>NC_079371.1:24701594-25039094 GCF_021018895.1 Seriola aureovittata | reverse complement strand
CAGCTCGTAGGGGTTCTCACTCTCAACAAAGCCTGACAGGGAAAGAAATTCAGCCTTGGACTTTATGGATGTTTTGACAGTCCGCCGTCCAACACACATTTCTGCTGGTAGTCCCCGTGGCCAGTGTCGCCTTTTGCTCTCGTCTCATCTCTTTCTTTGTCTGAGGCCTTTTTAATCGAAAACGTGGTTCCTTAAGTGGAGGAAACTCTGGAAGGAACGCTGTGTACCGCACTGTGCCATCTCACCTGTGGGCGGTGCCTGTGTCTATACAAACATGAAGAGGACTAACAGGGTGGGACTTGCATGCATATCAAAACAAAAAAAAGAGAAACTTGGATTACAACACATACAGAGGGGGTGTGGCTTTGTTCTCTGCTCAGGACGCCATTACTCCACTATATCTTTACATAGAAAATAGTTGTTTGCTGCTGTATTATTGTTTAAAATCTATTGCTTAAAAGCTTAAAGGTATTCAGAACTTTTTATTCAATACTGAGCTTTCTCAGCCTCATTAACCTATTATTCTTTCAGCAGAAACTGGCTGGCTGGCTAAAGTTTACAAGCTTTACTGTTGGTCCTGAGCCCATCGTCTGGCTCTGAATTTTTCATGTGTTTTTGAAGAACATGAGGAAAAAGAGCAGCACTGCAGAGGGCTGTCCCACTCCCAAGTCGTCATATATAGACATGTGGTTCCCCTTTAGTATCATTTTTCAGCGTGCAGGGTACACAACATTATTACACTTGTCTCATACAAATTACATTTCTTTACAACTTATAGAGAAAGAAAAGGAAAAAAATGGTCCACCTCCAAGGAGAACTTTAAACACAACTCATTCAAACCACAACTCCCTAAACTCCCCTTTTTTCCTTCAGTTTTTCCAGCAAAATAATGTGTTACTGTAGAAAACTTGGAACTTTCACTGCAGTCAATCCATCTAACTTTAAAACAGCTGTACAGAGACAATGTTGAAGTGACATAAATGCATAGTTTGAAGGCGAGCAGCAAAGGTGCACTGACACCTTATTGATTTTGTGTAGATCTTCAGAAAAAACTATGTCACATTTCATTTTTGAGAAAGTTTTACAGCTCAACAAGGTGTGCAAAAGAAAAAAAAAAAAAAAAAACTGGAGGAGGGGACCAGACACCGCACAACACTGCAGTTTTCTGGAAAATCCCCAGCATTGCTCCAGTGAATCTAAGGTATTACTGCAGGTAATACCTTAGAGTATTAAGGCAGTTTTATATCTCCTTTCTGATCAAAGTTGTGGTTATAGTTCTGCAGGCTTCCCCATAAAGCCATAGAACTGACATCTCTGACATTTCCTTTAATCATATTGCTGCCATGTAAAGTTTTAAATAACTCAGGGAGAGATAAAGGAAGAAAGAGAAAAAATAAAAAGGTTATATACCTCTGTACTTATGTAGAGATTTAGAGCTCCACACCCCCACACTGAGCATCTCTGATCCTCCTCTCTCCCTCTGTGCCCCCCCTCCCTCTGTGTCCCCCTTCCAACCTCCTGTCTTTTATCTGAAGATGATCAATGCCGAACCACCTGATGCTTTCATGTGATGTGGGAGAATTACAATTGGTTTTGTGTGTGTGTGCGTGGATATATAAATGTGTAAGTCAATTAAGATGTAACCTGCTGCAGGATTGACATGTGCAGAATCTGGAGAAAACACAGGGATGTGTGATCTTTGTAACTCTCCTCTTTATCATTCACTTTTTTCCTGCCCCTTGTCATTATTCTCTGTACCACTGCAGGCAAGATAGACGGAGAGAAGACTGAGCAATGGTTAGACTGAGAAATTAAAAAGTCAGGGGGAATTAGAGAAGGTAGGAAAGGAAACAAAAGAAGATAGAAAAAAGGGAGGCTTACAAAAAGTAAACAGTTGTAGAGAAAAGAACAAGCTTTTTAAGTGCCTCACAGATCTCGGCGAAACTGAAGAGGCATCATCAGCAGGTCAAGAGATGTTTATGCTCAATAAAAAACTAAATATGAAACAGCTTGAGAGAGATGTGTATCAGTAAAAGTTAACAGTCTAATGAGGTATTACTTCAAAGTCTGTTCGTTTGGTGATGGTTCTTTAGTTCGGCAAAGCAAATTAACATTTCAACCAGAAGCCTAATTGTTCTGCACATTAATTGACTCATTACAAATCAGATGTGTTGACAAATCTATGAACTAATACAGACATTATTTGGTTTATTAGAGAGAAAACTATCGGTGACCTGCTCGGATTCCCACTTTTTCTTATGTTTTTGGCCGGACCACAAAAGCGAGGCCAGTCCCATAACTGCGAATGTCACGGACTAACTGAGCGATCATAGTTCCACCATTGGAACTGTGAATGCCACGTGACTGAGTTGGAGTTTCCTCATTGGCTTTTACAGCCCACAGCGTTGCCAACATATAGCATTTGAAGTGAACCCTGTGTCCTCACTTCGGGACCACCTCTCGATGTGTGCTTTAGGTCTGCTTTGCAGTTCACTTAACCTGTGCATTGTGAACACTAAGCATTCATGGCTTGCTTTAGCTTTTGCTATTGTATTTTAGCCCTGCCACAGACAGATCACATGCTATTGCACTTGAAAAAGCATATAGTCGGATCCATGGCTTCCAGTAACCACAGCACGACTGGTGGACGAGGAACTCACACCTGTTGTTCTGCAGATATACACTGGCCACTTTGTTAGGTACACCTTACTAGTATAGAGTTAGTACCCCTTCTGCCTTCAGAAGTGCCTTAATTCTTCGTGGAATAGATTCAACAAGGTGCTGGAAACATTCCGCAGAGTTTTTGGTCCATATTGACATGAAAGCATCACGTTGTGAGCTGCACATCCATGATGCAAATCTCCCATTCCACCACATCCCAAAGGTGGTCTATTGGTTTGAGATCTGGTGAGTGGAGGCCATTTGAGTACAGTCATTGTTTTAAATGATGTTCAGTTGGTACTAAGGGACCCAAAGTGTGCCAAGAAAATATCCCCCACGCCATTACACCACCACCACCAGCCTGAACCATTGATACAAGGCAGGATGGATCCATGCTTTCATGTTGTTTACGCCAAAATCTGACCCTACCATCCAAATGTCGCTGCAGAAATCGAGACTCATCAGACCATGCAATGTTTTTCCAATCTTCTATTGTCCAGTTTTGGTGAGCCCGTGCAAATTGGAATCTCAGTCTCCTGTTCTCAGCTGACAAGAGCGGCACCCGGTGTGGTCTTCTGCTGCTGTAGCCCATCAGCATCAAGGTTCCACGTGTTGTGCATTCATAGATGCTCTTCTGCATGTCTCGGTTGTAACGGTTATTTGAGTTACTTTTGTCTTCCTATCAGCTTGAACCAGTCTGGCCATTCTCCTCTGACCTCTGGCATCAACAAGGCATTTTCACACAGAGAACTGCCACTCACTGGATATTTTATCTTTTTCAGACCATTTTCTGTAAACCCTAGAGATGGTTGTCTGTGGAAATCCCAGTAGATCAACAGTTTCTGAAATACATTCAGAGTCACTTAAATCACCTTTCTTCCCCAATCCGGTGCTTGATTTGAACTTCAGCAGATAATCTTGACCATGTCTATATGCCTAAATGCATTGAGTTGCTGCCATGTGATTGGCCCATTAGATATTTGCGTTAATAAGCAGTTGAACAGGTGTACCTAATATTAGTACCTAACACATCAAACAGCACCTGTCTACTACACACACAAATGTATTATGTGGATATGATAAATAATTATAGCAGCAGCCTTTTGTTCCAAGTGAAAGCTACCCATAATCCAAAGCAATCCAAATTAACTCACAATGCAAACACGGAAAAATAACTCTTTTCCGTTGACCCACTTCAACAAGACTGAATTTGGTTCATTTAAAAATGACTAATATTCTGTTGCTTCTGACCTCAAACCAAACACACACTGTATTTGTCTTTAACATAGGTCTTTGGTGACTTTGTCAGACGACATTGCGTTTAAAAAACCCAGATTTCAGCAGCTGAGCAGCAGCTTGGAAGTGGCAGTACATGTAGTCTTAATGGGGTGCGTTTCGGTCACAACTTCAAACTTGTTCTGTTGTCTGACAACAGAAACAGAAAAACACGTAAATGAGAACATCATTGGAAATTCAGCTGTATTCAAACACTGTATCTGTGAGCACAGAGAGGGAGAGAAACAGATACAGAAACAGATGAAGGACCTGATGACACTAGGCAGAATGTAAATAGCCTACGACGCCGTCCAGCCATATGCTTGGTACGCACCTTGTCTTGTTATTTACAATATTATGACACCCCTCCACATTAGAGGTTGAGGCGAAGGAACATATCGAGGCATCGAGAGAAGGGAATGTAGCCTCACATGCAGGTGAGGGCTGTTCTGCTGCTGATAGCCATTTTCTTCTTCATGATGTTTTTTATCCACAGATACTGAAAGTACAGGGGACTGCTATGTTATTTGTGGAGCTGTTCAAAGGTCATGAGCAAATCATCACTGAACAGCTGTCCCCAGCAGCTACTCCTCTCACTTTCCATGTAGAGAAGGCAATAGTTTTATTGTTTATAAAAAACATTGGGTTGTGCCACAGTGGGGTCTAAATGGATGGTGAAATATTATCTACTGACTTCTCACCATGCTGTCAGAGTGGTGTTGCTGGTGATGTTGGTTTTGATGTTGTTGTTTTCAGTAAGTGGTTCTTATTGTCTATGAAAGGGAGATTTTTGATGTCCAATCCTTCAGTTAAACTATTTTCAGTGTCCAGACAGGGTGAAATTGTATTACATATCCAGTGTAGTCTGTATTTTCATCGTTGTGATAGGAAATAATGGAAGAGACCTCCAAGATGTTTGGGTTTCAGAAATGTGGATATTTTATTTCATGGATTTTTTTTGATAGTTTCCAGTAAAACTTTGTGCCAAGATCCCCATTTGCAGTTCTCTACCTCATCAAGGCTCAAACCTCAAGAAGGTATTGCATGGCTGTCCAACCCGCTCCATTGCTTTGTCATGAAAGTGGTCCTGCAAAGTTGTGAAGAGAAGAGCTACTAACTCCAAGTTAACTCACAGTAAAGCTGAGTTCGGGGAAAAATCTTCTTTAACTGGAAACCGTTTGCACTGAAGAAACACAGTGAACTGAGATCAGAACAGTATCTTGGAATAACTAATAAGTAAACTAATCAACATTCACGACCTATGCAGGAAGTACTGTCCCCTGTGGAAATCAAGGTGAACGTTTGGAATCTATTTCATGTTAGAAATCCACCATAGACCAGTAGAAACATTCACCTAATTATTAATCATGACAACAATGTCGATCTAACCTTGACTTACTTCAGTTGCCTAACCCAATCATATCTTCACTAAAGTTAATTTGACATAACTGTGATTGTTACTTATCCTTCACCGTACAATAGCTGCAATGAACAGATGCTGAAGATGAAACATTGACATTTGACATTAAAAAATGCCAATGCCACAGAACACAGACTAGAAAAATGTTGAATATCTATGTTGTTGTGTCAGTGTTCTTGTTTATCTTGTGTTTGAGCTGTTGAGTAGTTTAGATTACAATCCTGAGGTGGAATATTTAGTCATGAATGCAACTATTTGAGGCCAGTTAATGGTTAATTAAAGGACACGCACCCTAATTAATTTGACTTTATATATATCTATATATATATCTATATATATATAGATAGATATATGTATATATTCTCTGTTGGCCCATTAGTTTAAACTCGAAGATCATTGTGGGTAAAGCCCTCGTTTACAATGTTTAAAAGATAGAAATAGCAGTTAAAAAAGGACAGTGGAGTGGTGCAGTGGTGAGCACTGCTGCCTCGTAGCAGGGAGGTTTTGGGGTTCGAACCTGCGGGCCAGCTGGGGCATGTTCTCCTTGTGAGTGCGTGGGTCTCCTCTGGGTACTCTGACTCACTCCAATCAAATTAGTTTGCAGGTTAGCTTAATTGGTGACTTCTAAATTTCCCATGGGTGTGAATGTGAGTGTCAGCCCTGTGATAGACTGCTCTCACTGTCTCTACCTCTAACATAAAATTGTTAAAGGGGTTCTTGCGATAAATGTGTGGTTTTGATCCATGCATCCTTTGCAAAAGTGTGACTTTGACAACTACACAATGAGGCTGATAAAACCTTAATTGTCAGGTTTGAAACGTGCACATCGCACACTGAGGATCTGTCACCCAGGAGCTGACATCCTGAGCGTGCTGTCGGACCTGAAAGTCTTGTAAATAAAAATATAAGGGTGAATCTTCACAGCCACAACATGAAGCTTTTGAGGAAAACCAAACCCAATTTGTGACAGAGAGAGAGAGAGAGAAACTAATTGGACAAATGAGCTCGCTCGTCTTTCAGCACATTAGGCAGATATATGCGGAGGAACCTTTGTCAAGACAAACAACTTTGTTCTTGTTCAGCATTTGAAGGATGGGGGAACAAGTGTTTTGGAACAGGTTAAACTGTAACATACTGCCAGCCATATGGCGTCTACTTGGGCTGCTTTGCAAGTCTGGAAGAACAATTAGAGGAGAGTCCTGAGCGTGCTTTAGAAAGTGTCGCTGTGAGACATACGGTCTAACGTCATTACTTTTATTTACAATAAACAGTAGCGGAAGCATCAGGGGTTGAGTTGTTGTTGCACAACCGGTTTTTAATCCTGAATAGACACCACCTGCTCATAAATTGCTCCGTGTGGAAGTGCATGCGTAAATGTAGTAATTGAAAAACATGAAATGGCATGATAGAGTACGGGCATTAGCATTTTTGGCTCCTCGTGATTCATGATTCTCATTTTCACAGGGAAGAGTGTGTGTAATTCTTCGGGGTGTGGTACCTTGTAATATCAAGTACCATTCGCTGCAGGGACTTTGTTTTCTCTTGCTAAATCGGCTCCTGACTGCAGCTACTTTATTTGTTTTTATATTTTGCAGTAAGAACTCACAATGGTCATTCATTTAATCATTTCAAAAAATAAAATTCAAATAAACGTGGGGTTCGTTTCTAACCGCACAACCTGAATTACCGTTTCAAGGTGACTTGAATGGAAAGTTTCCCTCTCACCTGATTTCACGAAGCTGCAATCTGATTTCCACCTCTTTTCTTTACAGCAGTTAAATGGTACTTGAGACTGGAGGTTAAATTATAAGACATATCATTGGTCCCTGTGAAAAACTTTAATTGTCCAAGTTAAGAGGGAGGTGAGCAACAAGCAACTGCATAGCAGAGACCTACACAGGGTATGCAGTATTGTTTAAGTCATAGCCCCATCCTCTGCTTCCTAGAATGATGGTAAAATATACATAATACAGAAAATAGTGGATTGATTGGAGTAATTGTGGAATTTCAGCCTCCCCTCGTTTCACTTAACGTGTAATAATCTCATCCACTTTTTCTCAGAGGTGATTGGTTTGACCTTTTTCAAGGTCCCCTGTCATTCTGCATGTGTGACGCACAATCTGTCAGACAGGCTGCTGCTTTAGGCACAATGTGAGGAACTTTTCTACAACTTCAAATTAATAATGGATAGGTAAAATGATGATTGACAGACTAAGCTTGGCATTTTGCTCGCCTGACTACAACACGTTACCGCTCAAAGCCTCTGACTGTCGGCTGTGACAGCGGGGCTGGTATTGTTTTCACCTTGTGAGTCTGTGTGTGTGTGTCATCATGGTAAAATGTGCTCCTGGAGACAGCTCCTGAAGCAGGAACTACCACAGACATGGTTTTGAGTTCTCTGGCAGGTGTGCTCAGTACTCAGGTGACCCATGACTACTGAGTACTAATGTGAAAACATAGTAATGACCGCTGAGTGCTCATGGGTCAGAACATCAACACGTTGGTGTGTGCGGCTGGTGTGATCCAGTCGCAAGTTGGTTTGGAGTGAATCATATTTTAAATTAAAAAATCCTCTACGTCACATTTCTGAGAGATGGGACAGAAATAACTGAATATGGATTATGTGTTTTAAAACATGTAAAGTCCAGTTACAACCATTTGCCATCAGTTTTGGAATCTGTGATGTTTCAGAATAAAACAATGCCCAACAACAATGCTGGCCAAAAATGTATTCAGTACAACTTTGGGTTCACACTGACATGTATTTCTTCCAGGACACATGTGCCCACAGTTTTAACTTTCTCCTGCCTGCTCACCTTCTACATGTTACCAAACTAACTGCCGTACAATATCATTGAAACCATATACATGTTAATCATAAATGCACAGTGTTGTTTTTAAAGTTGAGCTTGCTTTAAGCAGTTACACTTGGTGACTGACTGAATCAGGTTTTTCCTGCAGCAGACATTTGTGCAGACATTTTTTTTAACCTGTTAACAAAGCTCAAAAGTGCATGAATGTATTTGCTTCTTATTTCTAGATGTATGAACTATGAAGCTGGTGGATAATGGATCAACAAGGAAGGTACATTTGTTACTTGATGCTGTTTTACTGGAATACTTCTGTTTCCTGGGAGGCCTCCTGCTTTAAAGACTAAAGTCAGGGTACAAAAGTCTCTGCAGTAAACACCACAGATTAAGTGAAACACTGAACTGTGATTGACAGCAGCCTTACGCTGCAAGATGCAAACTGATACATACAGTGTCTGTTTTTTATTAGGTAGATATACAGTAAATCCCCCTGCCCAGAGGCGGATATACGCCGTGTACCTGTGTATACTCACCACAACACCTGGTGTGATGATTGCTGTCAATCAAACTGCAGCTTTGGAAAGTTACTTTAACACTGGTCTGTTTTACCGCCAGCCATAATTTATTTTTGATTTCTCCGGCTCCAAGTAGCACATACATGTTCTTGACTAACACAAAATGACTGTGTGGTTTGCAGTAATACGGCTGCTGTGGTTTACACTAGATGCAAACCACTAACTTCTGTCAACAACGTCTAAACCGGAGTTAGTTATAAATTGAGCTGAACTCTTAATCTGTGATTGTCATGTTTTTCAATGGCAGACACTTTTTGTTAGTTTTGTTTTGGACTTTTTTGCACTTCTTGTTTTATTTTGTAATTTGGTTCCTTGTGTGTCTCAGTGTTTTTGCTTCTTGTCTTGGTCTTGTTTCTGTCTAGTGATTGTCTGCCTCGCCCTGATGTGTTTCACCTGTGTGCAATCACCTTGCCTCCTGTGTCTATATAGTCTTTGTGCTCCCCTTTGACTGTGTTGGTTCGTCAGTCTTGTTCGGGGTTTGTTCATGTCACGTTCATGTTTGCTAAATAAACCTGTCTGAACCGTTCTCCCAAGAGTTGGCTGCATTTGGGTCCTACTTACCCCTCAAACCCGTGACAGTGATCATATTTGTGTTCTCCTCCTTGTATTTCCATTGAGTAGTTGGAGCAGATTGGGAATGTATACCCTCTTGTTTTTGGTATGGGTCTATTATCAGTTGGTGCAGGGATTCCCTTTGAGACTGGTACTTTTGGGGTTGTTTACTTGTACTGGTTGTCATATGTCGACGCTGCTGCAGGCGGCTGAAGGTGCAGTTTTCCATCAGTGTAGTTAGGAGCCTTCGGGCCTTGTTGTGCTCCACTGCTATAAATCCCCACACTGCCTCAGCTGGAGTGTAGCTCTTCTCACCCACTCATCTTTATTTGTTGCAGGCTATTAAACATTCAAACACTGCACTTGTCACTCATCCATGCACGCACCCTCACTACTGCCTGCACTGACTGCCGCATCCCATTGTGTTGTTTGTGTCTTTTTTTAGTGTTAACAGTTATGCTATGTGAGACATAAGATGAATGAAGAAGCTTTATTTAACAGATGTTGGTGTTGACACTGTCAATTAGTTAGATGTTTAGAGATAGTGTCCATGGGAGCTGTAGACGCGGTAATGGAGGAGCAACGTGGCACAGGCTGCAATGACAGCAGACAGACAAAAATAGGTGTATGTTTAAAGCTCCATATTTTCCTCTTCTCCTGTGTTTTATTTGAAGTGTTGATCCATAAGAAGATTTATTTGTGGTTTTAAGAACCAAAAACCATCTCAATGTAGTTTTACATCTCCTCTCTGGAGCTCCAGTAACAACAGGTCAGTGAGCCAATCAGAAGAGAGGAGGCTCTGAGTGGTGACTGCTTTGTTGTGACATCACAAAGTCACAGAAGTCCTGACAGCTGGTTTTAAGGCTCAGTGTCTGAATACAGGCTGTGTGTATTTCTCTGTGGACTGAGCGCTTTGATACTTTCACAGTATTAATATAGAACCTACACCTGCTTTATGATCAAACAACACATGGAAATCCACATACAATATAAGACCCTTAAATATTTTTCAGCCAAGATGATCGCTGCGTACAGAACTCAGTGATTTAATTGGCTAGAAGTTGAGAGGTGAAACCTCGGTGTGAATCTTCCTTTGTTGTAATAAATTTGTTTTTATGCCTCTGCACCAGCAGCAGCCGGGACCGGAGGCATGATGTTTTCAGGTTGTCCATCTATACGTAACCGTAACCGTTCTCGTGAATGCGAGATCTCAGTAGCGCCTTGAGGGAACTTATTCAAATTTAGCACAAACATTCATTTTGACTCAAGAAAGAACTGATTGGATTTTGGTGGTCAAAGTTCAAGGTCACGGTGACTTCATGTTCTTGTGAATGTGATGTATCAAGAACATCTGGAAGGAATTTCATTACATCTGGCACTGACTAGCATTTGAAGGTCAAAGGTCACTGTGACCTCCCAAAACACATTTTTGGCTGTAACTCATAAATCCATAAACTAATTGACACAATTTAACTCAAATTTCTATAAGGATAAAATTAAGTGATGAAGTTTTATATCCAAAAGGTGAACTCATAGAGTGGCTACTAAAAGTCATTTAAAGCTGTAATTTGCAGGAGATTTGCAGCACTGATGTCAAGTAGTCTGGTTTATCGTGGAAGTATTATACAATTACAGATGCTTCTGATATAGTGTTTCCCAAGTAATCATTATCCAAATATAATCAGTTTATTATGGTGTTTTACATACACGACTGAAATGCAAATAAACTATCAGCTGCATCAGCAGAGTTTGTATTCGGACCAGTCATGTCATCCTGTTTCCAGCTTTAAGGTTTTCAAGGTTCTAAAGTTTGATTTGCTGCATCTATCTCACATCAGGCTGGCAAACTTTATTTATATCTGTAAATAAAATCCCAGTAATGTTTTACTAATTTGTCTTCATTAATGAAATACAGTAATATAGTTATCCTTTCTGAATTGTGGAGGAAAGTGGGCTGAATGTCAGGGTTAGGTTGTTTCCCAAATCACTCACTCATTCCCTCCTCCCTCCTCACTGCCCGGGGAGTTCTGTGTATAGGATCATATAGTGAGCTCATCACTACAATGAAAAACACTTTCAGACACGACTCGGGTCATTTTCTCCGCACCGCTTTTCTTTCGTTCCGCATGAGTGCAGTGCATGATGGTGTATATATTGCTCGGTAAGGGACCATCAGTTGTATGCTACTTTTCACGATGCATTGTGGGATACTATGAGTTTACTATATAGGGTATAATATTTCTCACTATACATTCGTACAGCACTACAAAATGCCAAACGCACTATATAGTGGACTATAATGGGAGTAGTGAGGGATTTCAGACACTGACTTAGTTGAACAGCTAACGGTACAGCTGTTTAAGTCTGAGCTCAAACCCAATACTTACATGTAAAAGTGTCATCCTCCGGCTCTCTGTCGGCGGGATCTTGGGATAGGTTGAGCCAAGAAGGTTCTACTTATTGGAGCCTTCGTTGCCCCGGTAACGAAGGCCACATTTGAAAGAGCCTATACGAAATGAGGCAACATAGTCGCGCTGCTGTGATGCAATTGGTCTTCAAATGCAACCTGCCCCTGAGTCGGGACCAGCTTCTGTCTCTCCGCAGTTCCGTGTGTTCTCCTCTGTTTTCCTCATATTTTTGTTTGTCACTGGTCTGATCTTCTCCTTGTGTGTGTGTGTGTGTGTGTGTGTGTGTGTGTGTGTGTGTGTGTGTGTGTGTGTGTGTGGTGTGTGTGTGTGTGTGTGTGTGTGTGTGTGTGTGTGTGTGTGTGTGTGTGTGGCACGACCTAGTTTCTGCTCCCACCAATCCACCTGTGATCCATCAGCTAATCAACACCGGCTCATCCATCCAAGTCTACACAGATCATTCAGGTGCACATGTCTAGGCCTGTTCCTACTCCTGGTGTTTTCCTGCTCTAATTCTGAGTGTCCTCGTGCTCCAGTTTCTGTTTGTTACAATACCTGCCACGTGCAGCGTTCCCTGTCTCCCGTCTGATCCCTGAGTCCCTGCAGTCAGCTGCAGGGCAAATGGAAGCAGCTCCACACCTGGATTAGTTTTGTTTATCCTCTACAGTGAAAACATCTGGAACCTTTTACCATAATAAAATATCTTGTGATAAGTGTTTCTTTATAGATTTAGTAAAGTTCCTGCTGGAATCGACAATGACTGTCAATTTAAATTGTAATGTTCGACTAAGAGTGGGCTGTTGACAACAAACCAAGGAAATACAATGCTCTAATTTATTGTTAAAACTTGAAGTGTCTGGCAAATGTTCAGAAGCAGGATGCCAGCAGAATGAATGGGCCAATGAAAGACAAGAAGTTAACCACTATTTGAGGCCATTAAGTTTGCATGGTGTGGGAGAAACTGGAGACCGAACCACGATAACAACAGATGTGATGAAATTTGGTAACGTGTTTCAGTCGAAGACATTTAAGAATTTTTCTTTTTTAAGAAAATTCACCCCCTTTTGGAAACTGTTTGATTTTCCTTTTCCAACTTTATTCTTCCTAAAGCATAATCCATCCTGCGTGTTGCTACAGTAAAAGTGAAGCAGGAATATATAGACGGGTCAGGCTTTCATTTTTCATACCTGTCGACTATGGCCGTGACGATTTGGGTGTGATGAGCGATCGGACAGAGTCGGACCAGGTCTGTTCCTGTAAGCGTAACCATGCAGTGTGTGATATGTAAAGATTCTAATCCTAAATCTTCAGATCAAGTCGCTGCCAACTGCAGCTCAGACTGACACAGGCGACCAGCTTTACCTGAAGCTCACTTCATTTTACAAAATTCACTCACCTAGGTTCCCTCTGTAGTTCACACAGTCCTACACATCTCCACCCAGGACCTCAACAAACTGTTTCCCTCCTTTTTTTTGGCCTCTTCAGTGCAAATATCACTTCACACACATGAACAGTTGAAGCGGTGAGTGGCCATCTGTGTTTGTGTTGGTACAAGATCACATGACAACTGGGATTCTCGCAGGATTTCATGTACCACCAGAAGTCCAGTGGTTACTGACCAGTTTTTTAATGTGCTGTCTTGTGTATTTACTCAGTTGAAAGTTTCATGCAACTTCCTAACTGTAACAAAAACTAAAAATAATCTGTGCAAGTTAGTGGAAATAATCATCATGTGGCTGTTTTGAATGACAGACTTATAACCAGCAGTCCCACGGACAGATCAAAGTCAAGGTATGCAAATATTGGAAATGTTACCGATCTCCACAGTTCAACTCTGGTGAGTGTGTCGGTACAAGTTTTTGTAATCTAACTTTTTAAATTGTGCCTCTGGGTGCTGCTAGACATGAGCAAGGGAGTGGAAAGTTAAAATGCTCAAAGGCAAAGTGGTATTCATAGCAGTACAATTATGTGGAATTTTTTTTCCCCTTTTTTTCTGCTCCTGTATTGTCATGATTCTACCATGCGTGTCTAATAAAGAAAAAAATGAGATACAATATAAAACACAATTCTCTGTAGTTACTAAAATATACTTTTTAATTGAAACATTCAGTTCATCCAAGGCCGCGTTGCAACTGAATGTTGGAACTGGTGTTAAAGGTGTTTAGAGCTGTCCGTCCAAACTTTGTAACACAAAGTCGATACATTATTTTGCAGAAGTTTTCTTGGCTCAGTAAACAAAGTGTGGACCCAAAAGCACGACTCACAGAGAGTTCAAATGAAAGTTCAAGTTTCCCTCAAGGTCAAACTCAAGCAACAGTCACTGCGAGGCAGAAAAGATCAAGGAAACGTATCCAAAAGTGGCTTAGACATGGGCAGGAGAACAGAAAGCAGGCTGGGGTTCATAATAGTGACGGGATGTTCCACTGCTAGACTTTGTAGATATAACAAGTATTTTTGAGAATTCTGAGTTTCAGGCCTCAAGAGTGCAGGACACACTCAAATGATATGTACTGAGTGTAAGTAAAACAATACACTTCATTGTCCTCCAGCATATTAAGCTGCAGGCTACATGTAGCTAATAACCTCCGATGTCAAGGTGTTTTTATTTAACTGTTATGATAACTGTTGGTGACAGTAGCAGAAATAATAAAAAAAAAAAAGGTTATAAATCAAAATCAAAAAACACTTATAAGAAGCTAACAGGCACTTACAGTTGTGTAACTAAACTGCAGCAGTCTGTATGACGTCTGGTGTCAGCGTCCCCTGAGTCAAGCATACAGGCTTGTACTCCTGAACATTGTCAGTTGTCAATTGGCTTAACCTTTTTTTTTTCATTTCAAATTTCACCACGACCACAATCTTTGCTTAATCTTACCCAATCCGTTCTTGAGCTTAAACCTAACCAAACCTCGACCACAGAGGTGGAAGTTCAGGAAAAAGTCATGCTGTAATGAGTAGTGTTTTTCTGTATGGTGTCAGAAAATCCTCACATGGGTGGAAATAACAAACAGCCGGTTTTGTTGTTCAGGCGTGCGACACTGATGCTTTCCATGATAGTTGACAGTCAATTCTAACATCAGTAAATATGAATGTTTATAAATTCACATGAAATACACAACATTGCCTCGTTTGACTGGGAGTAAACAGTTTCTGGATTGAAATTCTTTTGTCATGAAACTCGGTGTCACACAGTGTCATGCTTCCGGTCAAGTTCCTCCTCCTTGTCTGTGTGCACCTGATCCCTGATTGTGTCTCCCGCACCTGTGACTAATCACTCCCAATCAACCCCGCATATATTCCCCTTTGTGTCTTGTCTCGTCACCAGTTTCTCACAGAACATATTCCAGCATCATAGTCACAGTCATAGCTCTCTTGTATTTTGAACCTTGCTTGTTTTTCGACCTTGCCACGTTTTGGATACCTTTGCCTGGTTTGACTGCCTTTCCGTGTACCGACCATTGCTTGTAATAAACCTCGTTTTGCTGATTCAACCGAGCCGAGTCGTGCATTCGGGTCCTTACTACCCTGAGCTGAGTTCATGACACACAGCTGAAGTGTGCTTGTTTTCTGACGCGCCGGCGCTGGGATTGATATGTCGGGGGGGGGGGGGGGGTTGCAGCCATGGGAGAACTTAGGCAATAATTGCTGTTAGAGCCACAGTGTTCCAGTCAATAATATTCTTTTCACAACTCCTGCTTACGCTCATTGTTTTCTAAAGGTTGCCAGGACAGCCGCACAGTGATGCAGCACCTCCTCTGCACTTTCATCTGTGAGAGCAAATTACATACAGCAGTGAGACTGAGAGAGTATCACCAAACACAGTGAACATTTCATTCTTTTGAGAACGATATACAGTATTTTATTGTATAATGATAGAAATTTGATATGAATAGTTTCATTTCCTTTGAGATTTTTATTTATAATATTGACAATTGATCACTACCTTCACAACCTCCTAGTATAACTTTCAGCTAACTAAAGAAAATAATTACAATAACTTCTAAAAAATGTGAAAATGAATATTAAATGAAATAAAACATATATCGTGTGTGTGAAAATATATATTTAAGCAATATCACACGAGAGGGAGTGATGTACTGAGTATCAGCCCGGCTGTCATGCGGTCGTAGGTACCAGACTTTTATACAACAGTACCAGCGCCATATTAGTTAAAAAAGCAACAACAGATTATGATTTGTTTGTAATTTCATCATTTATTTTGCAACACCGACACAAATAGTTCCTAGACTGGACTGGTACTGGACTGTTGCTAAGCAACACATTAACATTTTCCTGACCTGCACAGAGCACAGTCCCTTGCTACGTTGTTTACTCGTTACCTCAGGTGTGAGCTGGAGTATCCAGGCTTCTTCCCTTCATCCTCTTCTGATGACCAGACCTGACGATTCAAATGTTATTTCAGGAAATATTTTCATCTTTGTAAAGTCTGTTACAATCTAAGACAGATAAGACCATTAATGTATCAACTATCTTGTTCCTGGAGCTTTCAACTACATCTCATGGTCTACCTCCACAAATGGAGTCCAGATTGTCAAAAATTGAATCAGTTTGTACCATCATGCATACTTACAAGAAAATTGTATTGTCTTGTAATTATGAAATGGATTTATTATAATTTTCGAGATCCTGATCCCATTGGCAACTGCTCTATAGGGGTGTTACAGTCTGCAGTGTTGCCAACTTTTTTTGTTCAAACGAGACTGAGTGTAAACCTGGTTCATGACTGGACCCTGTATGGATTCCAACCATGGGCTTAGGGCAACACCTCATGTTCAGGGAAGTCCACCCAACCGCTCTGGTTTCCTGGCTGCTCAAGAGCTCCAGGAAATTAGAGGAGCGCTTCCATTACACTGAGCCTCATTATTATCAAAGGAGGCAGAGGAATAACTAAACATAAGACACACAGAGCAGAGAGAACAGGAGAGAGGGAGGGAGAGAGAGAAATCATCAGAAATTGCTAAAGAAACTGAATAGCACATGAACAACAGAAACACCAGCAACCGGACATGAGACCATACACTTCCTGCAGTACAGCAATAAAATAAATAAAGGGGTTTCTGCCAACTGAAACACCAGAAGGATTTTAATTTGAAATGGTTACAGGGAGTGTTGAGTTTGTATTAACACATAATAAAGTAACTTTAACATGGCAAACAAGAGCGACCGAAAGCCAGGCTTCAAACTAAAATACTACTATGACCAAGTTAGACAAAAAGACCTGCCTCCAATTAAAGTCTGTTACGTTCTGCAGTTGATGTAAATAAAGGCCCAGGTGACTTTTTAAGGAAATGCAGGAGTTGAAAAGTGTCAGAGGTTGTGCTCTGTGTCACAAACAAAATAAGACACATATTTTGTCTCTTCTAACTTTCTCTGTGATGATCATTTTGAAAGTAAATATGGTCGAGCACAGTCTGTCTTTAATTTATGTGTTTGGTGATTTTAGTCAGACACGGCCCAGTCTTGTTTTTAGGCTGAATTTCCTAAAACAGGTATTTACTGTGGTTTTAGCAAATGTTCTCAAACAGGAAGAACTGCATTTATCTGGCAACATTTCCAGCTGGATTTTTTTTTTTTTTGGTGTGTTAGTATTTCCAGCAGCAGCACAATGTGAACTGTGGTGCCCATGTTCATGGTAATGGGGGAAAATGGCAGGCAGTGCAGCACTGTGACTTACCAGCTTTTTTTGGATAACAATGGAAGCTCTTTGGCGTGGAGGAATAAGCTGTTTGTCTTTCCTCCAGACCCTATTTCATGCATTTTAACTGAAGCCTCATCCTTCACTTCACAGCTGAGGGCAACCAATACAGCTGCTCTAACAAGCTAACTGTGCTGTTGGGTTTAGGACTCACGGCCACACTCTAATGTGAGCAGAGTTTCACACAGAGACACGTTAGCAAGGACCAAGACGCCTGTTGGAAAAAAAAAAAAAAAAAACTATGCGTGCCACAGTATGACAACTTAGCAGATGCATGCACAGTTTTTTCTTTTGTCAAGCAATGTTAATATATGTGTTTTGACTTTATATTTGTCTGTCTGAATGAAACTGGATGACAGTAGACCCCCCCCCTCCCCCGCTTTTACAAACAAGTTCTTATAGTGTCCTAAAATGAGGGAATTACTGTCTGTGCTTATGGATGACTGGCTAAGATGGATGGCTGATTCATGAGCCCACTGATTGGCTGAGTGCTTGAATGGATGACTGGTTAAATAAATTGGCCAGATGACTGAATTACTAGCCGACCGAATGCATGCACCGAGCAAATTTGCAGAGAGGAACGGCACACGGCATGAAAATGAAAATAGGCATTCCTCTCGGAACAAATTATTATTGTTTTCTTTTTTTTTTTTTTTTTTTTTTTTTTTTTTGGTTTTGCAATTATTTAAATTTTCCAGTTTCTACTCAGCTTCTTCAGAATTAGTATGCAATGATTACAGGCTGAAATGTATCTAAAGGAGCTGACGGGGAAATATAGAGAAACTGCACTGATGCAGCAGGTTAAAAGGCCTGATGGGGTGACTGGCCTCCTTCCCGACTGACTGACTGACTGACTGGCTGACTGGCTTGACTGAGTTTTCAGATTGCCCTGGTTTCTCTGACGCAGCAGCTGGCTGCCTGTGACTGTCTGAGAGATTGACTCGAGGGACTCATTGATTGACATTTGACTGTTTAGCTTAACTGACGGATGGATGCATAAATAAACACAAGGCAGATTAGTCTCTCACTTGTAAAAGAGTGAACTTTTTAGATATATATTATTATTTGAAATAGTCCCTAGCTCCATTTTATATCAAAACTATCTTGTGTTGTGTTTCATGCAATAATTATCCTATCCTGGGCACTGTGGGTAGTACCCGCTCTTCCTCTCTCATCTCCATCAACCTCCTCTCTTTCTCTTTCTCTCTCTGTCTCCTCATCTTCCCTTCCCAAAGCTGAGCTGTGATCGATGTGGTCTCCTCGTTCTCGTCCGTGTCAGTGAAGAGAGTAAACACAGGGTCACTTGATATCTATATGCAAATGTTACCGGCCTCTTCTAAGATAATCAGTCAATGAAAATGAGAATATACAGGGGAAGTTCTCTTTAACATCCATTTCAACGCTTTACACAAACTGAAATGAAAGAAAAACATTTCATCTTTCCCTGAGAGTTTATCAGTCTGACGTCTGATGGGTGGAATTAATGTTAGCGAGCTGGCTAGTTAATTGAACAGTGGATGGCCACTGTTTAACGTAGCACGGTCATAGCGAGGTATTGAACTAAAAACAGTCTGCTAGTGAAATTCTCTAGTTACCACAGCTGTTGACATGATCACATGAACCACCGTGTTCCGTTAAGATTTTGTCGTAACAGCAAGTTGATTCAGTGCCACCCACCCAGTGATGAGATGAGAAAGTCAGTTATCTGCGTTAGAGTTATTTTAGGCAATTATTTCCTGACTTTTATTATTTACAAACATAAAATAGCAATTTGAGGTTAAAAGATGCGCGGGTGTCATTTGCCCACTTACTTTCCTTTAAATTTCTATTTGTGTCTCAATCACAAAAGCTAAAAAAATGTGATTTGTTCATTGAGGCGCTTTAGGCGGGAAACACACCGGCTGCGTGGCGAGAGCCCTGCGGCACAATCGCGTGGTCTAGAGATTCAGCGTCTCGCCTATTCTTCGCCTGTGACGCACAGGAAAAAGACCTAAAAACAGAAAATACATAAAACTGGCACCTTTCATTACCGTTTCAATGTCTAGGCTGAATCTGAATATATCACAGATATGAAAGAAACATAAATATTATATTTTTGTAAGCATTTTAGCTGCTGCATGTGGAGACAGTGACATTTTCTGTCAAAAAAAGAGTCAGAAATGAATTTATAATGAAAAGAAATCCAACCGGAGAAGCCTGCTGACGGCCATTACTCAACGCAAACCTCTATGTGGAAAGACAGACACAGGCAGAGTGTTCCTGGTGCTCGAGCTGTTGGCAGGCATACAGCATTTTTAAAACTTTGGACACTGTTATTGCTTCACCCTTTATCCAGCCTTTATGCTAAGTTAAGCTGAGCTAACTGCGGTCTGACTGAAGGTCTTAGCTCACAGGACTGAGGCTGATATCCACCTACTCTCACTCCTGCAGAGAAAGCAAATGAGGGGAATGTTTGGTTCTATCTAGCTCTATGTAACGTAACTGAGAAAATAAGCATTAAAGACTCAACGTTTCAATCAGTTAATATTTAAGTTCAGAGAAAAAAAAATATAAGCATAACACAACACTGAAACATGAATATGAGGATAAAGAACTTCAAATAGAACGTGCCGGCTCCATGTCCGTGAAGCACACACCATCACAGTGAAAACATTTGGTGCACTGCTGATACATTTCAGAGCAGCTCACCTCCAACTGCCCAAAAAAAGAATAATCTGTCTGGAGCAATCCAATTAATTCTTTTGTGTCTAGGCAGGAGAAATCAGCGCTACAAAAGGAACTGCGTGCAAGTCGAACAATAATTTATTTAAACAAAGTCTTGTCTGCAGGCTATAACCTCTGTAATAGAGCGGAGTGCAACTGCAGCACGGAGCGGAGGATCAGAAGTGGCTTCAGTGCCGCTTGTTAACCCCGAGTTCATTTGTGAAACACTGTGTGAACAAACTGGTGCTAATTGATATCGATAAGGTTATGAATGATGCACATTTATTGGTCTACAGTCATTTCCCCGCAGATGTTTTTTTTTTTTTTTTTTTTTCAAGTATCAAGTGGACTTTGAGCCTGAGAGAAGCTGATGCTGATGCCGCCGTTTGAGAACAGCGCCACAACTCAGCGTCTTTTCATTCAAGACACAACAAAGCAATATTGTCCAGCAACAATGCTCCACCACTCTGCCTGGATCTTGTCAAAGATGACGACACACACACACACACACACACACACACACACAAGAATTCACACCTATGATCACAAAGGAATGAATACTGACACTGTGCTGGATGGTCTCTCTGTGAGTGTGTGAGTGTGTGTCTCACTGGGTGTTAAGATACCGTAGTGTAGCCAGATGCTGCTGTAAGAATTGACGAGCACATCCCCAACCCCTGGGATACATTGATATATACACACACACACACACACACACGCACATAAATACAGAGAGACGGTGGGTAAAGAAAAGAGGGAACAAAGAAGAGAACAAATAGAGAGCGAGAGAGAGGAAGGGAGAGAGGTTTGTTAGAGAAAGCTGATAGCTGTCTGTCTGACACACACACCCTTTCCCAAAGGAAAGTGCAATTTATACACCATTTCCCAACCCTCCCGAAGGGAAAGTATCATTTTCCACTGCATAATAAACAGCAGAGTGGAGGAGAGACAGCAATAACACTTACAGCATAGAAATCCCATCACTGCAGGATGAGCTTGGCTGTCTCCATATCTCTCTCTCTCTCTCACACACACACACAAACACGGTGCTTGTGAGACATTTCAACATTTAAGAAGAGAGTCTGAGAGTCTGAAAACGATGCAGTTATATTTACAAAGAGAGATACACAGAAGAAGAAGAAGAAGAAGAAGAGGGGAAGAAGACAGGATGGTGGACACACAGTTTGATTCATGTGTGAACCCGGTGCTGCGTTCAGAGCTTTAGTGCCACACACTGAGACAAATCAGAGGCTATCCAATGATGCATGTTGCAGCGTGACTGATTTGAAGGGGTGGAGCTTGTTGAGGGTGCTGATGGGTAATCAACAGGAGTGAATTGATTGTCACAAATACCCACGGTGCACAAAAAGCGAGCGGCCATAGACTAAAGGCTGATTATGTCGAGGTCTGCACTGCAGCAATCTTACAGTTGACATGAAATGACAGCGGAAGCGCTAATGGTTGTATCGATCAACAGATGGTTATATCCTGTGTGAACATAATTCAGTCTTAATGACGTTCAGTCTGAACTTCACAGGTCCACTTAAAAACTTCTGGAGCTTCCAGCTGCGTCCATTCAGAGAGTAGTTAGGACAGTTGAGGCTGATGTGAATGTCAATAGTTCAAATTAAACCGTCTGGCCCGATGACGGCACCGGAGGAAAAGTCCGAGCGTCACCAAAGTTATTACAGTTGATGCTGCGGGTGGAGGGGGGGGGGGGGCGTGAATGTGTGCATCATATTTCACAGTAATAAAGGAAGTAGTTTTGGAGAAATTTCACTCAAAACTACTGATGCCAACCTCATGGTGCCGCTGGTGGAACAGTCAGAGGATCACCAGGGACGCATCATCTGAGGACCAGAAAAGTCTTGACGGTCTAAAAGCTGAGATATTACAGTCTGCACCGAGCAGCAGCACCATCCCTAGAGATGACAGTAGCGTGGTTAAAAAACTGTCAAAGGTAACGTCTCTGTTTTGGCAATAGCTCGTGGCCCTGAGAGCTCAACTCACCGCAGCTTAAGAGGACACACACAAACTCAGAAAACATCTTCATCAATTTGACAACACGTGAGCCGCAAATACTAACGACACAACGGAAGTGTTTCCGGGGCAAATAAATAGTGAATGTGAGCAAAAGTCATGAACCCAGCTGGGATGCACTGGTTGTTCAATACCCCGACCGTGACTTTTAAGTGTGTCTCAGCCGGGTTCATCACTTTTTTTAGTCTCCCCTGGAAACACCGTTGTGTTGTGAGATGTTTTCTGTGTTTTGACTGTTTGCATGTGTTTTCTTGAAGTTGCTTGCCTGTGTGTCAAATTGACCAAACACAACCTTGAATGATGACACCAAGTCAGGATTATTTCTGACTCAAAATGAGGCACAGTTGGTACCATGCTGATCACGTGCACACACAGGCATGTGCACTGCACCTTCAGCTGGCTCCAGATCTTTTCTTTCAGCCCTAAAAACAAAGCTTTGCATTTACAAATGCACTTAGTGTCTGTAGATATAAAGAATATTTTCTCTGTTTATTGTTTGTTTTTGTCATTCTGATTATTTTACAGTGAGGAAAGACAAACAATGTTCCAGTGTCCACAACAGAGGACTATGTTTTTGATGTTTTTCTCTGTCTGTTTGTATTCATAATAATATCTGAAATACACAAACTTTAATCATTCCAGGTCTCAGGAGGTCGTTTAAAATCAGGTAGTTTAAATGTCTTTGGAGAATGTGAATAAAAAGTGGTGTTAAAACACTCCTAATGACTCGGTAACCGAATATCTTCACCTTGATCCTCTCCATCCCCTGGTCTCCATCCAATTTACACCTCTCCCTGCGCACTGTGCTGATTATGACACAGCGCCACCACATCAGTGATGCCTCAATTACAGTTACAAATGACACAGAGTGAAACGCTTGTTAGAAAGTAACCCGTCGGATTTGGTTGAGAGCAGGAGGTGGTATGAAGTCTGACGGAGCCGGCGGTGGCGGCGGCGGCGGCCTCGTAATTCGCCACAAAAACAACCCTGCCGTCTGCGTTTCACCACCGAAGTGTTAGCCAGCGTCGCACCTTATGAACCCAGAGCTAGTTTTGAGGGAAAAAGCCGCAGACAGAGGAGTCCATATTATAACACAGTTCCAAGTGTAGTTTACATTAAATGATATAGTATCATGTAAACTGAACGTGGAGCACGGAGGTAATAATTTATGAGATTGTGTGTGTGTGTGTGTGTGTGTGTATACATCTGTATGATATCATCACTTCTCCCTCTACTGTTCTTCACATCATTTTTCATTTACCTCCCCTATGTTCTTCTTCATCTTCAGCCCCTCTCAGCTGCATCTGCTTCTCTTCCCTCTAACTGCCTCTTGCCCCATTAAATAAACAAACAAACAAACAAATAATATTTTTCTCTGTATGGCACTTCCCAGTTTTATTACGGTTTAAGAAAACATTCTTCAGTTTTTGAGCTCATTTGTTCCTGTTCATGTCCAGATGGTTCACAAGGCAGCGGAGAGATGATCTCAATCAAATAATCAGATCGATCAATCAAACTAGTCCATTAATCCACCCTAATTATAGAAAGAAGCCATCAATCAAATTGTGAAAAGTTCGCTCAGATCTGACTGAAAGTAAATTAATTAGCAATTGAGATTAATTATCATTCCTTCATCTGTCCAAAAACACAATGACGGTCTTTTATGATGGTGTTTTAATGCGGCACGTTGCCTGTATGCTCAATGGGAGAGTAGCATTTGAATACATACAATCATACGTTGTTACATGAACTTTTCTTTTTAAGCCCCTTTTCTTTTTTTTCTCTCTCTCTCTCTCTTCTCTCTCTCTCTCTCTCTCTCCCCAGCCAATCGTTTATTTTAATGAAGTGTATAATGAAGTTTTGTGGCCTTGTGCCATGTGAGAGCAGGTGGTTGTGGGGTGGTGAGCCACTTCACGCTGGGTCAAGGACGTAGACCCTGTGATTTAAATTGGAATCAAGAGGTAAAGTGCCTCGATGTGCCAAGAAACCCAGCCATGACTTGGCAACGTACAGCAGTGTATTGTAGTGTAGAGCCTCAGTGTAATGAACCAGGGATGAGGAGGAGAGGGAGGGATATACAGATAAGGTGGAAAGACATTCTACACAATTATGGCTTAAAGGCGTCCTGCTCCTCGCTGCAGCCACCTCTAAATATTTCATGTTAATCATGAAAAACCGCAGAGGAATCTGTTCTGATGTCCCCTGCCTTCCACCAGTGGCACCTTTTATACGATGATGCTTTCATATATAACTGGAATTATCGCCTTGCGGTTCTATGCCTCCGCCGACCAGCCCAGTTGCAGGAAATATTTCAGCAGAGTTACAGCACCGAATAATGGCCGCAACATTGTGATGTCACAGTGAAGCTGACCTTTGACCATTTCCATATAAAGGGTTCTATTTTAACGGTCCAAAGCACATGGTACAAGTAGCACCATGCACTAGCCGTAACACTCAATAAACCAATCAGACTGCCATCCCACTTTCCCTTTAAAAGCAAGGCGCACTAGCACCTTGGCGCATTGCTATTGTAATGTTGCAATGTTTCACACAAGTTGATTACATATTGTTACTTAGTAGTGATTTGAAATCTGAAGAAATTCCCTCAAGGAAGTCATGAGATATCCCATTCAAGAGGCCAAAAACCTGTTTTGTGAGGTCACCATGACCTTGACCTTTGACCTTAGACAACAATATTTTGCTTGCTACAGTATCAACACAAAAGCAGCTGTAAAGTAGGACAAAGACAAACATCTGCAGGACTTGAGAGTGACCGCTCAGTGGTGCTATATGTCATGAAGAATATCTGAACCCACACCTTTTTATCTTGTGAAATAAGACCAGCAAATTTTTATGATTTCTAAAGTATTTTTTTCTTTTTTGGGCTTTTGTGCCTTTATTGGACAGGATAGTAGAGAGACAGGAAATGGGGAGGCAGAGAGAGGGGGAATGACATGCAGTAAAGGGCCGTCCCGTGCGGGATTCAAACTGACTGTAGCGAGGACTGTAGCCTCTACATATGGGGCGCTTGCTCAACCCACTGCGCCACTTGACGCCCCAAATTTTTATGATTTCTAAATGCTAATTGAGAAGCGAGCTGTTTCCCAATTTTGGTTTTCTCATTTCTAAATGAAAATTTGTTGGCCGCTAAGTACACGGACCGTTTTTACTAGGAATGTGAACCAGACACTGACCATGAGCTGTAATATCATCATCATCATCTATCTCTACCTTTGCTATCAAACATGGACGAAAAGAAAATGAAAAATACTGTTTTGCATCCTGCTGTGACACAAACACGATTGTTTGACATTCATTAATGTTAAATGACTCGACACACCAGCTGTGTCGAGTCATTTTTTTTTACATCCATGATTTTTCCCCTGTTGCAGCATGAGGACAAAAGTACCTGGGGGGTTAATGTTATAAAATTGCTGTTTTTCTGGGCAGCTGTTTTCCCCTGATGAATGGAAATAGGCCGTAGACCTCGGCTTAGCCCCACGCAGCCATACATGTTGATAAAAACCTGCATATTTGTACAGACACAGAGGTGTTTTTCCTCTGCTCAGCAGGAAGTGGGTATTTCAGTCTGTCTTCTGCTGTCCTACGGTGACGTCATCAATTGACACGCCTCTGCCTCCACTCTAAGGATCAGGTGCTCTGATGTTCCTTATACACTGTTGACTTACTGTTAATGACGTCTTCAGGGTCTTTAGCTCAAATTTGCAAGGTGAAACTTCAGCCTAGGACACCTTGGCAGCTAGCTAACTACTGTTGACTACCTTTGATAACAGCAGAGTTAATGCTAAACTGTATGAAAACAAACCAACACCATGTTAACGGCTGAGGGAGAATAAGACTGTTGTGCTTTGTACAGAAACTGAAGGTTTCCGTGGTACAAGCTCAGCTCTTCTGTCTTGCTGTAGCATGTGTCAGAGAGTTAGCATGTCTGTTCAGTGTGCCCAGTGGGACTGATCAGCATCCAGCTTTTCCAACATCTGAAAAAATACAGGCTACTAGCAGCACATGTCCGAGTGTCACGTTTGACATCCATTATATGCGCAGCGATCAGACATGATGTCTCAGGAAACAAGATGTTAATCCAAACAAGAGAGGACTCTGAGGACTGACTGAGGTCGGCCAAGGTAAATCCAGGAACAGCAGTGTTTGCTTTATGAGTTATTATAATCGACACCAAAGGAGTACAGAGTGACAGGCTATTAACATCTGGGATACTTAATACAATACTTGATATGAAGCAGCTGTGTTTGTGAGCTAGTGTAGTGTAAAACAGTTCACGTGATGAGTACCATAAGTAAAAGTTATGAGCACACAGTGTTTCCAGTGTGTGTGTGTGTTTGCTGGAGGGAAGGGACATAAGCCTTTAGTTGCTCACTCACTAAATATCAAAAGATCAAATAATCCAGCAGTGTTAGAGATGGATGTTCCATCACACAGTAAATATTTTCCCTTATTCATATTATCCACATTAATCTGTTAATCCCTCAGCTACTTAAACAGTGGGATGTGGACACTGTCCACAATGTCATTCACTTCACACACATGCAAACAGACACTGCCGTGAAAAAAGTTCTGTAACCGGCACAAACGCCCACAGTGTCCTCGGCTCACACACACACACACACACACACACACATAGCTTTGACACACATAAAGTTTGGCGCATAGTGTCACAGCAGAGAGTCTGTCTTTGTCTCTCTCTATATCTCACACACACACACACACACACACACACACACACACACACACACACACACACACACACACACACACACGTTTTAAGATTGGTAATATCAGGTGGAAAAGAGACACAGGGTTCATATTACAGGCAAATACAGTCGTTGGCAGTACAGATGTTGTTGACATGAAGAACTTGGTTTGGTTTCTATATTTCTATTTTCTACTCATCTATTGTGCCACCTGGGGGAAATAACCATCTGTTCTCGCAACCTCAGGGGCTGAAAAATGTAGTGGAAGTGCGAAAAACTGCAGTTCTTCCAATTACCACTTGAGAGGCTGACTCCAACAGTGAGTCAATCCCCATAGACTCCCATGTTAAAATGTTCAACTTTACAGCAGAAGTAAACATGTTCAGAGCCTGGTACAAAAAGTCTGTTCTCTATAGCTAATTTCCTCCTTCATGACAACTGTGCAGAGGCTGAATTTCTACATAACTCAGCTGTTTACATTTTTATTAAGGCTTCAAGTTATGAATAATTGAGAATGTGCTGCTTTGAGTGACAGGTGGGTGAGTGTATGCTTGCCCCAAACCGGAATGCACCGAAGTCTGGACTCACAGACGTCTACATCCACCCTTATTCATTGATTCTTTAAGCAATTGCACCAGGTCTAAAATTTGCTTCACATTCTGTATTAATAATTGATACTTTCACAGTATTAATATAGAACCTAAACCTGATCTATGATCAAAGAAAACATGGAAATGTACATTTATACTATATGAGACTTTTAAAGTTGATCATGACTGTGCCTATGAGGTCTACAACATGTGAAATTTGAATTGAAATCAGGATATACTATATGAACAAAGAATAAACAAACCAACCAACTGATAACAGCTCTCGATGCTTGACAGCTTGTGTTACAGACACATTTGTGTGATAACCAGCTTCCTAACTTCAATAATCCACATAATTATTCACATTCACATATTGTGACACGATATGTTTAATATTTGCTCGTCAGTTGGGGGGAAACAAATCTGCGACCTGTCATCAGAGCATCGAAACACAAAAACGCAGACAGGAGGAGAAAAAGGCAGAGATGATCCTCTCCTCTGACTTGCCTCAGACATCAGAATGAATCTGCTCAATTCTTTAAAAAAAAAAAAGAAAGGGAAAAAAAAAAAAGGCTCAGTTGCAGTTTTGATTCCCGGGTTACAAAAATACCTCTTGTAAAGTTCTCCCTGACACACGGCGGCACCTTTGTTGAGGAGTCATTTCAGCTCTCAGTGTTAAAATAGCTGAGCTGTGCTGCGATAACACAGACACTTAATCTGCGCTGAAGAGAGCGCTCTATTGTTGGTTGATGTTTTATTCTTTGTTATTCACTCAGAAAGACGTCAACACTGACACAAGCCCCTTTTCTGGTGGATGAGACAGAACAACGAGAGAGAGAAAGAGAGAGAGAGAGAGAGAGAGAGACCCAAAGATAAAATAGTGAGAATAAACCGTAGGACTGAGCCAAAGAGCTTGCGGCTGGTGGCTGGCTTTTGTCCACAGAGTAGCCTCAACAGCCCCAAAGTAAAACTGCATAGTTTGCATCTGCAGTGTGTCTGTTTATGTGTGTGTACTTCTGTGTGAGCTTAGTGTCAGTCCCCTGTTTCATAAGGGATCCTGTTCAACAATGTAACTGCTGTCTGTCCCTGTGATACACACACACACACACACACACACACACACACACACACACACACACACACACACACACACACACACACACACACACACACTCTGAACACTGTCTCGATGAATCCTGTGTCCTTTACTGATACGAGTGATTCCACTTCCTGTTGTCAGATCTATTCAGCTACGTGTTGTATTTCTTCACGGTTCATGGCTTTTCACAAAGTAGCTGCAAAAATTCGGTTGTTTGGCAAAATCTGTGAAAGCTTTAGTGAAGCATTTTAATGTGGGTGTTAAAAGGGAACTGATTTAACATATGAAAGTCTGTCTACAGGTGTTTATGTATAAAGCCTCTTGTGGCACCAGGGGGAGTATGTCAATAGCAAATCACCTATTGATCTGCTGAATCTTAACCTGAATATTAAACCTCAAATGAAGTCACTTGAGTCAGCGTCGGTTGGTGCTGCAGACTATATGTTAGCTTACCAGACGCCTGTAGCCTGCACCCCATCACATGCACTTCAATATTATGCATGGAAATGCTGTTTTGCTAACCCCCCCCCCCCATTGTGGAACTATCTTTACTTTATTCAAGAAGTGTATAAAAAAGGTAAATAAGGCCCAGGCCAGAAAACTCTATAATCGTATCTCCAAATATAATTTATTTGTAACAGTTCCATAGTTCTACCGATTATCAGGTTAACAAAATAACTTTCTGTTTTTCTTTTATAATTTGTATAATTTGTTAAATAAGTTGTTACTCCTGATGTTTTGTAACTTTTTTCTTTCTCTTTCTCTTTGTATTTATTGTAAATCTCTGCTAGCCCACGCTTTGTTAGCCACTACTAGCATAAGACACCCAAATCTCAGACCTAGAGATGCCACCTTCTATGTGAAGCAATAAGGGAGAGAGAGAGGATGATACGCAGCAAAGGGTGATGGTTTGGATTCGAACACAGGTCACTGCGGTTAGGACTAAGCCTTTATGGTATGCGCTCTACCATGGAGCTGAACTGGGGCACCGTACTGCTGTCTTTATCTGTGGAAGGCAATCTGTGTATTTTCTCACAGCACATACAGATTGTCAGTCTACTGCTCATTGAAGAAACGTCTCCAATCCACTTTGGATTCATATGGAGACTTTGGAGACATAGTTTATAAATGAAATGATGTGTACAAAAATACGGGACTAATTAGCATTTTATTTTCAATATGGGATGGTTGCAACCCAACTCAGACTGGACAGTTAAGTTGCATTGTGGGTAACATACGCAGTGGTGATGAATTGATTGGCTCTGATGTCATCCAAATATGCATGTATGCATAAATCATCCACCTCCCACCCACCTGAAAAAAATCACACATTACCATTATCTGTCAGTGTGATGATTTGCTAACGTATTACATTGCTGTAGGCTGGTTTTTTCAAAGTAAAAGTTATTTTATGGTAAAATGAAAATGGCAATATGTATTTCCCCAGTATCCTGAACACAGTATTATATTTTTAATTGATTTAAACAACAATTCTGAATATCACTGCTACTACCACAACACAAACCATTTTAAAAGCTAAAATAAAGTTTTGCTGCTGCCCAAATTAATATAAAATCAGAACAAGCTCACGAGTCCAAACAAAGTCTAATTCATGCCTGAAGAAAAATGAATGTAATTAATACTCTCCTCTTACATTATAAATTAGTTCAGCGTCCTGCAAACTATTCGCTGATAATCAGAATATTAATTTAACAATAGTTTGGTTCATGTAGCGAGTAATAATCCAATCATTAGGGGAAAAAAATGCTGTGGCTCATTAATTTTTTGCTGCTGTTGAGACACACTTGCAGTGTACTGGCTGCAGCAAAGTCATATTACTGCTCTCCACAGGTCAAATGTACAATCCATTTGATTGAAATAATCTAACACATTATCATCAACACCCACTGTGGGCTTCAGAGAGTAATATCTGACTCCAGTTTCTATACCAGCAGATATAAGTAGACAAACTAAAGGCAGTGCTTTATAGTCATCCGTGCATTATGAGCACATTCTCCTGCTCGTCAGAACTCATTAAGACAGTTTGATGGAGAAACATTTCATGTAGTTCATAAAACATTTTTTAATCATCTGAAGTTTGGAGACTCCCCTGGAGCATGGCATATTCCTGTTAGGTGGAGCGGTAAATTTAGATGGCGGTGGTTTGGATAAATGAGGTTTTAGTGGAGTGGCATCCAACAGTCTTAGATTACTGTGCATTTGCTGAGGAGATTGGTGGATTATTATGCAAAAGCAGTAAGCAACACTTTTCCCTGTAATGATGGAAATTGTAAATCATCTCTTCACAGTGGGCCCGGGGCTATTCCAGCATTGCATTGGGTGCAAGACTAGACTAACGCATATAAGAAAAAAGTACACATTTACACCTACAGGCAATTTTACAGGAACCCATGATAACGCTGTGAAGACATTTGAACTCCGAGCAGGTATAGAGCGGCTCGAGCCTTGTGATGCCTGCCAACCTCCTCATTCGTTTTCCTATAAAATACCAAAATATCATTATCTGAATAGACTTCCTTTTCTTGGAGTTTAAAGCTTTCCCATGCTCCCTTCATATGGATAATCAATCAGACCAAGGTCGGAACCACTAAGAGTGTAACAATGATGAAGCAGCAACTAATACTAATGACATTAAACTTGTATTTTTTTGCAGGAGCTCATGAACCTCACTCTGACAGCACATGCCACTAATAGACACTGATGTTTACTAGCGTTGCCTCATTCGAGAGGAGCAAAAGTTCCTCATACAGCACTTCACATTCACTCTGATAGCTTTGACCTTCCCTGGTGCTAATTCACTATGCAGAACAGATTTCATTTGACCCGAATTGCTCAGAGGGAGGTGTGAGCAGTTTACCCAAGGTTCTTTATTTCTCTGCTGGGATATGAATCTCTCAATTTAGCACTAATTAAAAGCACATAATAAACACTGAGCAGGGCGGTAGTTTTGGTGATTGTCTGAGTTGAGACACGACTCATATCTCGCTATCTCCATTGTTCCAGTCAGTGATGAGATCCAAATGTGTTGCCTGAGGTGCAATTTGCTTAGTGTGACCTCAGTTACTTTATTTTATTCGACAAAAAGCACAAATACTCTTTCATTTAAAAAACTGGAATTACCACCTCATGATTGTACGCCTCCTCCAGCCAGCCAATTTGCAGGAAATATGGTCACAATCTCCCCTTCCTGAGTTATGGCATCGAATAATAGCTAATATTAACATTATTATGTCACAGGGATTTTGACCTTCGACCTTTTGGACTCATGTGCGTCTGAAGGCACCATCCATGAATGATTACGCATTCATCAATCGCAAAAACTACCACTCTATAAATGTACAGGTGATTTGTGATGCCAAGCTATCACTTTTAAACGTGGTGGCCAGGTGGCCGGGGGGGACACACACGATTCTTTTATTTTCAAAACAGCTGTGTTGGCACGTGGCTGCAGGAGGGGGCACTGCAGAGCCAAACTCATCTCCGTTACCCTCTTCCACACAGCGGTTTTATGAGCTCCTTTGATCCCACTCTTCAGACTGCCAAAAAGCACATCCTTATTTTGCGCCACCTCGGATGTCGATCTCCATTTCTGAAAAGTTTTGTTTTTTGCCAGTAACTTCTCTCCATGTTTGACCTTAGTGGGCGAGGGCTCCGAACCAGGAATATTTAAGGGCGTAACATGTTAATGGCGATGGAATTCAGCCGCCGCATTTATCAAGACCCGATCATTCGTACGCTGGGATTGCTCAGATACGAATGTTTCATGAATCACACGTGTATCCTATCGTACGACCAATTCTGCGCTCAGATCTGTGCCTGTTTTCACGCAAGATTGATAAATGAGGGCCACTGTCTCTAGATTGGTAAGAGAGCATCAACAGCTGTTGATGCTAACGTTTTAGCAATAGCAAAACTTACAAGCTTGTTTATGGCTAGCTAATAGTAAAGGCTAATACTTTGGCCATTTAGCCAAATGCACTGGATGCATTGAGCCACGTTACTGCTGTGGTTTGACCCAAAACAAAATCACAGTACAGAGTGCTGAGTACACAAATGAAAGCTGTTACTTACATTTATGTAGGTTATATAATGTGAAATCAGCTATAACACATATAACAGTTTGGATCTATCAGCAAACCCGTGGTCCATTTTGACCTGATGACCTATGAATACACTTCACGAAGGCTGCAGATTTGAATTAGCTGTACATAAACAGCATAATCAATCTTGTTCAATTCAAAACAGCTATTATGTTGATCGAGGGTTTGTGTTATCTGTCTTGATTGGCTGGATGCGTGATTAATGTAATGTGATTGTCAGAATGTGAGGCAGATTAGTTTTGATCAGTTGTGTAAGTGGTGTCAGGGTCTGACTCATCATGGCTGTTTACTCGCTGTTTGTCCTAATTGTTGTATCTGTTGGCATCTCATGAGCCGTGCTCTCTTCTCCCAGTTCCTTTTTTCTCTTTCACTTTTTGTTTTTGTTATTGATCAGTGACAATCACACAGAAAAAAAAATCAAATAATTCTGAAGAAAATTCACAAATTGAAAGATCTTAGTCTTAGAGTTTATGAAAACACATGAACTGAACATATTTTTCACAGTATATGGTATATACAGTTACAAGCTAACAAACAACATAAACAAATAAAAGATGCTAACTGCACTGACTGTTCTGATACGTCTGCTCAGTCTCTGATTCTGGTCTGACTGAGGCTCAAACATGTGGCTGAATCTCTCTGATGTTTCCCCCTTTAACCATCTTTCTCGTACGTTTCACGTGTCAACCGAGGGCTGGGCATAAGGCCTGATTCAGAATTCTCAATGAGGAAATGAAAGTAGCTCCGGTTTTCCTTTTTTTTTTTACTTTATGTGGGAAAACCATGTTAAATAAAATATTAATCACAGCATTTTTACATAACTTAAAAGATGTCTGGGGAGGAATTTCCACAATCATGAGTGAATTTGAATGCCACCAATCACAGGGATGAAAAAAAATACAGAATTGTGCTTAATTTACTTAAACCATCAGTGAGTGAGTAAATAGAAACCAATTCCTAATAATTTTTTTAAATAAAATAAGTAATTTAGACAATTAGTCAAAACCCCAAAAGTTAGAATCTACAGATCGTTTTGACAAGAATAACATGTACAGTTTAGTTTGCATTCACAGAGATAAAGACAACCGGTAGTCAGCTATAAATTCTTGCAGTTTTACACAGACATCTTGACATGTCACAGGAGGAAACGCACATGCGTGAACAATAAAAATGAATGATGACTAAACTCATTTATCTACTTCACTGTCATGGTCCCGGCATTATGCGTGTTTGCTCACTGCCACACTGCCGTGACTTACTGAGACACTTGAATAGGACAGAGTCGTTGCTATGTTATTAGTGAGAAGTGCAGTTTTGCTGCTGTGACAGGTTAAAACGTCTGCTGTGAAAAAGGCCTGTTTACATATGTAAGAAGAATAAAGCAGGTTTTGGGGAAATGTTGTGACATTATTATAATCTGATGAAAATGTATTTTGAAATCCATCGCTTTTATTTTTTTGTTTCATTGTACAAAGGCTCTGTGTGGTAAGAGCTCTCAACCCACTGATCAACACAAAGTCAGTAAAATGTCCTGAGTGCACATGAAACCAAGAGACATGACTGACAAGATTATTAATGATGCAGCTGTAGGTCCAGTGCATGCGTTCCTACTGTGTTTAATCATATCCTTCATAACAGTCTGACACCTCCTTCTGTTCCTGCCGATATGAACACACATCCTGTAACCTCTGCATAACCTCTGACCGAGCAACAGCAGCAAATACAGTTTTCACTCAACTGAAAATAAAAGAATAAAACAAAGTAAAGCATGTTTATATGAGAACATACAGAGAGAGTTCTCAATCAGTTGGTTAAAGGTCTGAAAATGAACCTCAGTCGTGTTTAATCAGGCCTGAAGATACATGTTGTCATGGTTACAATAATAACAATGTGGTTTACTTTGTAGAACGTTCATGGATAATAGAAACAACACAAACTGCTACTTTCACATGGGAATCGAACACCGCTCTCCTGTGTGATATTCATGTGTTTTGTTGACTTAACCTCATCCTGTTGTGGATTTGTCGCCCCTTTATACCACATCACCGCACTTTTCCCTTTGCTCCTGCAATAATTACCACAACCACTAGATGTCGCCTAGCAACAAAATGTAACTTTGGGTCATAATAGCATGCTGCACGGATGACCTATGGCCTCGTTTTTTACTGGAGGACAGTCTCGCAGCTGCAAATACAGTTTTCACTTGACTCTAATTTATTGAAAATAAAAGATTAAAACAAAGTAAAGCATATTCATGTAAGAACATACAGACAGAGTTCTCAATCAGTTGGCAAACGTTTTGGAAAATGAACCTCGATTGTGTTTAATGAGGACTGAAGATACAGCATGCATGTCTCAGAAAGTGAAATTTTATGTACTTTTCAGTTTACTGGTTTCACATGGTGGGATGATTGGGTCCATATTTCAAAACACATAAACACAGAGTTGATTTACAGTACCTGCAGTAGAAGCTAGACATTGACTCACAAAGCACATTGCATGCCCAGATGTGCACACAGGTCATATATTTCCTGCAGCCACACCCACGCACACACACACACACACACACACACGCGCACATTACTTGTTGGTAAGGTGTCTTGTCAGGCTGTCTTGTTGGATTTACCAGGAACATGCTCAGTCAAGCGGTTCTAAGAAAACATGCGGGGAATAATTTCTAAATATTGATTCCTTCCATGTAATCTAAAATTTATTACTGGGATGATCTTCAATCCAAATATTGACTCCTTCCCCAGGAGCAGTCCTCTAAAATTACTGCAGGGACAGCCTTCAGTCCAATTACAGTGCAGCCACGGCAAAGTGGAGTCTGGATCTTGACAGTATGACAAAATAAGGGGCAGAATTGAGTTGGCAGAAAGTATTAAGTAGGTTTCAGCATCAGATTCAATGATAAGAATGGAAACACGTGAAAAAAAAGAAAAAAGCTGAAAGGAAGAGTGCTTTTACAATATTGATCGGAATCAAGTCTGTATAAGCAGTATAAGAATATTCTCCTTTCTTCTTTGAAAATACAATACAATACATATACAAAGCAGAGTGACAGGAAAGACAGAGGAGTCGGAGCCAAGGCCATAACATTAGAGGTTTATGATTTTTAAATGCCATTTCTGCTATATTGGTCTCAATAGAAAATGTCATGTAATATGAATTTGAGATGGGTTTTAATAATACAGCCATTATTAAAAATCAGCAGTCATGCATCTGTCAAGATACTCCAGAGGAAATGTGAACTGTAGAATTTCAAATCAAAAAGTCGAAAGAAACTCTCCAGTAACTTGACCGCACATGGAACGAGGCCACACAAAAACGCACAGAAATGATGAATGTTAAACAATCCCTTTGCATGTGATGTTGCTCCTAAACCTTTTTCGTCTTTTGATCCCTTTTATTAACAAAGTCTTGTTGGGGCTCCTTCAATTAATTGCTAGAACTTCCACCAAAGGCACATTTTCTTTATTAACTTCTCAAATGGTTTAATTTCAGTCAAGAGTTTATTTTTGACCCTTTTAAGTTTGTTGATTATACATTTGGACTTATGTTTGGACATCCTACATACAAAGGATGCAGGACATTTACTTGTAATTGAGTATTTTTACTCAGTTATCTTTACTCTTTGTCACAGAGTGTCCTCTGGGAGAGACCAAAGACATGGTAGAAATCATTATGAGCCACAGACAGTGGTGTAGGTTAGGTTTTAACCAAAAAAGAAAAAGGAAAGAATATGTAAATGTATACAGTATATAATATCAACCAAGCAAATAACACATAATAATGAAATGCATTATTGTTCTATCCATAAAAATGGCAGCATAACAAAATAATTAGAAATTCTTTGCAAGTTGCTGCATTAATAATAAACTATCACTACATAGAATCACATTAAGTAAAGACCTGATAACAGATAATGTATGAAAAAAGAGCATAGCCCTTTATTTCCTTATCATTGATTGATGATCAACTCTAGCATCTTTATATGAGAGTATTATCATCACATGTCACCTGTAAATCCCAATATCAAAATAAATTGAGGAGGCAATCAGTGCAAAGCGAAAGCAAGCTTCACCAATCAGATGATGATGAAGCCTGAGGGTCAAACCAAGGGCAGATAAATAAAGTGCTCATAAAGCTTATGAGCCTTCAATTGTTACCGTGCCCTCAATGATGATTTGTGCTGCTAGATAAGCATATAATCAGTTTTATCAACTCAGGCCGTCCCTCATCTGTATCATGACATCTGGACAATAAAACAACGCTGTCACTGTTCAGAGAGATTCATTGAGTAAATGAAAATTAAGTGTAACAGTGGGTGGACTAACACAGGATTTTTCATCCCCAGTGGACATGATGCTCTTGGCAACGGGAAAGCATCACTATGTGTTAGTTAAATAGTGAGTTACCACTTTGATCACAAATCCTAAACAGCGGTCCAGTACAACAGCACCACAAAGGCTGTACTTCAATCAACGTGTCAAAACAGCTTCAATGGAAAACTTAACTTTATAATCTCCATAAGTGTTGAACTCACAGCAGCATGGTTGGATATCTGGGTTGCATTAAAGGCATACCTAACAAACTGGCAACTTGGTGGGTATGTAGACGCTGTGTAGAAGCAGATCCTACTGTCTTGTGCTTTTTGTAACTTGCTATCTCACCAAGTCCAGGCTGGACTTCACACATCTGTTCCAGATGGTTCTAAAGAAAAGCACAGGGAAGCAGCTGTGCACTGCTGTTTACCAGACGTGGAGAAGACGAACATTTGCCAAACCAAACAGTTCGTCTTTATCATTCCAGTCTTTTCTCTTGTAAAACTGAAAAATACTTTTTACATAAATCTCACCTGTGTTTGTGGAATAGGCACATTGCTGCTCCTTGAGGCTGCTAGAGGACAAAATACCCACCACAACTGCAATTCTCAACCAGCGTTAAGTACCAGTGGGTGTTTTACACCCTCCAGCTTTAGGATGCAGAAGTGCACATACAATGAGGGGAAGAGAAGATGCTCATAAACTTTGACAAGCGACACAAGGTTAGACTTATGCTTAATTAGTGTTTTTAAACAGAATCACTAATTAAACAGAGAAAACCTAAACCGTGAGGACTCACTGGTTGGTTTAACAGTGTACACCTGGTTAGCTCCCCACCAAGAGGCAACCTCTGTGTCTGAAAAATGAAGCCAACACAGAAGTGTCAAAAACTGCAGTTCCTCTACTGACCACTAGAGTCTGACTCCAAAAGAGAGTCGATCCCCATAGACTCCCATGTTAAAATGTCCAACTTTACAGCAGAAATAAACCTGTTTTATAACCTGGTACAAAAAACAGCTTTGGTCTCTCCCGCTAATTTCAACCATTGCAACTGTTTATATAACTCACCTGTTTAAATTTTTTATTTTCATTTTAAATTCAAACTTTTCTTGTAAATATCAGACAGATACTTTGGCTTGTTGTGCAGTTAACTGACTAATAGTTTGTGAGGAAGTCTGTACTCTTGTCTTTTAAGGTGAGGGAAATTCTATCAGAATTAGCAGGTATCGTGCCTGCGCTCACCATACCTGGCTTGTTAATTTAATTTGTTAACTAACGTAATTAGCCAGCAAATGAATTAGCCTTGGGTTAGCCTTTGGGCGAGATACCCAGATGCTCAGCTGTGCTAATGATGCTAACGAGAGCGTATGTTTGCCACAGTTATTAAACAGTTATTGGATTAGCCGGGAGTTCAGTGGAGTCAGGTACTGGCAAAATGGCGACAGCAGAGCAGGCGACTTTGAGCTTCAAAACCGCTCTTCAGAAACCTGTGGGTGACCTGTGGGTGGCTTCCAATTTGGTTTGTACATGAATTGCTATTTGTCTTTTATTTTTACAGAGATATGGGAACTACATGGAGCATGTAATGGACAAAGTGAACCTCATCGAGGAACACAGGAATTTTGAGCGGCTATGCAAAAAACTCTCAAATCTTTATTGACATAAATCATAATCATATTTATAATTATAAATGATGCTGGAATACATGCATCTCTTCACACCCAAAGCCTCTGGAGACACATCCATGTGGCAGATTTAAAGGCATTTTCACCCACACAGCATACTTTAGTACAACTTTCTTGCAAGTTTCCACATACTTCATGCTGATTTCTCATCGACAACCATCTGTCAGGGTGGAAATCAGCCAGTCGGAGCCCCCGACCAAGCCATTTTCAACCATTGTCCAACCAGGCCTGCTCTCATCCATTATCCAGCCTCCACCAACCCTTTGTCTATCACAGCCATCGTATTGTTCAGCTCTCTGAGTGAGGGCCCAGTTCTTCATTTGGCAACCATTTGACTCCTCATTAAATTTGTTAATGTGTGCACAGAAGATGCCTGTCTTGCATTTGTAAAATAAATGTTATATCTAACCATTAAAAAAGCCTTACTCCCTGTCCTCTAATGCATTATTTAATTTATGTTTCTCCACCACTAAAGTTGTTGTGGGACACAATCTCCAGGATATGACAGATAAACATAAACTTTAAATGTACTGAGTCATAATTCATAGGGTTTGCTGTGTTTTTATACTTTGTGTTTTGATTGGGGTTGTGTTTCTGTGATTATGTTGTACTCAACGACCTTTAAAAATCATAATAGACATAAATGCTAGAGAATAAATAACAGTGTAGCGGACTTCATTATATTATATTTTTCCTTTTACAAGAGTGAAGTAAGACATATTAGGTTGCCAGTAATAGGCTAATTAAATATTTTTTGTCATTGCTGTGGGTGTGCTAACTGAGCAAGCAGCAGGATTAGCCCTTATGTTGTGTTCCGGTCAAATTTGACTGATTTAAAAGTTTTATCTCTGAAAATTGTAGTTCATTTGTTCAGATTGACCTAAGATTCCATGACTTTGTCCACAAAGAGGATTTGAACACACAAAATGAATTGTATTGATTTGCATACAATTTTGTGAGTTTTATTCAACTTTTGTCCACTCTTAATGTTCCAGGTCAAAGATCACCGGTCATTAGAAATGAATGGGGGAGACAACAATTACTGTAAAAACTGAGCTCAGGTACATCCTCATTTGTCAGATGGACACACACACGCACGCATGCAAGCACACATGCACACACACACACACACACACACACACGCACACACACACACATACAAGCATACACGCACACACACGCACACACAGAAAATTGTAACATTGTTTCAATAACACTGAACTTTTCCCGTAGCTTAAGTATATAATACTTTTTGAGGCTTTGCTCACAGTTCTTTGTGTGGCAGCACCATGGCAGGTCGATATACCGTAAGTGAGGTTCTGGATTACATATTTGATGGTCACCACACTGATGAGGAGGGGAGAGGCCAGGAAAATGACAGTGAGGATGGATTTGAGGAGGAAGTGTCAGAAACTGAAGATGACACGGTATATAATCCAGACCAAGAAATAACTAATGAGGAGGAATCCAGTGATGAAGAGGACGGCCATGCTGAGGTTGCTGTCACATTCAAGTCAAAGAATGGGAATTTATCCTGGTCTTCAGCCCCACCTGAGAATCAAGGTAGGCTTTCAGCTGAAACTGTCATCAGGATGACCCCAGGACCTACAAAATATGAAGTATCCCTGACTGATGACATCAAATCCTACTTTGAACTGTTCCTGACTGAGTCCAGTGTAACCACTGTGGTAAACATGACCAACATGGAGGGGAAGACAATTGGAAGTTGCTAATCCAGACAGACATCAACGCATTTTGGCTGGTGTGTACAGATCCGGAAACAAATCTACCAGCAGTTTATGGGATGCAGAGTCTGGTCTGACAATTTTTCGGGCCACCATGTCACTCCAAAAAATTCCCAATGTTGTCACGGGTGATTCGCTTTGACAACCGGGATACAAGACCAGATAGTCGTCAACGAGACAAACTGGTAGCGATCAGAGAAGTTTGGGACAAGTGAGTGGAGCGTCTGCCACTCATCTATAACCCAAGTCCAAACATAAAGATATGGGCAACATGTGATGCCAGGACAAGTTATGCCTGGAAAATGCAGGTCTATACTGGGAAACCTGCAGACGGTGTTCCTGAAAAGAACCAAGGGAAGCGTGTGGTTCTGGAGATGACTGCAGGTCTCAAGGGACACACCATAACATGTGATACTTTCTTCACCTCTTACGCTCTTGGTGAGGAGCTGCTCCAGAAAAAAATTGACCATGGTGGGGACCATCAGAAGAAACAAGCCCGAGCTGCCTCCCGCCTTACTTGCTACACAGGACAAGGATCGTTTTTCCTCCAGATTTGCCTTCACAGATACTCACAGCCTTGTGTCTTGAGTGAGTGTTGAGTGTTTTTGTTAGTTGTTCGTTAATGTATGAAGACAGTAATCTTGGAATATTGTGAAAATGTCAAATGCAGTTTTGGGATAATTTCCTTTGTACACAATTAAAATATACTTACTTTTTGTGACTGTATGTAATCTGAATGGTTTCAAAGCAATTGTCATTGATAACTTTGACCCAAAGTACTCTGTAATAAACAGTATACCATGTGTCATCTGATTATTTCTTATACTCAAAATAATCCAGAAAATATGTTTTTTAGAACTTGCTTTCAAGTGTATAAGATCAGATCAATGAGGCACACAGGCCACTAAAATCATATAGAAGTTTAAAACTTGTAATATTCACTAGAACTTAAGTTAATTAAAAAATCTAACACAACAAGTAGTGATAATGTGTATTAATACAGTTTTTTTATGTTGAGCCTTAGTGGAATGGTCATTTCTGACCGGGAACACAAAATTGTTTAACACGAAATGAACACAACATGAGGGTTAGATAAGTAGAAATGTAAATGTAATCTAAAGTGGTAAATGACTGAGACTGTTCATTGTGCGTGCAGTTAGTAGTCAGGTTTAACACCTGGATCACCCTGATGAAGGTTTACCTCCTCAGGTTTAATGCACCTGATCAATTCTTTTGGTCCATAACCTTTAGGAATCCATTTTCAACCTTCTTTCACCTGATGATGATGATGATGCTGTTGATGAATGCAGGTCCTATATTCACATCTTTCACACAATTATACCACATGCTGGGAGTGCAAGGGGGGTGTGAGAACTCTACCTGTGTGAGTTCCCACACACACACACACACACACACATTAATTTATATGAACAAAGAACCGATGAGGTGCTGGTTTGTTGCAGGAACAACTACAGTTATATTACATTTTACTAAGTTATATCACTATACAGAGAGTCACAGTAACGCCATTTCAGTGGTTGGTGGTTAATGTTGATTTTTATTTATATATATATATATATAAATATTTATATGTATATGTATAGACAACTTAATCTGACTCACCTCATTTTCCATGAGATGCTTGATCCTAATACTATAGGTCTTGATTCAAAAATCATACATTTGTAAGCTTAAATGATTGATATATCAATTAAAAGGTTGCAATTGTTTCGTACAAAACATTTGTTATTGCAAATTAATTGTATATTTTAATTTGTACGAGACATATAGTCAAGTACAGCCAAGTTTAATTTTGGCCTTTCATCAAGTTACTCACGAAATGAACATAAAACAGCAACACTGCTGATAAGACCTGCCACTGGCAACGTTTGTCATTTTAAATGACAGTGAAGGTCAGTGTTGGATAAAAATGAGCAGCTGCTTCCTGAATGTTTTGTACACTGTTCTTTGCTAATGAGAGTTTCATATTTTTTCCTGCACTAAAACACAGCCAGATATCCTAGCATGCAAAGCTGCAAAGCTCAGATCTGAATCTTAGCAGGGGGTGAGATGAATCTCCTCAAGGGCAGAGCTATGTCTATATACGGCCTGTTCCAAAATCCTTAAAGGAAAGTTCTGTAACTTTAAAAACATTACTTCACAAATATTTTAAGCGTTAGACAGTTACTAAAGACGTGCAGAGTTTTAACCTAGTTTAGACCTCTTGGTTTTATTTATTTTTTTAACCCTGCACAAAGTTCTTTTGCACTGCAGACATTTTGAAAGTCAAAGCAGGGAAAGCTCAATGTAGGCGTTCCAATTTAAGGGCCCTGTATCTGTACATGCTCGGTTTATATAGAGCAACAATGTCAGTGAGGTAGGAGGTCGGGGTGGGTGGATGTTTCAACAAAACATCAAACTTTAACTGAGATGCCTTCTGTTCGTTTCCTATTTCTAACCAAAAGTCAACTTTGTTACTGTGTTTTTGTTTTTAAGCAAGACAGTAACCTTTTCCTATCCTTAACTGTTCCGTGAACAATTGTCACTGCCACTAGATGTCACGCTAGACCACCAGAATCTCCAAACAACGCAAAATAAATAGTTACCCTGTGTCCAGAGAACCAGCAAAAACTATCCAGCCAAAATCATGAGCATTGCCGTGATATATTCTATACAGCAAAGCTGGCAGTAAGCCAGCTAGCGATAACAATACTAAACACATTCATAATGTTGGTAACAGCACATTAGCTAACATTATCGTGCCTACTGTAGCCCGTCACTCATGAAAACAGACATGGAGGAGAAGAAAAGGCAGTTCTGAGTTAAGCTGGAGCCTTTTAGCAGCTTGTAGGGTTCTCCGTATCAGTAAAGCCAGACCAGTATTGGCTCCATGGTTAGACTTGGAAAGAAAGAAATTCTGTCTTGGACTTATCCACTGGGACCAACCACAGTAGGAAGCCTAATTTTGATCCGTTGAAGTTACTTACTGCATTACACTCTTCTTGTATCAGTTTCAAATTAAAAGCGTAAATGCTCTCAGCATTTTAGTGGACAGAAACCATACATTTCTTAAGACTTTTATTCTGAAACATTTGGATGGCCGTGTTCTGGAAAACACATTGAATTGCATTATTTGGTGAAATATGGTATGCCCCTGTGCTGTTCAACACAAACAAAAAGTGGCCTGATCAAATTCAATTAATGTCAAAATATATTACTGCATAAGAATAATAGGCTACTTGCTCAATGCTAGTGCAAACTATCATTGTCATTTCTTCAGTGACATATGTGCAAATTCTCTTTATTCTGCTTTTTAGGATAATGAATGGGACCATGCAAAGAATGCAGTATGGAACAAGCTAGCAGGTATTGGTTGTTGCAAGATTTTAGGCAGGCTTTTAGGGGCAATTATCGCTGTCCAAGTCCATACACATTAATATGTGCAATATGCTACTATATATCACACACTGAAAAGTCATGCTGAACAGCAAACTCGGAAGCCAGTAGAAGTATATAAATTCCAGCGTCGTGGGCTCATGCAGAGAAGTAGCAACAGACACATGAACATGTCAGGCATGATGAAACAGTTCCATGTATATTTATAGGATGCAAACTTACATTTACAGTGAATCCAACATACACAAAAACGGGAGACACAACCTGCATTCATTAAAAGACTTTGAAGCCAATGTCAGTACAAGCGGTCAGTTGCATCAGTCTCTGCAGACAGAGTCAGTGGATACACATCATGAATATGAAACACTAAGTTGTGGTTATGCTGCAGAATTACACCTGCCACATTTTATTGAAGAGAAATTGCTTGAATTTTATTGAACTTGGAAAATATTATTCACTTTCCAAAGGCGGTTACTGATGAGGTCCTTTCTGAACTTCACTACATATTAACTACAGCATCTTTGCCTGTCACAAAAGCTATTGTTTCTGGTGTATTTCAAAGTCATGAACTCAGTAGTTGATGAGCTTTCCATTGTTCTATGCAAATTTAATCCGCTGGGCATAGGTATTGCAAAGGATGGCCCTCGAGATATTGCATGTAAATGCACACAGTGCTATACCTCTCATTTTGGTGTTGTTGAGCCAGTTGAGTACATACTAGATGCCCAGAGGAGACATTTTAATACATCATTCTATTACAATATTTGCAATATACACAACATTTGTGGTTTGTCCTTGAACATCTTGAACTTCTGAGAATACTAGACCAGCTTTTGACTTCCAGGAGTACAGAACCATGACAGAAACAAAATCCTTTTCTATCTAGTGAAAGTTTGAGAATAGCAGTTCATCTTTATGTTTTGTCATGGTTTGACCTGATGGACACTTTTTGTTTGGACTTTTGATTCACTTCCTGTTTTATTATGTAGTAGAGTTCCTTGTGTGTCCACTGTGTTTTCATTTCCTGTCTTTTGTCTTCTGTTTCCTTCCTTGTTAATTGTCTGCCCCACCCTAATATGTATTACCTGTGTTCAATCACCCATGCCTCCCTGGTGTGTATTTAGTTTATGTGTTCCCACTTGTCTTGGTCTTGGTTTCTGCTTGTCAAGATCTGGTTGTTTTTTTTGTTTTGTTTTTTGTGTTAGGGAAGTTTCTCTTTTTGTTATTAATTACTATTGATTTTGAGATGTGCAACCCTCTTGGGACATCTTATCAGAAGCACATCATCTGTGGTGTTTATTAGGTTTTGGGTAATTTGTCAACAGGTTCCCATTTAACACTAACCTCAGTCTATTTAGCTGTTCTATGCAAATCTCAAGATGTAAATGTAATGTGTTGGAGCCTCTCTTTAAAGACTTGACCATGTTAGAACAGGAGGATGTCTTTATGTCTCAGCTTGGTCACTTTATTAAAGGTCCTGTTAAGTGTGTGATACCTGACAATCTTGCAGCCCATGAGTCTAGATTTTGTACTGAAGATGAATCCAAATTTCAGACTAAGGTCAAGACAGCTGCTTTTCCAATTTAGAACCAGAAACATCCATGATATCATGTCCAGTCTTCTCAGGGGTGTCAAAAAACAGTGTGTTTAAACAGTGCACCCTTCATTTTCCTCTTGACATTGTGCATGATCTCTTTGACGGTGTTGTTCCTCTACATATTATAAAGTTTTCTGTCTATAGAGATGGGGATGGGGAGCCAGAGGATGTTGTGATTGTGATCGAAGGCATTAAAGCCCTGAACAATGTTGGCAGTGTCATCATAGTGTTTGGGCTCATTTATTTTCTTGATTTAAACTTTCCAGACAACCTCAAGTAGACCTTCGAGTGTTTCTCCAGAAGGTCATAATGAATTTGGATGGGAACAGGCTGAAAATGAAGTTGTTTGCATGAGATGTGAACACCAAGTGACAAAGTACATTGTCAAGTTTCCTCATCAGATCTTGTAGGAGTTTTTTTTTTTTTTTGGTTTTCCATTTTAATCTGCTGTCCGGTCAATGACTAATGACAATCAATGACCTCATGGATGTTTTCCTTGTGCTGACATTTTGAGGGAATTGACTAAGCTGTACAGAGGCAGGGGACTGTAATATACAGAGCTTTACATATGATGAGCAGCCACAGGGGGGATTGAGCGATTTTCCTGCAATTGTTCCTCCTTGACAAACTAATGGTGGATGGGAGTTCAAGTCTGGAATACCATGGGCTCCGACGAGTGTTTACACATGTGAAGTTTGCCTACTTCACCTCCTGATCATAGCTGCTCGAGCGTGACTCCACCCTCCACGCTTCTCATGCTGCCATTCTCATCTCAAATGTCAACCGGTGCATCCACTTTTCTCCTCCCTGTTGCCTGAATGCACGACTTGAAATGGACTCGAGTGACATTTAAATGACTATGGATATCCTCGTTAGTCATAATCAGACTCTTGGACTGTGAATTAATGAGGACTCAGAAGAGGTCCACACTACATGTTTCAGTTAGCACCTATTATAATACATCAAATGCTATTCTTCAGTGTAAATGAGTGTTGTTGAATGTTCTTGCAAAACTATGCCCTTGTTTGAACTGAATGTCACCAGAGTAAAAAGAAAAAAAAGAAAGAGAGAATTTTGCATTTGCCATATTGGTAGTAAATGTTGATTGTATGCTTTTTTTGTAGAATTGATGATTTCCATTTTGATGTTTTCTCGGTTCTAACATTTAGACACAGTGTAAGCTGCACTGTGGCGCATTATATTGAACTCTCTGAGTGTTTTTTCAGTAAAAACACTTCAACCAGGTTTTGTATCATGTGTCTTAATGGTGGATCAAATAAAATAAAAAAAAAACCTTATTTCATTTCCAGTTTACTATATTAGTTGGAGTTGAACATTATACAATACATTTTACTTAGGTAATGTAATCATTTTATTAGCTGTAATAAAATGATAAAAAAAAAAATAGTTGGAATACCTCAAAATATATTGGATGTACTTTGGTTTGAGTGGGGGCTTCAGTACATATATTCATTAGATGGAAATCCTGCCAACAATTTAATTGATTCGTTTCTTTGTGTGTGTAAAGAGGTGGACAGGTGGATGGACACCGAACAAAGTGCTGGACTATGATACAAGAGACAAGGGTTCACATCCTGAGCCCTGTGTTTTTATGTTGAGAAACTTGTTTGAGTTATGAAAAGTATTAAGTATTTCTAAAAATGTATTTGCTGTTGCAAACTAGTAAACATAATTTGTATGAGAACAGTTTATACTGTATATCTATTCTTGGTGATACATGGTCATTGATGTTAATACACTGCATCTTCCACTGTGAATATCTGTAGTGGTAGTGTACTTTTCTTTTTTGTTCAACCACAGTAGCTAAAACCCTCATACTGAAACGCTCCAATCCACTCACTGTACCTGGTCCCTTTTCATACTGGAGGTCACGACATAATGGATAATATCAGAAAAAAAATGCATCATTTAAGGTCTGGGTTCCTAACCCTGAAATTATGTTTGTTTTGCATAAACAAACAAAGAAATTACATTTCCTATAAACTCAATAGGGATATGTTGTTAATTTACATATTCAGCAAGTGGTAAATGCACTGATGGGTCTGGGTTTCCAGATGTAGTGGTAAGATCATAAGTGAGATTTCACTTAATTTTCATAACTTAACTTTGTTTTAATCAACGCATATGTTCTAACTTATATTTGGCATATTGCCTCTTCTGTTCAAAAGTAAATAAATAAATAAAGACGTCCCATCCTGCTTGCCAGAGGATTTTTTTGCTGGCAGATACTGCTTTGAGCAGCAAATGTGAAGAAAATGAATGTATTCTCTATAAAAATGTAGTGAATTATTAAATTATTAGAATTATTTAAGACATTTTTTTTTTTTATCTCTTTTTATAGTTTTGCTGCTATAAGTGGAAATCTGCAGGGGATAAGGCAACATTATCCCCCAATGACACGTGACTTGCTGTTACATAGAACAAAGCAGGATGTACTGAAAATAATAACACAAAAACAGAGTTGACAAAGCCCTCGACATTTCATTAAACAAAGCTTCCCCTCGTCTCCCGTCCCAGGGGAGCGCTGAGTGACGTAAGAGACGGGAAAGTTCATGTGGTGAGCAGGAGCAGCTTCATTTCTCCCGTTAGGTTTCAGCTGATGGGGCGTTCAGCAGACTGCTGGGATTACACAGTGACAGTAGAAGAAGACAGCAGTACTTCAAGTGGAATCAGGGGTATCCTGAAGATGTGTGTGAGCTCTCACTGCCAACAATCATTCTGCCAGCGACGAATCCACAGTGTGTGGAATTAAGACTTGACTTTAAGTTGACAAAAGAAGCACTGAATTGTGGGGTAACATACATCCTGTCTTGCCCAGCTTTTTTCCTCACACCTTGTTTCCTTTTTTCACCCCCCCCCCCCCCCCACACACACACACACACACACACACACACACTTTTGTCTCCTCTGATTTGCAGGGAATCTGAGCAGCATATGAAAATAGCTCCTGACAAAGTATCTTGTTTTCTTGTTTCCTCCTCTTTTGCGCTGTCAGTTTCTCCTTGTGTTGTTTCCTCTTTTTCGTTCCTCTGCTTTAATCTGCATTTGTTGCAACGAGAGCTTGTGCTGTGTTGCATCAATTTCTGCTGCTCTCGCTCCGTCTGTTGTTCTTAAACTCGTAGTGCCACCCAGTGGTGAGGAAGAAAAGGCAAATGAATCATCGGAATGATTTTAAAACATTCGAATCAAAGGGTTGATAGGATTTCAGAGGAGAAGACATCTGCTCTTTCACTGTAGAGCCAAAGGCAGTTCCTCTGCATTCTGGAATATTCAGATTAGGATACACTGCATTAGAGAATGACAATGATCTTACATTGATTCACAGTATCTTTTACCACTTATGGTATCATATTCCTGTGGGATAGCATTTAGTGTGATGAATGTGACATTTATAAGAGAGCCGTCCTAAATTTAATTAATACAGCTATTACTGCTAAATGTGGTATAGGGTCCAGTCACTTCCTTCATCCCATGAGGCAGCTAAAGTTGATTAAATGCTCGTGAACGTATAAGAAATGACAGTCAGGAACTGCCCTGATCTGATAGCTTCACTTTTATAGCTTTTACTCTTGCATACAGTGCCAACCGCATATTTAACTTCTCTTGACAGCAGAACATTATGTGAGGCAAAGCTGGGAGAAACCTTCACCTATACCCAACCTCTGCTTTCCCTTAAAACTCCCAGGTTAAATTAAGAAATTTGTCAAAGGGCAGGGCAGAGGATTAACCTGCTAGGCTGCACAGGGGCAGAAATGAGCTGTGGGCCCATATTTACACCCCCCACATTCTCAGGCCTGTTGCACGCTTCCTGCATCAGATTGAACGATCGAGTGCACGTGCCCCTCACGCATTGAATCACTGCAGTCTGCAGTCATGCTGACTGCACGTGGCTCCTTATTGATGAATGCCTTGTTGGTCTGTGGGACCCCTGAGACCAATCAGTCTCTTAAGTGTTCCTGCTTCAGCTCCCACACTGTGGTCAGGAAACACAGGGGAGACCTTACTTTACCCAGCACTTGGCTAACAGACATGTATTTACAGTCAAACTCAGCTTCTTTCCAAATCAATTTATTTATAAAGACAAAAAGAACGAAAAAGTAAAGAACAGCAGTGAACTCATTGCTGTAGATGAGAGTTAAAGGGTGGTTTCTGGTCGGGGAACAGGTGGTGGTGATTGCTGCTTGACAAGACCGTTGGCCTTTGTTGCATTTACAAGGCAAGAGGTTCTCACACGCCCTCTGAGCAGCGCTGCGTCTTCAGGACAGACTGGAGGCCACAGTGAGTCGCTATCGGAAAGTGACAAGATGCGCCGGGGCTAGCTGGTTAGCATGCCAATTTCAGTAGAACAGAAGATATGATAGAGACAAGAGTTAACATTGGCGTTGCTTTCCACCTCTGGATGCAGCTGTTGGTGAGTAAAGAAATGAAGTTTGATGCTGAACTTACAACGTTTCTTCTAGACTGGTACGTAAATAGCTTTTAATGCTAATGTTAACTATGTAGCAAAAGCAAAACTTACAAATTTGAGCTTCCTCTACAGTGTACAAAGGGCAAACGAAAGTCCTGCATGGATGTACAATATGTGCACATCAATCATTGAGGACAGTGTGCACAGTGAAGTGATATCTCAGCTTATTCGACGTGGGGTTGTGTGAGGTACTTATCAATAGTCAGTGTTTTACCTGCAGGAGCATCAGCACAAACACAGAATGATGTGCTGATGTGGACGGGTCCATCCACAAAACCGTGTTTTACCCACTTTAAAGAAATACTCACAAAATGAACTAATATCACTTTAAGTGACTTTATTTTAAACAGCATTTTCCTCTGGAACTATAGTATGTGAACCGTTGAACTAGTCCTAGCCCGGACTATCACTTTAAAATTTGTTTCTGAAATATGACAGTGTGTCATCATTGGGTAAAAATATCAGTTTTTATTGGACTATGGTTGGTGCATGTAACAAAGCACATTTACAAATAATGAAATGATCAAAAATCACACAGTGAACTCGGGGCCTTTCTTTGCCACTGAAAGTCTGGGGACATGTGTCTCACAGTAGAAATGCTTTTCTTGCATGTGACTGATTTCCTGTTATCAATTACTGATTACCAATCAAATAAAAGAACTTTTACACTTCCTGTTCAGCAAAGTGTGCCAACATGTTTGCTACTAGCATTTAGCCCTTGTGTGGGACTTTTATTGTTATTTTGGTAGTATCAGTGAAAAAAATATGGTTGTGTCCTATAGCAACATTGCTCACGTCTTTTCAGTACAGAGTCTACAAGGAAAATGGCCGACAGGAGGGAGGCTTCAGCTCTGTGGTGATTGTAGTCAAGCGTTTTTCCAAAATAAAAGCCAGTGGTGGACTTCCTCGAGGGTAACAGTGGCCACATAACCCCTCCTAATGATAAATGGTCAGAAAATAGAGGGGGAGAGCCACAGTCTCCTTTCCTTTAAAGTGTGAGATCAAAACAACAAAGACTTTCCCACATAATTTTCCACATCACAGGAAGGAACCGTGCAATTTCATCAGGATGGTATACCTTCACAATAACTGTATGGAAGGGCAGCGCCTCAGGTCAAGGCAAGAAATATAAAGACAGCGCTGCGAAGTGCATCAAACCTCACAGACCATGAGCCGCCCTCCACTGATAGAATCTATACTACCTGTCAAAACACAAAGGACTCGAATACACTATTTTTTATTTCCTCCCTTTTTAAAACCTTTTTTGTCACACAGGTGAAGGATGGGTTTATTAGTATTAATCGTTTTTTAGTCTTTTAGTTCTTGTGTATAGTTTTATTTATTGCATGCTTTAATATCTTGTTTTATTACTGTGAGTCTGTTTTTATCTTGGGCTTTTATTTTTTTTATCCTTACCGTTGTGACTTCCTGCCCTGGGTGACTAATTGTTTATTACTTGCACCTGTGAGCATTGGACTTCAGAAAAAAACAAAGGGCTGAACAGACTCTCTTGCGGTGAGAGGAGCGGACAGGAAGGGGAAAAAGTTCCCTCGACTGTATAAAGACAAAGGTGATGGGTGGTCGTGCTGGCAGGCAGCGGCGTGAGTGAACAGTAGCGGCAAGGCAGCGATGCAACGGGGGGGAAGTTGGCCCGGGCATGACTGTGGGTCTGAATAAGTTCAGTGACTGCTGGCGTTCTTTGTCTCAGTGACCCGAGGAGGACTGACAGTGTTGGTAGCGGCGTAGCAGAACGAGCCCCTTCAGCACCTTCCCCTGTCGGGACTGGCTCGACCCCCGTCCATCTACAACCTCCAGCAGCGACCAAGTTCCTAATCCACATCTAAGATAGGGGACTTTTGGGACTGTTACTCTTATTGACTTCAGTTTGTTTTTATTGGGAGCTTAATGTGGTTTTATGACTGCTTGAACATTTTAGTTGCTTTCTATCTTGGCCTGGCCTGTTTGATTTTAAGTTTCTATAATAAATATTGTTATTGCTCTTTCTTGGTTCGTGCTTCATTTGGTGCTACATTCTCTGCTCTTGCACCTGATTGTAAGATCTTGGATTTTAGGGTGGGTTAATTTTCAACCTCTTAGCTGATACCTACATCCGTGACATCCTTGACACAAGTTTTCAAGTTTTGTGTTTTGTGTGTGTTTTTTTTTTTTTTTATGTAAGCCCACCACAGAAAAATCCTATTAATTATGAATCTTTAATCTTGAACTCATCAATTGAAGCTACACAACAACACACTGAGCCTCTGTTGAGAAAAAAAAGGCTAAAATAAAAATGTTTGTTAACTAACAATAGCTAACGTCAACTCTTTAACATTGTCCCCATTTGTTTTGTTTCTGGCAAACAACAGCTGGTTTTAGACAATCTCTCTCCCTTTTAAAAAAAAAAAAAAAAAAAATCCTTTAATTCAACAACTGTAGCTGTGTGAGCGGCAGAGGACTGAGTGGACCCCTGCTGCGGCTAATCAACACACACCAGTGCTGCCATTGTTTGTGCTCTGGGAGTTTCAAAGCAAACTGGATGATGTCTGACTGCCGTTATGATCCTCTGCCACTGTAAAGTAATAGAAACCCATCGCTTTGATATTTCTCCCTGCTATTATTATTTGATTTAGGATTATAAGGCTCCACTTGGTGGAGTGCTGATTGTGAAGAAAAAAAAAATTACAAAATAGGCTTTTATGATAACATTGTACACTCCAAAATATAATCCATCGGTGGAAGAGATGTTCAGAGTCAGAGTAAAAATACAGAAATGTAATAAAAATGCTCCACGACACATAAAAGTCTCGTATTTAAAATGTTATGTAAATGAAAGTACTGACATTTTATCAGCATGTTGTACTTCAATCATCCAAAGTGTCACCTGTTACCGGTTTGGATCGGATCATGATAATGTATTCTAACATGTTATAGGATCATATTATGCATATATGCATTCATTTCAATCAGGAAAATTCTTTCCTGATTGAAATGAGTGAGCAAAGCTTTAATGCTGTATACAAAACAAGAAAAGTGAAGACCTCGAAGTGATGTCTTCGTACTGTAGACGGGAAGAGATGCTGTGCATAGTGGCACTGGTGGTGGTCGAGATATGAAATGAGGAGGACCAGAAGAATGACGAGGATGGCTTCAGATAAGCTGGACATGAAGCTGGACATGAAGCGGGAGGAGGAGGGTCACAGCACTCCGTCTGAAATGACAGCTGACAGCAGAAGAGAGGACGGATTTAAAGTTTGACAACAACGATGTGATTGGATGATTGGGATTGATAGGATGACCAATAACGCGCATGATCAGCTCTATTACGGGGAGCGGAGGGAGAGGGAAGTGTGAACGAGATGAGACATAGAGATAGTCTTCCTGATTGAACTCACGCTAAGCTTCATTTAGCAGAGGTCATAATGTTCATACCCTACAAATACCTTGTGAACAAGGAAGCAGTTAATCCGGATTACCTAGCATTTTGTTTGGATTTAAATCAGAGAGTAAGTGCATCTGTAATGTTAGTAATAATCCCTCGATGCCCACAACTATGACATGTAAGATTGGTCAAAGTTGAACCAGGAAGCCAGTGTGTAACCCGCAATAGTGGATATTTTAGATCATATTTTGTCATCGGCCTTTGTTTTCTCCTCCTGATGATTTTGGCTAATCTGCTTTCCCACCTCACCTGTTTCATTGCCTGAATGTGGAAACAGTCCTCAGCAGCCAGAGATCTCAGCAGTTACTCTGATATGTACAATGTTATTATAACCATTAGAAACACTGGCCAGAGCAATGAAAATAAATATAATAATAATAATATCACATCTTTTCTTCTGCCTTCCAACCTCCAATCTGCCCTGAAGACGTAGCACTGCTCAGAGGACGTATTGCAACATCTTGTCTTGCAAAGGCAACGATGGCCAAAGCTCTTGTCTAAGCATCAAACAGCCACAAGAAAACGTACAAATAGCCCCTTTTAATCTTCCTTTTTTTGTGTTTTCTTCATTTTAAGCCAGTTAGTTTTCTATGGTCAAGTAACGTCCTGCTGAGATTTTAAAGTGGGAGCAAAAAAGTTAATGGCAAGAGGAATTTGGTGTCAGTTTGCTATTTAAAAAGAGCCAGAGAATGTAATGCAATCATTAGCATTTAGATTTAGAGTAGAAACAAAGCAGACCCCAGTAACTTCAGGTGACATTCTCAAACTTTTAATAGCTCTGCCACTTTCTAACAGTCAGAGCTAATCAGCACCAACAATCACTGAAGTTAGTTTACTCTTCCCTGCGTCTGCTACAAGGAAATATTCTGATCTTGATTAGCCACTTTAGACATTAAGTTCAAAGCAAAAGCAAAAATGTCCAATGATGACAGACATGCAGGTGTCCTGCAGTGGACTCCAACAGCAAACTGATTTATCTGTCTTTTTCAATCAGGATAATCTAAACTCTCTTTGCAAAGAAAGTGATTAAGACAAATGAGATTGCAATTAAGACAATTACAACTAACGATTAGCACTAATGATTCTTAACAGAGGGCTTCAGAACAGTGGTACCCCTGCAGCAGCAGCTGCAGAGGAGGAGAGTGCAGAAAATAAAATATCACAGGAAGACAGGAAGCCATTAGAGTGTGGGCAGTGCAATGATTTCACCGGAGTTGACACAAGATGACATAAAAACCTACAACACTGACACCTTCCATGACTGCAGTTGGAAGTTTAGGACAAGATGGCGAGTGCCACGTTTATTGGCATCTGGCATATATTTGGTTAATTGTATAATGGATTTTGCCGCAGCACTGCAAGTGTATTGTCATTTCCCCAGTGAAAAATCCTGTCCTCCTGTGAGATGTACAGGCTACAGTAAAAACAATTTTGTTTCCAGTGCTTAAGGCTAGTGGGAAAAGTTGTTCCTGAATATAATTTCAGTAAGTTCATATTTTCAGTTTTTGCAGATTTTGACCAAAAAAAGTAGAAACATTTCAAGTGCAGTGTTTCTTTTTCTCTTAACACACTCACCGCTTGGGTTCTCTGAGTCATTTCTAGGCATTGGCTTGTGGTGCTGCTAGCTGTAGGGGTGCCAAAAAAAAAAAATTGTAGCTTACTTTCAGGCCATCTTTCAAAAGATGTGAGTTGAGATTGAAAAACTTCACTTATGCATTAACACACCTCACCTATGCTGCTGCTGACTGCAGCTCTATTTTCTGGCTCACTGCAGGTTACTTATGTTTTATGTAAACTTTATATACATTGCATCCAATTCAAGTGAATGGGAAACTTTGTCCAAACTTTTCTATATGATCAAAAATCCAGATAAGACTCATAGCTGGATAACAAGTGAGCATGTACAGCAAATTCATACTTTCAGCTGTTAACTACCATTTCGGACGCAATATAAAGTATTAGTGAAGGCCTTAAAAAAACAAAAAAAAAAAACCTGCACTGCAGGTATATTTTCTTAATACAGAACAATTCAGCTTTTCTAATTTTAATGTAACCTGACTGTAAAGATTGTAAAATCCATGAGGGAGACTGTAACATGCGGTTAAAAGCTCTCTGAACATCTAGCAGCCGGACATTGAAAATAGGAATCTTTCAATGTTGTGTCTTGTTAGATCAAAAATAAACTTTCATGCCTGTGTTCACTGAAAGTTTTTACAAAATAATCACAATAAATAACAGCTCAGAAAACAATCGATCTCACCTGATAATGTCAGGAAACAAACAATGGCAGGTGTACGGCACCAAAATGGCCACTAATATAGATGTTTATATTCTACACACTGTGTGTATCCAAAATATCCTGAACCCTGACCTGAGTGGGCCTGGGTTGAAACTGTGTCCATACTCATATGGGCCGACAAGAAATGTGTTTTCATATTATCTTTCTCCGAAATGGGTTTGAGATGAGCTACAATCAGCTTCGGTCATGTATCTGTCATCATCATGAACTGTGACTTCCAGAAAAGAAGGAGATGTATTTCCATTCTTTTAGCCTGTGGCTGTTTGTTTGTTATTGCCATGTTGTGCTGCTGATACTTTTGGTGTTGTCTCTAATTATCTCTTGGTCTGGTAATAAATAAAACATGTATTTACTTCCAAACGTACCTGGCAAAAGAGCTTGTGTTTTTTGTGTATTGGGAGTAGATGAAAGTACGTATGCACCAACAACCCGGCAGTCTGAAATGATTGTTCTTGCTGCTTAAGGTGACATGGTGGACACTGATTCACACAATGAGATGGAGTCAGTGTTAGAGAGCGGTCACATAACAGTAATTGATGGCCGCTAACTTCCTAATACAAGATGTTTTCAAGGTTTAAAAGGAGTGGGCTTATGAATGTAACTTGTTCGAGTCCCTGCGGTACTTGAAAAATGCTGTCATAGTTCCCCATGAGCAAGACACTTAATCTCCAGCTGCTCCATGGAGAAGCTTAGTGGGTGACACAATACTGAAGTTGTACTGGGTAGATGTCTGAGTGGATGTGGAGCAATAAATGCTAACAGAAGGGGCTTAAAACAGTGCAATCACCGGCCTTTGTTCTAGAGAAAAAACTTCTAAAAGAAATGGATCCCAACTATGGATCTAATGAAAGTGAGAAAATGGATAAAACTAGAGATTCTTTCCTGTCACAAACTGCAATATACAGCTCTAACTAACTTCAAAAAGCACTGTGTTGAGATAAAAGTTTCCTTTCAGTTGCTTTGAAGACAACTTTGATCTTCCTGAACAGTACTTTTTTTTTTTCATGAGAACAACAGAAAAGTAGGCAGGAATGCACACCAATCCATTTGGACCTCACAAAGCAGTAAACACACACATACATCTCGCTCTGTCAAACACACAGACAGACAATGAGGCGCTCTTTTTCTTCACTTTGTTTTTTTGTGAAGTCTGGTAAATCTTTCCAAGTCATCATTCTTTCTTTGAAACTACTTCAAGGCTTTCAACATAATCAGTGTCTTGTTTTCTCTTCCACAGTCTTAAATGTGGGTGAACTGGGATGAACTCCACCTGCAACTCCACAGAGTCCTGACGACCAGGTGGGGCTGCTGTCATACAGTATCATCTGTCAAAGCATCATCAATAGTTAGTTGTTAGTCTTAGTTGTCACACATAGTTTCTGTGAATCGTGATATTAAGTCGGGAGTGATAGTTCAGTCAATGTAGATCAATGAAGTAAAAACTATTGGGTCTGTGGGGGTCAGTTTTAAAGGGCCCATATTTCACACTTCACTCCTGTGTTTTATTTGACGTGTGTGACCATAAGAAGATATATTTGTGGTTTTAAGAACCAAAAAACCACCTAAGTGTAGTTTTACATCTCCTCTCTCAGGCTTCTCTCCGGAGCTCTCGCAACAACAGGACAGTCAGCCAATCAGAAGAGAGGAGGCTCTGAGCCCTCTTACTGATTTCAGGTAAACACTCAGAGAAACCAAATCCTGCAAGGTTGGATGGTGGGTCCAGCACCTACACCTGCTTTATAATCAAACAAAACATGTCACATGACATCTACCTTTATACAATATGGACAACTCACAGTTAAGGCCTTTCTTCTTGACAATAAAAAGCCTATATATTATTAACAGTGACATCGTTCATATAAATGGATGCCAAATAAACACCTTTAGATATTCTAATATGAAATGATATCAACAAATAGCTGCTATTTGTAACTCAAAATGGTGTACAGCAATGGGCAGGTCATCAAGAGACAACAGGCCCCAGGAAAAATATATGTACAAGGCCCCCACCTCTCCAAGCAAGAAAACTTTTGTTCTGCTTCTCTTTGAGGTCATTTTGTGTCTTTTTGTGTCTTTTTGTTGTCCTTTTATTGTCTTTATGGCTGGTCACCCACTTTGATCCAGACTAAAGTTTTTTGGAATGCCCTGAAATTTTGTACAGGCATTCAATGTACCCAGAGGATGAATCCAAATGACCTCGATAGTCCCCTGACTTTTCCTACGGCACCACCAGCTGTCCAGAGTTTTTACTAGGGATAGCTTGACGTCAATTTGCATGAGTTTGGTTCACACATTCATGGTTCCCAGGTGACATTGCTTTCATTCCTTTCTTCTCGTGGCACCAGCAGGTTGACACGATGACATTCCCATCAGCCTCAGCTGTACAATGTACTATACGGCTGTGTTTAGTGATAGTGCTCCTCTGCTTTGCTTCCCTGCTTTCCTTGGTTTGACTGATTGGTTTCCCACTGGTTACTTAAATATTTCACACATAGATTGTTTTCAGCCCACAAGACCACAAACATTTGATCTTCACCACACAAAACCACCGTGGACATCAGCTGGAAAAGGGCTGTATCAGTTGACTGAATGCAGGTATTTCTACTTATAACTGAAAATGAAAATTGACCATATGGGTTTGCATTAGAATCTGTCAATCTGGCAGAGTGTAAATAAATATTTTGACTATGGGCTGAAGTTGGAAGTTGTGTGGGTGCACATTATTGTCTCTGCATGTGCAATAACCTGTGTAATGAGTCCCATCATCTCCTCTAAGTAGAATGTGTTTGGGCAGCGAGTGACCGTTAGTAATGAAAAGAAAATAAGAATGATGGATTGTAAATGACGGGCAGAAGAAAATATAATGTACATTTGTTTTTTGAAAACCAATATAACAGTAAGTATGGCACATTACCCCTCCCTCCACTGATGATTGTTTTTGTGTTTGTGTTTGTGTTTTTGTTTGTGTGTGTCAGGGTGTCAATAGTTAAGCATCAATCTCGGAGACATGCAGTAAAATAATGTAAATTTTATGATGATTATTTCTGAATTGTCATTGTTTCAAATTACCATCACCTCACAGTCTGCATTTGTTTCTAATACATAATGGATGTTGTTACCCAGCCACTTTTTCCCTCAGCCATTATCCCAATTACCACTGCACTTTACACCACCATTACCGTCATTGTAATTATTACATAGTGGGCCAGGATGAGAATTTTATAGTTCACTTTCTGCCCCATTGCCATTAGAGTGTCAAGGCTCATTTCTGAAGGCTCATCCCACCATGAATGTATCCAGCATCTGTCTGCTTTTAGTGCTCAAGTCTCACAATGATAGCGACTAGGAGAAAGGACATGTGAATACCCTTCATTGTTGACAGACAAGAGTTGAGAAGCACAAGGTGGAGAGTTTGGTTAAATCTGCGCTGTGCATCTCAGACACTACTGGTTGTACTTGAAATCACTTAGAGCATTGTGTTACTGATTGGCCCCAAGAAACAACTGAATCACTGGTGTGTGTGTGTGTGTGTGTGTGTGTGTGTGTGTGTGTGTGTGTGTGTGTGTGTGTGTGTGTGTGTGTGTGTGTGTGTGTGTGTGTGTGTGTTGTGTGTGTGTGTGTGGGGCGGGGGCCGGGGGGGGATTCCAATATTATTTATGCATGGCTATTTCCTTGTATAATCATCTTCATGAACAAAAACATGGCAAAGTTAGAAAATGTATGAATTAATTTCATGTTACTGTGGCAGTCGGACCTGAGGCTATTGTTTGTACTCCAGTCTAAACCAGTCATTTAGGGAGGTGTTCTCATGTGTGTTAGTGGCAGGGTAGCACCTGGTTTTGATATATAGGCCTATACTATATCCATTCCGTTAAGATAAGATAAAGTAAGATAGTAAACCACATTGGGAAAATTTGCAGTGTTACAGCAGCAAAGTGGACAGTACAAAAAAAAGAAACTGCAAAATGTCAATATCATATACAAAAAGATAATATAGATAGTTGTGTTAATATCTGATATAGAAGATAATATAATGTAGAATCAGAAATTTAAATACTACTTATTAGTAATATTGCACAGTTAGTGTACGTAAGAGGTCCATATTTTACACCCTTCCAGTGTTTTATTTGAAGTGTTGATCCATAAGAAGATATATATATTAAAGGTTTAAGAACCAAAAACAATCTCAATGTAGTTTTACATAGTTTTACAGAAAAGCCTGAGAGAGGCAGGCTTTTTTCTGGAGCTCTAGTAACAACAGGTCGGTGAGCCAGCCAATCAGAAGGCTCTGAGCCTCTCTTCTGATTGGCTGACTGTTTTCTGAGTGATCAAATAAAAATATAGCAGATATAGCAACACTCAGAGAAACCAAATCCTGCAAGGTTGGATGGTGGATCCAGGTAGGTGGGGTTTGGGGCATGGCTGAGGGCGGTGAGTGCTTTGTTGTGACATCACAAAGTTACAGAAGTCCTGATGGCTGGTTTTAAGGCTCAGTTTCTGAATACAGGCTGTGTGCATTTCTCAGTGGACTGAGCTCTTTGATACTCTTTGATCACAGTATTAATATAGAACCTAGCCCTGCTTTATAATCAAACAACATGTCACATGACATCTACCTTTATACAATATGGGACCTTTAATTATTGCACACACACAAATGAGTTTGTCAGTTTTTGGTGTGTGTGGTCTCCCGAGGGAAGTATTTGTTATACAGTCTGACAGCAGGAGGAAGGAAAGACCTGCTGTATCTCTCCTTCACACACTGCGGGTGTAGCAGCCTGTCGCTGAAGGAGCTGCTCAGTGCTGTCACAGTGTCCTGCACGGGGTGGGAGATGTTCCCCAACACAGGGATGATAGCTAAGCCACCATTCACCTGTCGCCCACTACCTCCACTGGGTTAAGGGGGGGGCATCCCAGGACAGAGCTGGCCTTTTTAATCAGTCTCTTCAGTCTTTTCCTGTCAGCAGAGGAGATGATGCTGCCCCAGCAGACCACAGCATAGAAAATAGCTGATGCCACCGCAGAGTCATAAAAGGTCCCTGGGAGTGTCCTGAGCAGATAATCTGCTCTGTCCTTCATTGGTTGTCAGTGTTGTCAGTCCAGTCCAGTTTGTTATTCAGGTGAAAACCCAGGAATTTACATTTATATTATAGTATCACATTTGTTATATGTGTCCTTGTCCTCTCACCACTCAACTCTTTTTAAACAGTTGTGATGCTGCACTGTTTAAGTATCGCTATCATACACAAATAGCCCTCCCTATCACCATGCAGTGTATATATAACAGATGAAGTTGTCACTGACGATCTAATCTAAGTAATTTTGGTTTGATGTGCTTTTAATTTGATGTGAGAGAGATACAGTAGGTGGATATACATAATGGAATTGGTTCATTATCACCTCATAAAGTGGCAAAGTTGCTAGAAGACAGTTACCTATTTACACATACAGCAGATTCGGAGCAACATTAGCATTCAGTTGAAGTGGTGTTTCTGGTGATGTGAAAAAATGTCAGTGTGAAATGTAATTCTGTTTTCTCTACAAACTACTGGAGGGAATATGTTGGTCTTAAGCTGCTAAATGCTCCACTATGTTCACCAGCCAGTTGCTAAATTTGTCTTCCTGCTGTTTGGTGCTGAGGAGGTTGTGTACAGTGGTTTGTACAGAGAGCTGAGGGGAAAATGCAGAGACACGTTGTCATGTAATCCATTGTGAATTTAAAATGATTGATTACAGCACCTTTCATTTTTTTTTAAAGGACACATTTCACATTTTCTCAAGTTAATGTCCAAACACTACTCACATGCCCATATGTACATTTAAAGAGTTATTAGTTGATGGAGTCATTACTATTGTATAGTAAACAAAATGCATAATCTGTTCCTGCAAAAACACATCCCAAAGTTCAACTAAAGCTAATATGAGCAGCCTGAGTGAGTCAAATCAAATAGACCTCATCCAAAGTTGCACTTTTAACATCGAATAATAACATAAAATTGCCTCTTTTTGTTTATTTTACAATTCCTCTGTTGATGCTCAGCAGGAAAACGTGGTTGAAACAAAGTGGGATGTTTTTTTTGTAGGAAAAGGCTGTAACTTTGGCAACCAACTAAGGAGTCTGAGTTTACTCTTATTTAGATGTTTTTTTTAGGTGGAGATAAACTTACTCTGGCAGGGAGTCTTGCTGTACTTCAAAATTTTCATGTTTCCTCTATCCACATAGCTTGTTTGTTTTGGCCTCACAGTTGCTGAGCTATTACTGATTAAATTTTTTCATATGGAAATTCCCCTCAAAAAAATAGCCCAGGGCTTCAGGGATTAACTGGTTGTGATCGTCAGACAGACACTGTCTCTTAGCCCGAGTCCTTGCTGTTACACCGATGTAGTTTTATCCACAGTTTTTGCTATAGTGTAATATCCCATTAAAAAAAACACGGTTTTCACAACAGTTACAAATGTTAATGGCAGGGAGGTGATTGTTCAGGCTGGAGTGAGTTGCAGTGACAGTGTATTTAGTGGAGATGTAGAGCTGGACATCATCTGCATAGCAGTGGAGGTCGGACCATTACTACAGATTATGTTACCAAGGGGGAGCCTGTAGAGGATGAACTGAGGAGATGTGGTGCAACAGAAATGATTAGCATTTTTAAAAAACACTGGTCAAAGGTACATCATTGTAAATGTCAAGATTTAAGCCGTCTTTGAGTCATAAAATGCACTGTGGTAATGTAGGTTTAATCAGCGATTTCAAATCTGATTCTTTACGGTGGGGCCAATGGTGAGGTAAAGTTAGAGCACGTTTTGTAGAACTTCTATAATACACTCAGCAGCTTTATTGATGAATGTTTACATCTAGGATCAATTTAACTTATTCAGACATGCTTGTTAGATAGTTGAATAGCTTTGCAAATTCCCTCCCACATTATTCTGATGTTGGATTGGGAGTGGGGGCTGTGTTCACCCTTGGTTGTAGTTTTTTTAGCACACTTTTGATTTCAGCCTTGATTGGACAACACATCATTTGAAGTAGTCCTGATCAAACATACCCGACCCTAATGCATATTTTCCCTAGGGTCAAGTGTTATGCAAGTGGGAAAATATTAAATTCCATAATATAGTGTATGTCTTTGATGGTGCACTCATTCATACAGTACATAGTAAATCTATATTGAATATTATATAATTTCTACTTTAATTTCTCATTAACATTCAGTACATCTTTTAAACTTTATATTTCCTAGAAAAACATCTTTATCACACTGACCAGCAAAGGTGCATTAGTGCGAAGAGATCATTTTAAGTTTGTTGAGACAAATGTTTCTTACTGTAAGGCCGAGTGGCCAACCACAATCATAAACTTCTCTCTGCTGGACAAAAATGTCCTTGAGCAAAAAGCTGCTGTAATCCTCAGGCATTAGAACACTTTTCATTCAAAGCAAGTACAACTAATTCCCCATGTAAAGGACTTGAGATAACGCATGTGCCTGTAATTCTCATTCTGGGCGTGTACAAGGATTATGAGTTACGCTATCATTTAAAATAGCTGAGGGGGCATAGAGATCTGCACATCACTTGTCAGCCTCCGCACACACACACACACTCACAAAGGAGAGATAACACGCTGTATAACAAGTGTAGTAGTCAGGGGGTGAGGCGTGCTTTAATTTTCATTATTCTAGAAAAAGGCTTGACACATTAAATGGCAACATAATGAGGAGAAATGGAGAGAGGGGAGTGGCAGGGAAACAAGAGCGGTGACTGAATTACACTTTAACTCAAGAAACAAGATGCGAGGTTGAGGAGGAGGGGAAATGGGGGGTGAGGAAGGGGTGAGAAAAGGGATATCCTAGTAGGGAGGGGAAAGGCGGAAATGAGTGATCCACTTCACTTTGTCTCACAACAAATAAGACTGTACTGTCAAACACAAGCTGAACACTGACATGTTTGAAGCATTTTGATCGTAAATATAATACAAATTTGACCTCTGTGAAACCATTGTGATAAACATTCTGTACTTTTGTCTGTTTGACTTTTTACCATCTAAAAGCTGAGGCAAACACTATTTTCTTGTGCACGGCCTTCAAACAGCGATCCATCACCCAGCCTGAAATATTGCTTAGCTGTGGTTTTGTGTGGTTCGCTACAGGACTCACTTCTGTTACTTTGCGATGAAAACAGTTGTGCTTATCTTAACGTGGCACAGACACTGAAGCAAAGTACTGATTCTTTTAATGTAGATTTCCATTAATTTTCTATAGATACCATGGTCTGATAACAATATATTTCACAATCAAATTGAGAGAGAAAGTCAGTGATAAAATCACTACATTTTCTCATGTCTGGCACAAGGTGTTTAAAACCTGCAGTGCTGCCAACTTGGTGCATTTGTAGCTAGATTTAGAGACTTTCTTTCAAACAAGACTAGGTATAAAGCTAGTATATCGCAGAGTGGTGCTTCCAATTCATTGTTCACTTATTTTTAATAGCATGTCCTGTTTGCCCCCAAGGTGCCATAAAACAATGAATGCAGCCATAAGTGGGCCTAAACCTGACCAAACCTTAGGGAATGTCCTAAGCTATTTTTCTCATATTTGTGATGCATATAAAGTGTCAGGTAACTAAATCATAGATTTTTTTTTTTAAAGGGTTGATGGTTAATGCCTGAAGTTTGTAGGAAAAGTATAATCCAGGTTGCTATGCTGTCAGAAATTCAAACACACATGACAAACAGTAAGCAAACATACAAAGGTTAATTTGCAGCCCTTGATGCTTTTTGATATTGAACTCGGTAATCAGGCTAAACATGAAGCGCAGCAGCATGATCCTGATCAAACGGATACTATGGATGACACAACATAATTCTGAGATCTAATTTCATTGTCTATTTCACTTATGTACATCGCAGATTTTTTGATTTTATAAATCTCATGTATCCTTTTTAGCAACATGGGGGTGAGGGAAGAGTGAGGAATGTAGATCAGTAGCTACATGTCTTCAGAAATGAGTCGTGTTTTTAATACAAACTAAAAAAGCTTAAACCAATCAAGTTAATCAGTGCAGCTGATTATCTGTCCTTACAATGCTCTCACATAAATGCCACCCTGCTGTTGATGAGCAATGTTGATTTCTGATTTAATCTAATCTAGAGTTATCCCCCCACTGACAGTGCGACTTCTTGTTTACTTCCTGTCTGTTCTTTTGTTTCGGTTGTTATTTGTCTGTCTTGTTTTGCTTTTACTTGTCTTTCATTGTTGTTTTTTTCTTTTAGTTCATCTTCATTTTATTTTATTTTAACGCTTTTATTTTTTTCACCCCTCTCTCTATAGACATGCCTGTCTCTCTGTGTGAATGGGAGATTCCATTAGGTGAGAACAATTTTCCAATCAGGGGCATCAGTTTGATTAATTAGACAACAGTCTCTGTGAAGAGAAGAGCAGCTCACACAGAGAAATCATCATCCCCTCATCAGTTCTGAGAAAAAGGAGATTTAGATGATACTTTAAAGATTATATACTATTAAAATGACTATAGACTTTTTAAAGGTCCCATATTGTATAAAGGTAAAGTCCATGCATGGCTTCTTTGATTGTAAAGCAGGTGTAGATTCTATATTAATACTGTGAAAGTATCAAAGAGCTCATCCCACAGAGAAATGCACAGAGGCCTGAATTCAGAAACTGAGCCTTAAAACCGGCCGTCAGGACTTCTGGAACTTCGTGATGTTACATTAACATTGCAACCGTGCTATTTGTAAGTTTTGCTATTGCTCCAAGAGCTTCAGCCATTGTTTCATTAACAAGACAAGAGGTTATGATATGCCCTCTGAGTAGCGCTTCTCCTTCAGGGCAGACTGGACGCCACGGTGACTGCTGAGCAACTTCATTAGAAAAAAAGTTAGTTATAGAAATGGAAGCAAAACAAGAGGGTTGATGTCCGCCACTGGAGACAGCTCTCGGTGAGTAAAGGAATTTACTTTGATGATGAACTTGGAACATTTCTTCTACACTGGTAAGTAAACAGCTGGTAACGTTAACACTGGCTATGCAGCAGTAGCAAAGACTTTCTCCTTTAAAACGAGCTGTCAGGAATTTTGTAACTGATGTCACAACGAAGCAGTGTCAGCCACGCCCCAAGTTCCAGCCCACCTGGACCCCCCCGTACGGTGTTTACCTGAAATCAGATGAGAGTCTCAGAGCCTCCTCTCTTCCGATACGCTCATCAACCTGTTGTTACTAGAGCTCCAGAGAGAATCCTGAGAGAGGAGATGTAAAACTACAATATACTCTTCTTATGGATCAACACTTAAAATAAAACACAGGAAAAGTGTAAAATAAGGGGCCTTTAATGCAGCCATGGTGGCAGATCGTTTGCTGCTCATACCAACAACACACAGCGCACCTCATCGTGAATGTTTTGAGGGTTCGTCTTTGTACATGCACTGATATGAAATGATAGAGCATGTTGAGCTGATGTCACTGAGTGCAGCAACTCTCCCGCCACTCCCCAGGAGCTCGCCGTGACTTTACATCAACCCCCTGACAACTTAAGTTCCGCCCTTTGCCTTGCCAGAAATTTAAATTGACTTAACTCCATGCCTCCGAAGAACACTGAGAGCCCTCCAGAGAGTTGTTTGTTTCTGCTGTCAAAGTTATTCATTGTGACAGAGATGTTGCTGCATGTCTGCCTTCAGAGAGGACATTGTAAATTAATGGCTGGTGTCGTAAACGTGCCAGAGAAAGTCACACACAGTGATTTTTTTTTTCTTTTAGATTCGCTTCAAGTTAAAAAATCATTAAACGTTAAAAAAAAAGAGTGTTAAAATGTAAAATTCAGTGTAGGAATATGGGTAAATTTCTCTTGATTCTTGTTCTTACATGGGTTTCGATTCTGTCTGATTGATTTGAGTGAGTAGATTTCAGGCTTCATGAACTAAATATTTAGTTATAAATAAGTTACATCCACTAGATTCCAAGTGCTGCGCATTTGTTGGGGAGTTAAGTTACTAGGCCACTTGAGGCTTTAAACATTTACAAATCTAAATTATTCAGAAGCCGTTAAAGTGACATTTAAAAACAGGGGAAAATAGTTTAGTATGTGTCTACTCGACTGTTTCAGAAACCGAGGCCTGGGATCTCAATGTAAAGTGAATACACACCACCCTCCATAAGATAGGAAACCAGAGAAGGTGCTACCTCTATAATGATAAAATAAAGCAAAGAGCTATACACCTTCTTATCTCTCTTCTTTTTATACATATTTTCAGAGGCAGGTTTAATGTCCCGTGCATAAAAAAAACAGATGAAAAGCACAAATAAGAAGGATTCAAAACAAGATCATTTAAGCAACCAAACAGACAAAAAAGTGAGTATAGATTGACAAATACATACAGAGCAAGTCCTGTATTTTTATCATTATTGAACCTTGCTGTTGAATGACAGCTGCAGCCCTAATGGATAAAGGTATGGACTTCTTAGAGCCAGAGATTGTGTGTGAGTGATTGACAGCTGAGTGCTGCAGTGGAAGGTGGATAGATTAAAAACAGTGGACGGTGGACAGATGAAAAAGTATTCTCTGTCGGGTCTAAGCCGTTTTGCAACATCATGGTGTCTTGCAAGTTTTCGAAGACTCATTTCAGTTTTCTCACGGACTTTATCCTCTCCGGCCTCACTCCTCTGACTCGGAGTTTCAGCCTGTGCATCAGCAGCATTAATGAGTGGATGTGGTTGCATTGGAGATCCAGGATCGCAGAGGTAAATCTCATTGCTCATTTTGCTTAGACAGCGTTACATGATTGTCCATTCCAGTAGTAGATAGAAAGCTGGACTAGAAGAACGCCAACAATTCTCCCAGTTGACTCAATTTATCAGGCCAGTCAAGTTGTTCCACAATAACCTTGGAAAAATCATTCTTCAGCCACTTTTATGTACCTGAGTTTGTGCACTACATAGTCATGTTTTCCCAAACTGTTGTTCCACAGAGCTGGAAACACACTATATCAACACAATCAGAGTATGCTGTAGCATTAAAACCATGAAAACCAAACCCAGACAAAATGGTACAGTGTGTAGGGCAGGCATGCTAACATGCACATGCACATGCCCTCATTTAGCAACTATGATGTGTTCCATCACCATATTAGTTTAGAAAACCTTTGCTAATTAGCACTAAAACAAAGTGCAACTCGTGCTGATGGGAACACCATTGGTTTGGTAAATATTATTATGTCTTTGTTTAAACCTTTACAATGATGTCCAGTAGATAAAAAAAAAGAACATCAATTAAAACATTCATATAAATGCAATTAATAAATAATGTAATGTCACGAAACAATTAAAACGGGTACACACCAAAATTGAAAGGTTAGAGATTGAGACAAATGACAAAGAGGTACCAATGAATGAATTCTTTGAACTGCTTCTGGCCTCTTTGCACCATATGCCTCAAACTCACTACAAAAAGCACTTAGTCAGGAGAGATTCATTTGTGTAAACAAATGAACTTTCATTGTCATCTGCAAAAAAAGAGAGAAAGAGCGAGAGATGTGTGAGCCTTTGGCGATTGGACCCCATCGTGATGTCGTCATCATATGTGAAAGGGGGTGAGGCTGTGTGAAGTGTAGGAAACTCTCTGGGATCTAGACGCTGCCGGTGGTCCTGGGGATAGGAAGAGGATAAGCTGGAGATCTGGATGTGATGAGGAGTGACGATGAGCTCGGCCTGACTGCATATGAAGGATATGAAGACTGCAGGTGGAGGAGGTCCGCAGCAACCGAACGGAAATGACAGCTGACAAGGAGAGAGAGAGAGAGAGAGGAGAACAGATTTTAAAGTATGACAGGGACAACGTGACTGACTGGTTTAGATCGTGGCAAGATTTGATTGGTTGCCTGGAATCAGCTGATTACGAGGAGTGGTGGGAGAAAGAGAGAAACGAGTGAATTGTGAATGAAAGCGGAATCGAGATAGTCTTCCTGATTGGACTTACATTTCCTCCCAGCTCAGCAGGAAATGGAGGGACATGGAGCGTAGGCCAGTCATTAGTCCTGGAGTCATGTGGTCCAGTTGACCAAACTAATATGGATGTATGGACAGCAGTTTTCTAATAAAGGGCCTTGTAAATAAACAAATACATATTGAAACCATGCTTCTCAGAGAGATTAATGTACAGGATGTAGTGATGGGTATTATAAGCATCACCAGTAACGAACCTGAGATCAGAGCGGTCGACAGCATCAAGGGGCTTTAGCGTTACAGTCGAAGCACGCCTGTAAGATGTCACCATAATGTAAAACTGCTAAAAAAAAAAAAAAGTAGGTAAACCATTTCTTTGAAACAATTGCTACTTTATTTGGTCATAAACCAAAATATCAGACAAAGTGAAATATTGACGCACTGTATCAAATTAATTCAGTTCAGTTCGGACTCTCTTTTAGTTTGAGTTACTATCTCTTACTTTAATTTTAAATGTCCATACATGTAAATGTCTGGCCTTTAGGAAAAAAAAGTTTTCTTCTACGAACCAGTCAAATCCATCATCATATGTCAGTGTAGTTTCCTCACATCCGAATTCAGTTCAAATACAATCAAACTGCCTAATAGAGTAATTTAGGAGAGATGTGTTCTTCATATCTTTTCCCTCAATCCATGTAGATGAACGTCTGTCAGTAAGATCAAACAGTGCAGAATCCAGAATTAAACACAGACACACACACAAACAGCAGACAAGTCTCCTCTAATGCTATACGGCAAAGTGATTTCAATTTGTGTGTGTGTGTGTGTGTTTGTGTTCATGTGTGGTGTGTAAAAGTGCATGTTCTGATGATTAGAGGCAAAATGCTGCAGTTTGTTGTTACTGTAGCGCTCGGGTGGCTGTCCTGCTGGCTATAGTGCTAATGTGCTCACTGGACCGCTATGGCTCACCATTAGGAACAGTCGCCATTCAGCCACACACACACACACAACCACACACACACACACACACACACACACACACACACAAACACAACCACACACATACAGGATGTACAAAAAGTTTGACTTGATCGGACAGGCGTCACACACACACACACACACACACACACATACAAATTACAACACCGATACAAGTACACACAAACATGCTGTTATTGGGATGAAGTTCAGAGCGAGCCTAAGTTTTGAAAGTGCCCGAGGTAAAATAAATACACAATTAAACTGATGGAGTGTCAGAAGCCGCATTTATCAAACTAAAGAACTACACAGTCATCTTTCCCCAATATGCATTTAATGGTGATGGGACAGCACTGCGAGAAGACTGCCACCAGCGCTGGAGGATACTTTTTGACAAGGGGCTGTCACTTCAGTGCTTATAGTGCAGACGTGATTTATTTATTTATTTAACATTTTATGTAAGAAGAAGATCAAAAAAGATTCTGCATTAATGTTTGAGCGTAAGGCAAGGATGTGGAGACTTGTGGAGAAAAAATAAGACTGCTGGGACTAATGCTTTACAGAAGTCCTTCATTTTATAGCTGCACTTTGCAAAATTTAGATATAAAACTTAACTCAATTAAACAGCTGAAATCACAATCTTTCCTCCTGCTGGTATTAAGATAACTTAAGAGAACTATATTTCTGAAATGAAACTCTGGATTCAGGTTTTGGCACATCGTCACCCACAGGAAATGGAACGTTTTGTTCATGTTCATTTCAACAGGGGCCTTATTAAACTGTGCTCCCAGTAATGTCAGGTCTGCAGGAAAAATTAAAGACCCAGGTTTCAAAAAACAGTTGTCGATTAAAGGATGATTGTGGTTTCATAACAACTTGGATTTGGTTTCGGTCAAGATGGGGCAAGAGACACAAGTCTTCAAGACTTGGGTGCAGCGGAAACAAGCTGGGCAGGCAAAATTGACATTTTATATAACTTTTTAAATTGAAGTACATCAGTAAACACATGCTTATTATTGCAAGACTATATCTCTGGTTCTGCTGTTTTTTTTGATGCATACAAAAAGGACTGTCCGTCTCGTGTACACTTTTAAGACCAAACAATTAACATGTTTAAGACTAAACTTATCAGCTTAAAGAGGAACATAACATACCCCTAAAGTCTTGTATTTGTCAGTCTCCAGTGTTTTAATTGTTCACCTTGATGTAATGATGTAGAAGTGTACTCCAGGGTGTACTGGTACACTGTGACATCACTTTTTTGGGCGAGGCTGCAGGGACAGCAGAGCACATTTCAAAAAACTACTTTCTCAGTTTTGTACACATTTGGTACAAATGTTCACTTGAACTCAAGGATGAACTGATTAGATTTTTTTATGGTCAAAGGTCAAAGGCCAATGTCACAGTGACATCATAAAACATGATTTTGGCCTTGTGAAGGCGATATCTCAGGAACTCCGAATCCGTCTTGATTTCAAGTTCAAGGTCACGTGACCTCACGTTATTGTGAAAGCAATGGCTCAGGAGCGCCCAGAGGCAACTTCATTACATCTGGCACAAACATTCACTTGGATTCAAGGATGAACTGATCAGAATGAGGTGGTTAGCAGCAAAGTTACATTTTATTTGTATCACATCACGGTCTCAGTCAAGACTACAGTAGCCTCAACATGGAAAATACTTCCATCTCTTCTACAACATTCATGTGGGAAACTCAATCTGAGAGTCAACCAATTGTCGATCTGACAATTCATCAGGCGTTGTGGACACTGTTAAACTAAATGTCAAACAAACAGCAATCTGGCAGAAATTTAGACTGACTGCAAATTTAGTTGTAGCGACCGATGATGGGTTGAAATCGATACATGCAGTGTTTGGCCGGCATGTCGCTCCAAAATCTCTGTTAGAGTGGGTTCCTCTGCTGAATGTGAAGGTCATGGGTCACATTATTTTCATATTGAGCAAACATTCAATTAGCCCATGTTATTAAAGGTTTCCTTTCATTTTTCATTTCCTTTGTTACTTTAACACTGAAGAAAGCCTTGTCATTATGTGGCTAAAAGTGTTATTTAATGTTTGCATCTGTAGCAGCTGTAGGTGATAGCAACAGGAAGGCAGAATATTAAATATAAGGGGCTGAAAAAATAACTGGAAGCGAACACAAGGAGCCCTGAAAAACTGAGAGCCCCCATGCTGGGATAGTTGCTCTAGGAACAAAATCTGAAGCTCCAGGAACAGTTGAAATACTGCACAGTAGCCTCAGGCCTCTTCCAGCAGCTAAAGAAAGACACCACCACAGGGGTGGAAGGGAATGTGTTTTTCTTTTGTGCAGCATAAAGCTTAAATAAGACATTATCATTTGAAACATACAACAATTACAAGGCTGGTCACTGCCCTGCAAACTAATGTGCAAATGTCAGCAACTAAGTTTGGTGTTTCTCAGTCCAGATGGAGTTTATTATGTGTGCTGGTGTCTCTGCAGTTTGTTTTGCGTCTTTATTAGCATCTTTAGTTTCTCTCTGTTTGTCTTTCTGAAGTGAACTTTCTGGCCTTGGCTGCTGCCCGGCTGATTGCAGTGGCCGTTCTCAATCACTGTTCGTACTTATAGCTACGAAAAGTAATGCACTATAATTCATAATCTTGTTTCTGTGAAAACAATTGTTTTGATAATAATGAACAATCATTTTCTTCTGCCAATAAGTCAAAATGATAGGCTGGGTGTTGGTTCATCAAAAAGTCAGAGTTTAGTTTAGAGTTTATGATGTGTGGGTCTATGCTGCCAACTGAGAATTCGCTATTCGCCTGGACTTGATTCAGCCGTGAAAAATAAGAGTACCATTCAGCTTTTAATACTGAATACATTTAAAACAAAACTTAAAACAGCACTTGATCAGGGAGGAAGACTGTATGTAAAGGATTGTTTTAAACCGTTTCTTTTCTGTGACGGTGGTGTTTGCGCTGCTAAAGTTAAGTGCACACACAGCACTAACGTTAGCATTAATTCAAAGCGCCTATGTATGATAAGGTCTCACTCTCAGCAACAGTCAGTATTTATTAGCACATTTATATTAAGTAATGTTATATTGGCATCAACCAGAGTCATTGCCATAGGCTAACATTAGCATATGCTAAGCTAAACTAGTCAGTTCAGCCAAAGTTTCCATTTGTACTCTAGAGGTGTGAACTATAGGTGTACAGGTAGAAGGCCTGTCCTTGACTGAAGAGACACAAAGTGTTCCCATATACTGTCATGTAGGAATAACACTTTAAATATGGCGCTTATAATTTTTCAGGAAATAATTAATTGAATATGGGAAAAACAAACATTAAAAACAACTAACAAATTATTTGTCAATGACTACCAAAGTGACTAATTAATTAACTGAAAGACTAATTTAGTTTTTTGATAGTTTTGATAGATAGTATGACCTGTGTTAATGTAGCTAATGTTTTATTCTTTTTTCCCTTTCAGCTGGAATGCCAGACTTTGTGGGGCCCAATAACCCATGAAAAAAAATCCAAAAAGCAAAGGAAGAGGCCTACAGGGAATGTGTAGAAAAACAAAAAAAAAGAGGTAATATGTCAAAGCTGGTGGATGCTACCCTGATTCTGGTGAGCTGTTCTCCATCTCAACACTGTTGCCCTATAACAGCCAGTCAAATGAATGTACAGAGATGAACGTAAGATCACTCAGGGTGCAACTGTACATTATATAATTACATTTTTCACACTAAAACACAGTAAGTACCTCAACCTCTGAACTATTTGTCTGATTTGCACCAAACTAGACATGTGTTTGTACCACAAGGAGGTCTGTCTATTAATAAGCCTAATGTTTGTTATCTATTGACCACTATTTAAAACAGTTGGTCAGCCAAACTCTTATCCACACAGTGGGTAACAGTGGAGAAAGAGAGACGAAGCAAAAGTGAGGATCCATTCACAGTGCAGCACATAGCTACTTGTTTCACTGGTGTTTTCTACCTCGGTAGCAAAGAGGACCCTGTTTGTTTCAGCACAGTCTCCCTCCAAGCACAAATGCCCCCCAGCTATATGAATCCTGTGTTAGACTATCTCCAGAGTTGGTAAGGCGTGGTCTTGAAAGGAGGCACACGGAACTACTTTGAAGCAGGCCATGGCAAAGGGGGGCCTCTGATGGTGGTGGGGGCACTTTGAAGAGAACATCAGACAACTTGGTCAGCAAAGGACATGATATACTTGATCCTCTATAAGACTCTCAACGAAACAACAGCAACTGTGGGGTTATTTTATATAGAAAATGAAGCAGAAGATAGGATGCCTGGGCAGATTACCCCAGTGCCATTCACAATGAAAATCCATCAAGTGGTCACTTTTACCCCAGGAGAGACCTTGTATCAGGAAGTTAGCTGCATGTGTTTCACACAGAAGCAGCTGATATATCAATGTTTTAACACACAGCACTTCAACTTTAACAAAAAAAAGAAACACCTAGGGTGCAGACAGACATTTCTTGGGAAAGTGATGAAATCATTGGAAAATGGTTTGATATATGACAGTGTATTTGTATCCAGGGATCATCCCAAATAAGATGAAACACACGTCCAAGTAGAGCATATCCAGCATGTCAGAAGCGTCAGGTTCCACTGGCCTGAACGAGATCACATCCTGTCGTACCTGTTTGATGACATCCAACAGCAGCAGCCTGTGACATCCAGTCACATGGAAATTCAGAGAGACGATTATCTACCACATTATATGATTCTTCCTTGAAACAATACAAAGACAGCAAAATTACATTGTATTGGTGTCCCTGTTCTCCAATTCTCATTAAGCAATTGCACATTATATTTTCTCTTTTTGTCTTCCTCCTGTTCTCTTCTTCTACTTCTCGATTTTTGGATCTTCTTGAGTGTGGATTGGGAAATGTGCACGCCTGGAATGCTGGACCGACGTAGAAAGTATGTCCGTGGCTTTAGGTTTTCGAAGACATTATGGGGTTTTCAGACAGAATGTGATGGGTCGGCGCACTGTTCGGGGGAGGCGGATTTTTCCAAACTTCTAGTGGAACACGTCACTATGAAGCGGGAAGCTCCCACTGTGTTATTATCAGTCTATCGTTGCCAGCAACAAAGATGTATCTTTCCAGTGCTAAGAAACAAGCTTTAGCACTAACCCTGCTAATAATAATAAGGTGCCCCCAGGAACAGAGAGCAGCATGGGGAAGGAGCTCCTTTTCAGGCTCACATTAAGCCATTGGAAATAATGGGTTTCAGAGCACAGTGGTGCTGTTGCCACGTTCTGTCTGAAAGCCCCATTAGATTGACAGCATGTACCAGGACACTTTTCAGTGTATTACATTTGTATGATATCTTGACAATTGCTTTTTTGGTAACATTCACTGTCTTTAACTCTGTACTGCATAAGTATAAATTAATTAATTAAGTTCTTGGCCACAGTACATTTATATCTAAGCAGCTACTACTACTGTATTCTGGGACCAATGTTCACTTAATGACTGGGCTTTTTTGCTTGAAGCCAGATTATCCATCACTGAAAGCCATTTCAAAAAAACATCACACATCTGTCTTTATAAAGACAGTGCTTTCTTAACATTACAAAAAACTAAACTAAAAATGGATGGATGTAACAGGATACTAAATAATACACTGATGTTGCTTTGTACCACCAACAACAGACATTTACTTTCCCTGGTGTTCTCGGAGAGACAGATATTGTAGAGATGCTGATTAAGAAAAAAAAAAAAGGTAAATCTCTTTGCGTATGGTGTCTTTAATTCAGTCTTCCTTTTTGAGCTCTGCTTTTTGAAATTAAATGTTGTTGCTGTTCTTTGGCTGAGGATACACTCATCATTTTAGTGTGTTTTTTTACCCCTTACATTATTGATTGGATCTTTATTCACTTCAGCTGTAGCTTTTATGTAGATGCAAATTATGAATTATATGCTTTATGTAAATGTGTCTTAGACAAGAAAAAAACAATGTGAGATACAAATAGAAAAAATACATGCCTGTCAGCGGTAAAGGAAACAAGACAGAGTGTTTAAGTGATCTATGCTAGATGCTCTGTGCATTTCAATTCAAGGTGCCTTTTAGAAGTAGCACAGTTGCATGTAATGTCTACTGAAAGACGCAATTATACACACCTGTGCTATTTGAAAAAAACTGAACTAAAAGTACACCTGTGCACACTCCCACAGTCAGAGGAAGCATCCAGCTAGCATCTGTAACTATCTTATAGCTATCTTCTGTACACTACAGTTGGTACCTTAGCTGTTTGGGGTAAGATATACACAAATGGTCTGGCAGTCAAATTTGCTCAAATGACACAACATGAAGCTCTACTTAGGCATAGCAATGCCTTAAACTACATGCTAAAGTGAGCATGCTAACATGCTAACAATGACAATGCTAATTTGCTGATGTATAAGTAAGGTTACCATGGTCCCCATCTTAGTTTACTCAACTGAAATTTTGACCTGTTGAAAAGTGGGTAGATGAAAAGTCAGGGGATCAGCAAAGTCATTATAATTCATGTAGAATTCAAACTTCATAGTAACCATTCAGTGTTTTTATGCCTCCGCACCAGGGACAGCTGCAGGTTCAGAGGCATATTTTTTCAGGTTGTCCGTCTCCATTTCTCATAAACCTCAATAACGCTTTGAGGGACTTTCTACAAATTTGGCACAAACATTAATTTGGACTTAAGATATGAACTGATTACATTTTGGTTGTCAAAGGTCAAAGGTTGAGGTCACTGTGGCCATAACTCACAAATTCATAGACTGATTATGTCTATTGGGGTAAAATTAAGTGATGGCATTTTATTTCCAAAGGATCAAAGGTCAACTTCACTGTGACATAAAGTTCTGCACTTCTAGTCATTATTCAGTGCTGTAACTCAGGAAAGAGGGATTGTGACCATATTTCCTGCAACTTGGCTGGAGGCGTACAACCAGGGGGTGTATATATATATGTGTGTGTGTGTGTGTGTGTGTGTATAAGTGTGTGTGTGTATAAAATGTCCCTCTTTCCTTTACAATATCCTGAGGTCTGGATCGGCTCTTTCATCTTGGAAAACTTCTGTTTTGACAGATTTGAAAGAGCTGAGGGTTCAGACCTCCAGCTTAAACTAGTTTCCTCTGACATTCAAGACAGAGAGAAAAAGAGAGAACAAATCTTAGTGAGGAAAAGAGGGAGGGTGGAGAGATGGAGAAAGACCAATGCTTTTAATTTTTGCTCACTGAGAGAAGAGAGAAAAACAAATAGAAAGAAGAGATAGAAATGAATGAAAAGAATAAGAAAGGTTGAGAAAGTAATGGGGGACGGAGAAGTCAGGAAAGGATAAAGGGGTAGAGAATTTAAATTATAAAATAATCTTCACTGATTATTGTCAGTCATACAATACTGTCATTGGCATTAAATTGTAATTCAACAGACTTGTGTCACTGTGAACTTTCTCTGTATTAAATCAGACTACATACTATCTTTCCCTAATCTTAACCTGTGTGCTGTGAGGGTCTTAATATAACCATAAAAACATGCATTAATGCTGTTGTCCCCACAAGTGGATACTGAGCTGCAAGATCAGATATTTTAGCAGAAAACTAATATGCTGTCTGTGAATGTTTTACTGTTGTGTTAATATTAATTTCCTCATTATGTTAAAGGTCATTGTATAAAGTGAGATTTCTATGTGTATTTTTTGATTAAAAAGCAGGTCTAGGTCCTATATTGACACTCTGAAAGTATCAAAGTGCTCAGTCCACAGAGAAATGCAGACAGCCTGTATTCAGAAACTGAGCCTTAAAACCAGCCGTCAGGCTTCACAAATTTGTGATGTCACAACAAAGCAGTCACCGCTCTAAGCCATGTCCCAAGCCCCACCCACCTGGACCCACCATCCAGCCTTACAAGATTTGGTTTCTCGGAGTGTTTACCTGAAATCTGCTATATTTTTATTTGATCACTCAGAAAACAGTCAGCCAATCAGAATCAAATATCTTCTTATAAATACTTCAAATAAAAACACCAGAAAAGTGTAAAATATGGGACCTTTGATGGAAGATATAATCTGGTCCCAGTTACATATACTACAAAACATATTTGCTGTTGCAGTTTAGTTGTATAGAAATGTAATTTTTAGGAGACAGGGATGACATGCAATAGATGTCTCGTGTACAGAGTAGAGCAAAATAGTAAAATTACAAAACTGATAATCAGGATGACAAATTGTAAACATACATGAAGAAGATATACATACGTAACCACACAGCCTCTTTTCCATCATGGAGAGCTAGAAAGATTACAGACTACACGAACACACAAGAGGCAAAACTCCAGCACTTAATTCACACATAAAGGAAAAAAGAAGCCACACACAGGGGAAGGGAAAGGTGGGAACAATATCCAAACAAGGGAGAGAGAGAGAGAGGCACGAGGAGAGGTGTGTGTGTCTGCTGGAAAGGAGCTTTGACACTAGAAGCACATTTATATCCCAGTCACTATGTGGATACCTGAGTTGCAGCTGAGCTACTGTCTCTCCTACAAGAGGCTCTCCCGATGTGTGGGAGGGGGCACCAGTACACAGTGATAGCCCTGCTGTCAAGATAATGCTACTGTTGGTCACCCCTGAATATCTGGTGAAATATAGCACAGCTGTGATTTGGAAAGGAAATAATCTCGTTTATGTCCAATGGTATCTCTCCATCTTTGAATGCTACATTAGCTAGAAGGCTATAGCTTAGAACCAGAGGTCTCCAACCACAGCTAAAATAAAAAAAAAGAATGGAACACAATGTATTATAACTAAGCTATAACTCACATATTAATTCCCATTTCAAATCGGATTCCTCTCATTGTGACATTTTACAATAAGAGCGGTTCATGAGCTTGAAGAGTGGCTGAATATACTTTCAAAAAGCACATCTTTCTTTCTCTTGTAACATATGATACAATCACACAACAGTGTATTAGGGCCTTTACAGGTGAAAAAAACTAATAAAAAATACAGAGCTGGGGGTAACTCACAAATTTATGTGAAAAAACTTGAATATTCTCTGAAATCATAAACTAATGAATTTGTAAGAAAAAACTGAGATAGTCACAGATTTACGACCAAAAATCAAAACTTTTTTTTTTTTGTCATGGAACCACATCGACCCACGTCGCTGACCTAATCAAATATCAATTTTGTAATCTGATTTACCACTAAAAAGAAATACAGCAGAGTTGATAATGAAGAGCAGGAGGGGACCATACAAGGATTTACCCAGCAGGAGTCACTCCAGGCCAGTGAGTCTAGTCTTCCTTTAAATATTGTCTGAAACTTTTCTTTGCCGACTTTACTAAAAATTTATTAATCTTGACAAAAAAAAATCTAAGGCAAGAAAAATGGATTTTACCACATCAAACTTCATATCACATCCACAGCTAAAAACAACACCACTTTTGAAATGGCAAAATCTATGCCTGCTGTGTAGACTAAGAGAACAAGTCCAGCATTGTGGGAATTGATGTTTTACTTTTATATAATTTCATTTAGTTTACTGACAGGTAAGTATTATTTCCCTTTCTTTTTTCCCCAAGTGTAGCAGCATGACAAAGAGCCAGTTTAGGGTATAGGTCTTTTTCACAGAGGACACGTCACAGCATGAAAAGCACAGGTGTAAATAGTCCTGACCTACTGTGACCCTTTAACAGAATAGAGTCAATACCTGTGGTTTGAGTTCCTAAATTCTCTACTGTGTTCACCTGCTACAGTCCCTACCTGTGTCTGTCTGCTGTTTGGTGCTGGGCAGGTAGTGGACAGTGGCTTTTACAACTGTTTTGCTGAAAACAGTAAAGTTGATGAATGACCCCTTCCACACTGTGATGTTGTTCTTATTATTGTTTGATGCATTGTAAAAATATCCATTAGCCACTCTAACTATTCACTGAAAATATAAGGACATACTGTGTTATGCCCCTGAAAATCAGGGAGAAATAATCATGAGAGTGATTGGGTGATGATTCCTCAGTGGAAGTGTTGAGTGAATCAACGCGCTGCGCACAGCTCCACAAAGAAGTAACGGCACAAATCACAACTTTAAACATATTTCATATCAGGCCTATATGAGGAGAAGTGTGAATAAAGGTGATTTAGAAAGAACATTTCTCTGCAGAGCTTCATGTGTCATGGATGTCTCTTAACATTGTGCAACACACAATACACCATAAACAATGCTCCGACCTTCTGTGGGCTGTATTCTGATGTTCCACTTGAGTGTATGTGCGTCGTGCACACAGCCGGGCTCTCTGCTGAGCACAAGTGTAAACCATCGCAAAGCGCAACGCAAGTGTCTTTGTTAGTTCTGATGAAAGAAATAATTTTCTGCTCGGCCCAGACTCTGCCTCCTCTCTCACTGTAGCTACTAAAAATCGCCACATGCCACATGCTTAGCTCAGTTTGGCAAACCAGATGTTTAAAGTTGTTTTCTCGTATATTTTTTTCTCATGCTGCGCCTCCCCTGGAGTTCTCTGGCGACCTTTCCTGGTTTCCTGGTTCCCTCACAGATCATAAAAGACAAACATGACTCCATCCCCTTGTGTCTGCAACTCTTCATCGGCGCGAGCAAAAGGAATTTGAAAAGGCCAGGCTGCTCGCATTTATCAGCCCCAGTGATAAGAAAGCACAGTTGTTAGCAAATTCTCCAAGGAATACAGCAGCAGGGGAATCACAGTCTGGTTCTGCAAAGCACACACAATAAAACAGCTGCAGTTTAAATTGCCTGCAGACGAGTGGGCCACTGTAAAATACAGACACAGGAGAGAAGGTGTGATCCCTGATCAGTGTGAGATGACGATATGAATGTGCCTTGAATTTGAATATAAAAAGCTACTGAGTGAGCTTTAAGAGCCTCTCAGCTGTAAAGCTCCATTTTTAATAAGAGGGAACAGGGAGAGCTCCTGGCAGCCTGTCAAAATATGAGAGAATTATTGTGACAGGCAGTTACTTCATATTTCAAATGGCTAGTGTCAATCAATCAGCGTCATTTCCCTTTTTAGTAAGTCATCATTTCATGACAGCAGTGACATTATTCTCTAATATTCTCATCACACTGTCATGGCAGTTTGAAGTATTCTATTTTTTAATTTGAGAGAAAGAGGATGGGGTAATGCAAAGTCAGAGTGAGAGGGAGATTTTGTGCCCTGTCATACCATGAAGTAAGCGCTCGCAGGCCCAGCTGGCAGGCTGTTGCGGCAGGTGAGCTCACTAGTGACACGCTGGCGAGCTCATGAAATGTTCGTGTTAGCCATGCAACCACATTAAGAGAGAAACTAAAAGCTGTGGATCAGTGCACATGCCGCTGTAGCTGAGTCAATATGTTGTCCATTTTATTTTTAATTCAGTGATCCTTGAGATCATTATTCATACATATTTATGTAATTTTTTTTTTTCTCATGAAGTGGGGATTTCACTGTATTTTCTGCCTCCATTTTCAATGGATTTGTCTTCATAGTTCATAGTTCCTGGGGCTTTATCGGCAAAAGCTGGATTACTTCAGTGCTGGTAAGATGTGTAGTGATGCTCTCTTTCCCTTGGTTAAGCAAGCACGCCTGAAAGTCATTTCTTTTGGTTTAAACTGCGTGTAAATGTAACTATAGATCATTGCTTATGTGTTGCTCAGTTTAGCAATTAGTTTTGGTGATTAAAAAAAAAAAAAAACAGACGTTATTTTATTAAATCTGTCAGACACTTGTTCTCATTTGCATCCTGTGTGACTCGCTGCAGGGGTCAGACACTGAGAGAAGCTGCCTCTGTGTGTGGATTGTGCTGCTCTTCAGGTGCGTTATGGTGTTGAATTATTTGTAATGTTCTCGTGTACTATTATGCAAGGACTGCACTGAATAAGTAGCATAATTACATGATGCTTCTTATTTAATGTGAACTTTATTTATTTTTCTCCTTATAAAAGCCTATATTTATATAATAACCAGAAGTTGAAGCATCAGCTAAAACTATTACATTTTTTTTTTTAATTTGTCTATCTGTTTGGTGTGCACATTTTATTTACTATTATTACATATACGTATATGTATGGATTTTGATGGACACACATGCAAAGAAAAAAAAAAAAAGCTGGCTCACTTTTGGGCGGGGGGGTCAGAGACTGAGAGAGGCTGCCGCTGTGTGTGTGATGACTGTGCCCCTCGCTGCTCTCCTAGAATAAACATGCAGATCCTGATTCCCGGTGTGACGGATTTTCTTTAGCCTATGTGCAACCATCCTCCAGCTGCTACACTGCTGAAGAGGTACATTTACATGGACGCAAATATTTTTTTTAGGTATGCTACATCGCTAAGCTTTGTTTAACTGTTGAAATTAGTTTTCAGGAGTAAGAAAAATCATATTTCATGCTCTCATATCAATTGCTGTTGTAGAAAGTGAATTGGAAAAGTTTAGATTGTAGTTCAGGAATGTTTTTTTTTCCAGAAAGAAAAGCTGAATGACAGGTGGCATACTGGACCTTCTTCGCCATGGTTACAGTAATTAACATGCAGTTAAACCGGAATGGTCATGGTTTGGTTAGGTTGAGGCACAAAAACCACCCGCTTAAGTTTAGGAAAGGATGGTGGTTTGGGTTCATGTAAGTACTTCCTTAAGGTTGGTCTTAAGGGCCATTGTCATGGTTACATTAATAACAATTGTGACAATTGTTTTCAAATTGGAAATGAACAGTGGTCAAAGTTCTGTTGTCTGTGGCTCCATCCCTCCTAGATTGACAGCGAGTGTGGGAGAGCAGCGGCACGTTCGGCAGACCGGCCGTCAACCACAAACAAACGTGAAGGAGCGCTTGATGTGCTCATCTGCAGTGATTCACATTGTCTAGGAATAGGAGGTTACAAGTTCCTCTGCTCATGATACTTCATTTCCACAGTAATAGCCTTCATAAAAAAGTTTTTTGAAATTAAAGTTAAATTTAGATGCAGGCTGATGACTTGATGGCTTCTTTAAAAGACTGCAGTTGCTGATAAAGAAAACTTCACACAATCTAACCAGCTTTGACATCTTTTTAAACTTTTATCTACAGTCAATGACAGTGTTGTTTTGAGCAGGCTTTGACATCTTTCCACTGAACAGTTGGTAACATTAATTTGCTAGCTAATTCATTAAAGCTGGGGCAGACAGAAATCTGAAAATAGCAAATCTAAAAAAGATTTGAAAATACATCTGCCCTCCTGTAGCTCTCCCCTCACGGGCATATGCACAAGCTTCATACAGGCACACCACACAAGCTACACAGCCGCAGCCTTTACAGTTGGCAGCGGGCTAAACTATTAGCCACATTCAATATAACCACTCATCACCTGCTTTCATGGTGAATCTACCTGCACAACCAACCACTACAAAACATTTAGTTCTCTCCACCTCTGACACATGTTGTGACAAAGGCCTCGTCACTCTAAATGGGGGCACATGGTAAAACTCTGGTTCATAGACAAACAAATGTTTCCCCTCTGTTTCCGTGGTGAGTGCACGCACCACACTGGACATTCGTTCATACATCATATCCCTCCCCGACAATAACATAAAAGAAACACCTCACACATATAGTTCGTTAGTAAAGTTTATTTCATTTTACCATTGTTTGCTTGTGGTTCTCTACTTCTAGGACTAACCAGAGCAAAAGAAGTGGGCTGTGTTATATAGTGGTGGCAGCTTCCTGTTGGGCAGGTTCATTCCATTGTTCCCTGATTGGTAGGGGGGTTTTTGCCTTGACCTTTAGTCGACTGCTTATTTGTGGTGATTTATTATTGATTGAAGAATGTTTGATGGGGGAATGTATTAAATGATGTGTATTTGTTTTGCGGGTCTATTGTGGACCCTTTTGCAGAGGTATTTGGTGGAGCAGAATAGCAATCTGTGATTTAATTGGGAGTTGGTTGGGCTGGGGAGGAGCTTAGTGTATATAATGCCCCGCCCAACACCAAGCTCGAGAGAGAGTGAGTGACGCACGCCAGAGCGAGCACAGTGTGGGTGTGATTTGAGTGTCCTTTATTATAGTTGACACTTGTGTTTTGTACACTGTAAATAAATGCACGGTTTAACAGCAGCTTGCGACTCCAGCCATCATTCTTTAACAACAAGAATTCCACGTTTGTTTGACACATGTCCATCTGTATGTCATATAGGAACGCTCGCTCTTTCTGAAAAGACGGGATTGGCCATCCTGGTCCTCGTCTGCCCGTCGCTGTGGCTGTCTGGCGCTCTCCAGCTCCGGGTCCACAAACTTTCCGCTGTGTGTGTGTGTGTGTGTGTGTGAGCTCAGTCACCTCGCTCCATTCACCTGACCCACAGCTCTCCAGCCCCGGACCCCTTCTCTGCTGGTTCTTTAATAAAGGTCACCTCTGGTGTGTGTGTGGTGCTACACCTGGGTCCTACCAACAAGTGTTACACACAGTGCTTCTCTCAGCCGCAGACACCAGAGTATTAACCGCAGGTGGTTGGTTTTAAGGTGATTGGTGACTAGAAACATTAAATCAGATCTACCAATCACATATTTTCAATGAAAATCAACACATCAATAGGGGCATCCCTAGTGATTATGACCATATCGTCATTTTCTGACAGCGACTCACTTGAGCGTCCAGTCTGCTCTGAAGCAGTAGCGCTGCTCAGGGGCTGTATTATAACATCTTATCTTGTAAAGGCAACAATGGCTGAAGCGCTTATCAAGCAACAACCCCACCCCCACCCCCACCCCCACCCCCCTACCCCGCTCCCAGCAGGGAAAATGTACAAATAGCCCCTTTAAATGCCAGTTAGCAAGCTACTGTTGCTATAAGAGCTTTCACCATTTGTAACTGGACAAAAAGTTATTTTTGAGTGCAAATAATGCTTCTTTATGTGGAACAGTTCATACTATAAAATCATATACAGCATGCTGTCAAGACAGTTTGCTTGTAGTCAGTGAAGCAAATTTATAGGTCAGAGTTTAGCAACTCTTTCTCTTTCTTGAGGTGAACTGATTTTGGTCTCAAACTTCACTGTTGTGACTCACTGGGCCCTATGAGAGAGAAATGAAATGGAGCTTGGTGAGTTTTGTTTTTAGTTTTGAGAAAGAGCAGGGGTCTGGGTGAGACAGACACAGCAAGAGAGAATACGAAAGATAAAAGTGGGAGATAGGGTGAGACAAGAAACAGACACAGAACAATGAAAGGATGAGGGGAAGAGCGAACCCAGAATGCCACAGTCGCCTGGTGTGTGCTTTAACCACTAGGACATCAACACCAGACGGATGAAATGAAGAGAAAAAGAAAAAGTAGTGAACAAGGACATAACTGAACAAAAGGGTGGGATGAAAGACAGAAAAAGAGGGAATAAAAAAAGCACCGTACAAAAAGGTGATAGGGAGAACAAAGTGTCTCACTTAAACTTAACTAGTTGTCATAGAGCAGAAGTCAGGTAAATGCCAAGTGTAAAAGCCTGGGAGCCATGCCATGACATTAAAAGACAAAGATTAATAATATGGGAATAAATGGAAAAGGGACAAAAATACAGTTTCTAACATTTCAGAGCCAGGCAGCAGGATCTGGCCCCCAACACGAGGTGAACTTTAACGAAGCCGACAATAGCTGGTGCCACAACCATCCAGGTGCAAAAATGGAAACCAGATTTCCAACTTTCTCTTATACTTACCTGTTAAATTTTGATATGAGGTTCAAAAATTAATTATTCTTGGTATAATGTATTTGGTGAAGCTACACAAGTTATCACCGATTCATTGACACGGGTTGGGAGCATGGACTTACTGAATACATTGATGAAACGCACCACAGCAGCTTCCTGTCATATTGTTTCTGCCGGATAAAGAAACTAATGGACCACGACTGGAAGTTATTCCCAACGGTCACACGGAGCTGTGATGAGATTTTTAAGGCTATTTTTGGATGAACTTGGGAATTTAAGATTGTGTGGATGAATAATGTGTGGTAAAGGTTTTTAATATGTTGACTGAAGCCAGACTTTTTGTTCAAATAGAGATGAATATGTACTGTTATTGTAGAATATATGACCCCAACAGCTATTGCGATTGATCTTAAAAAGCCCATGTTCAAAGATGTATAAAAAAATACAGTGAAAAATCATTTTTTGACTGATATGTCTTTTCCTTAACAAAAGTTCATTATAAAATCCATCTATACATTTCCAAATATGTTTTAATTATATGTTTAAGTTTAACTACTGCACACGGGATGTCTCCTACATCACTGAAAGACTTCAAGTTTCCACATCACACCTGTGTGAAGTGCCTATTGGATCAATGAGCACACTACTGATAAAAGTGGGAGTTCCTCAGGTCTGAATCAATGAGCCGCTTCAGGTCAGCTGCTTGACAGAAGTCTATGTACACACTCGTATAACCTCACACAGGAAGTACTTGTAGTTGTGGTGTGTCAGAGAGAGAACTCTTCACATTGCTATTGATGCGTCCCCTGCTTGTATTTCACTACAGACATTACAAGGATCGAATGTTGTTACTCACATTCTACTTTGGGCTGTTTTAGTTTAACAGTGTGAATGTCATACATGTATCACTCCTCTTGGCTAAATAGATAAATAAAAGGCTACATATTTTTGGCCATTTTAGTTTGAATTTCAAAAACTCACTTGGTCTGAGGAAGGAAGGTCAAACTCCTGCATCCACGCTGTACCTTTTATTTCTGCAGACATATGAATCAAATTATTTAATGTATATTACCAATACCAACGGCACCACAGTGGATTCCAATAGGAAAAAACCAACAGAGGCTGCTGCACACACGTGCTGTTTTTTAACAGAGCTAATTTACAGCAATCTGATAACTAAATACTTTAACTACACATATGTATAAAACAACAAGCAAGAAATCAATAAGAGAGAGACACTTAAGAGATACTAAATAAATCAGAGCCTCTAATGAAGTTAGTTAATCGTTTGAAATGTCGGAGTCGCATCAGCTCCTTTTCATCCTCTTTAACCCTTTAAAAGCAGCAGACATTTGAACAGAGTCCAAGCTTCTCTCTGCAGAAAGGTTTTCTTCTCTGGGAGGAAAAAATAAACAGAGCTCCAAAAACTCTGTCTGAAAACACACCGATCAAGATCAGAAAAGAGTTCAGCTTCAGATGAAGCGCATCAAGAGGCTTCTTCTAAGTCTAATACCTCCAAATGTTCATAAACTATGGACTTCAGACAACTTGTCATAAATCCAACTAAGAACATAGCATCATTTCCAAGCCACGCTTAGAAATCATTACACTGTTTGGCAGTTTCTGCTTTAGCTGTGCGTGTTCCTGCCCGGCGTAAGGCAGGTAAGAAATCACCTGTGTCACAATATGAAAAAACTTTTTTTTCTTTGTTTTCTGGTAATTTTATCTTTGCTATATTAAATAGAAAATGAGAGTCAAACTTGTTTTTTTTTTTTCTAATTTAGCTAATCCCTTTGATGATGGAAAACAAAAAAACCCTTGCTTTTGAATTTTTATTTCTGTATTTTAAAATGAAAATCAAATAACCACTTGTTTTCTTGGTTTTTAATAACTTTCATTTTTTTAATAACTGAAAGGAAAATCAAATGAGCAGGAATACATGGCCCCAGAGAGAACATATTGAGAAAGCTAAAATTACAAACTAAAAAGGTTAATGTTAGGCCTATGTAAAGTAAGAAAACACATGGTTAAGTCCAACAGAGATGGGCTGACTTCAATTAAAGTGAATATTTTCCATTTCAAATCAAATATGGTGCAGGATTTCCTCTGGGGTTATGATAATCAGAACTACAGTTGCATGCACACGACGTGTTTGACATTAAAGACTAACAACCTCCTTGTTGTTATTACAACTGACTTTATTCCCTTTCTTCAACGAACAAAGAATCGTTTCATTAAAGAAGAAAGTTACACACACACTCCAAAACATACATATTTTCTACATTTATCATTTTCTGCTAGTCTCGCCTCTTATGTCCCATAAATCACCGACTTCTTTCCCCCACATGACTGTGATAGGAGGCTAATTAACGTCTGAGAATCCGCTCCATCTGGTCTGTTAGAGGGTATCATCACCAAAGGATGTATTACAGGAAAAGTGTCTCGAGCGCTCCATATGTTCCTGTGACCCGGTGCGGATACTTACAAGACCAACAGCCAGTCAGGACACTGTTACTGTTCAATAAAAGGGGAATTTAAAGATATTCCGATTTTAATAGAATTGGTTCAATGTCAGGCCAGACAGCTAAAGAACAGAACCCACAGGTCTTTTGTCACTTCATTATTAAACACCTGAGGAAAAAGTCATTTGAAGAGAGAGATTTCCAGCTCCCGAAGGGGGGGGGGGTGTCACTGATGAGTCACACTTTATGGTGTCTAAGTTGGAGGGCTCACAAAAAAAAAAAGTCCAACAACCTCCTTTTTAAAGGTTATTTTATTTTAGGGGCCTTTAATTCCATATAACCCTGTTTGAAAAGATTCAAATCAGAACAATGAGCCTCCGGCACAAGCTGCTGAGCGTTGGACCCTCAGTATATCTGGGTTTTACTGAGGTGTCTTGCCACTGATTCCCACATATTCAAGGAAATGCAGTCTGTGCTTAGCCGGCCACAACCTCTGAGGAGTTCTGCCAGGGAACATTTTCACACCTTGCATATTTGCATTTTACACCTTGGTGACAGTCTAACGGGCTTCCAGATCGGGAAGACCTTAACTTTAATTGGTTGCACTTGACCTCTGGTCACCCCAAGGCTTTGAAAATAGTTTTCTTATTGGGCTGTCATATGCAGTGAGTGTTTAAGTAGAAATTATGTGATTGGCTGCACTGACACAGCCGACACACCAACATAGATTGGGGTGGGGGGACACTAAGGTGTTTCTGGTGCAATCATTTTAAGACAGCAGGATTGAGAGCATTTGTTTAGTTTTTTGAGTTATTTCTTGGGGCATTTTTTTCCTTTATTCTGATATTTGCAGTGAGAGAGAGACAGGAGAGTGACGGCGGGGATGACATGAGGCGAGACAGTTCATTAACTCTGTGCTTGCAAACCAGCTTCAGTTAAAACGTCAGTCTTTCTGTTGCCTACAAAGAAAGGTCAGTTTCCCTAAACCAGTGGTTTCCAGTGTGTGCAGTGAAGGTACTGCAAGTGGGCCAAGGAACCATTTGCAAAACAGTACAATTTTAGTGAAAAGATGTAATTATTTCATATATGAATTGATTATCCATATTTCCTATCCTTGTGGGGTCACGGGGGATATACAGTATTATGTTTTATATATATATATATTTAAAATAAAATGATCTTTAAGAACATTAAAATGTTTCAAAGCTCTTTTTTCATTAGTTTTTTCACTGTGATAAACCAATGATAGGAACTTTTATGTTGCTGCAGGCTGGACCACGTCATATACTCGTTTGCTATCTCAGTCTGATTGTGCGCTTAAAGATTACATGGCGACAACTGCAGCATCAAAATGGATCGCTGGTTAGCAACAGGGAGAATTAAAATGTAGGAGAGTAAAGAGACAGACGGTGAATCGACAAATGATCTCTCCTCATCAAAATAAACAATGAAGAAAAACTGAGCTTCTCCCGCCTTAAGTTCAGTCCTGAATGTTTGATTGTTATTAAAATGAAAAGTGCTCTGAGAAACTTTTTATTTGGCCTCGGGAAAGTTTGGGAACCACTGCCCCCAAACACAACATGCAAATGGTTTTTGACTCCCTTGTAGGGTGCGGTATCCAGACAGGTGGTCGTATACTGCCGCACAAGTTTGAAATGAGTTGGAAAGAAAACAACCAAGTGAGCGGGGGGGGGGAGTTGTAAATGTGGCCAAAGTGAGCGTTTCTGTTTTGTGATGGTTTCATTGTGTGATCGTTTTATTTTTCCTCGTGGCTGTGCGATTATTCTCGTCATGTTCCCGCCTTTATAAAGTCTGACTCTGGGGGAATCCAGTTGCTTTTGATTTTTGCCTGAGCTACCTGACGAGACAAATCATTCATCGCAGAAATCAGCCGTTTAATCAAATTGCTTCTAACTGGACTGAAGCTGTGGGATGTAAATGCTGATCTGGAGGAGAGGCAATTTTATCTTTTCTCTGACTGTACAGCAGAGTCCCTCAAATACTGAAAGTCAACATGACGCTGCATTGACACTATATGACCCTGTTTTATCACATACTGTCAAAATGCCATTGACTCAGTCTGTAACATGTTTGTCTTGTTGCCTATACAATATGCAGCTAGAAGAACAAAAGAACGGAGAACATATCGTGCTGTTAGTGTGTTATCATGACACACATAAGCTGCTCTTTAGTGCTCAAGGGCACAAACTGCAGGACCGTGTTCATTTTCAACCAGTTACAGAACACAACACTTTTTGCTTTAAGAGCACAGAAAGAAAGCGAAACAAATCAATGACTTTGTCTCCCAAGGATGTTATGAGCAAAGCTGAGCTACAGAAGAATTAATTAGCGAATGGCAGCACAGTTTTCAATATCAGGGCTTGGCAGGAGGTGCTGTGCGAGGCTGTGACAAGAAACATTTGTCCTCAGTGGAAGGTGAGACTGACCTGCCCCTTGAGTCTCAGACAGTGCCGGTGACACAGGAACACTCTGAATGCAACACTTTTGTGGCTTTTAGTACTTTTAGCTTTTTTAAAAAAATTCTTTTATCTAAAGTGCAGGACAAACCGGCGTAAAATGATCCAATAAAAACCTTCAGTGACAGGACGTGTGGGGCGAGGGGTCATGTTTACAGCAAGGAAGAACTTTCTCAGCCGTAACAATGGCAAGTTTTAAACAGCAAGATGACATATGCACTATTCTTCCAGTGACTCTAGTGGTAATGAATTCCCAGAGCAAATGAAATGACTAATTTAATTGGCCTGGCACATTTTTCTCAAACAAACCAAATGATTTATTTGCATATTTTGGACTAAATTTGTTTTTTTTCCTGCTAGACCTTGGGCACCCGGGGGCTTGCAAATGCAGAGTGAAAATGGACTAGAGTATAAATCAACTTCAATTTGAAAAAAAAAAAAAACTATGACTGTAAGTCTTCTGACATCAAATTGATATAAAACAAGACTAACACTCTGCTGTGAGCTTAATGCTAATTTGGCATGCTAACAAACTCACAGTGGGAATGGTGAAATGTGTTGGATGTTCATTTGGCATCAACCTATCAGGAGTGGGGTTGTTTTCAAACTTCAATAAGCTCAAACCTTAGAGTTACCCCCCATATACACAGCTGAGAATTAAAACTAAACTACATTTTGAACTTGGAGTCATCTCTGGGGAACTCATTCATAACGCAAACTTAAAATGTAGGAACATATTTGAGGCTATTCCTTGAGAATTTTCAGACATAAGTGGTTTCTGCAGAATACTGGTTACATGTCATCACTATCCTCTGATAACTATGTATCTCAAATTTGTGAATGTTGGACCTTTTTAGAAAAATTGAAGGAGTAACTATTTCTTTATGGGTTGAGTACAGTCCGCTACTTCTAAAGCTACATAAACTGCTTGAAAACCACTTGTAATATGTGAAAATGAATTTTCACAAAGCTGAGAACAGTTTGCTGTTCTTCTTTACTCATGAAAAGTTGATTTCTTGGAGATAAGTGTTTCTCAGAGGCCAGAGACTGAGAATTGAGATATATTCATGAACAAGAATTTAATAAAGACAAATCAGTGATTTCCATTTCTAATTCTTTTAATATGCGATGGAAAGCTTGTATTGAAGGTAAACACTTTTAATCCATTACAGTGTTTGAGAGCGTGGGGCAAATTTAATATATGGGAGCATTAGGTTAATGATTCAGTAGTTTGTAGCTACATGATTAATTACAGGTGCACACAAACTCATCAGACAACAAACAAGATGCAGCTCAGACCCACAAACACACACCCAAACAGGCGCATTTATTAACAATGAGCTGCACACGTGTGTGACAAACACTGCATACATATAAACCTCTGTTTGTGTTGCTCAACTCATTATGATGCATAGTAATGACCTATTCCTCACGCTCACACATACAAATTAATCATTTTAAACAGGTTAAAAACAAAATGAAGTCTGATTCCATTTACATTTCATTGTCTATGTGCATTCAAGTATTCATGATGTAAAACACTTCAATAAATCAGGATTTCCACATTTTCCTGAGCCACAGAGGTTAGGATGTGAGGCCAGAGTTTGTGTGTCATTGATTTTGACTTTGCTTTGTCGTCTTGTATGAAAACACAATCAATGAAAATGATATCTGTCCGTACTATCACACCTGAAAATGCATACCACATGACCATTTACGTACATGGTGTAAACAGGAAACAGATCTACTCTGCAGTTTGCTGTTCCTCGTTTTGTAGTATTTTCTGCAACTAAGACAGTTTCCAAAGATCTCCGTTTTTGCCCGTCCAGACTACAATACAACTGGAACCCCTGGAGTTTTCAAACCAAAACAACCTCAGCGGTGTTTCCAAGTTTCCGCCGCAGGTGCTGGAAAACTCTGTAAAATGTAGCAAAAGTGATGCATTTTAAAATGGAAAACGTAGTAGTGTGGACGTAGCCTTACACCGCGCGGTGAATAGAGCTACATGCTGACGTCAACATGTTTGCAATGATCACAGTGACAATGCTAACATGCTGATGCTAAGCAGTGGGCTGTAAAACCAAAACAATAAGGCTGAAAAGTCCTTCATAGCTGCAGAGTTGGGTGATAATTTTGTGTCGGTTTCTCAGTACTGCTCACACATTAGCAACAACTATTAAACATATACTGTATATTGTTTGTGTGTTGTGCATTGTAATTGTGAAGGAAGGAATAACGTGCATTCCCAGTGTTGCTTTTATTATGTTTTCGGATTGTGCCTCTCATCGTATGTCCCATTATCTTAAATGCAATAATATACATAATTAATGGCCACTGTGACTTCACAAAGCTCAAATTTTAGCCATAACTCATGAATTCATACACTTATTATGACACAATCTATCTCAGATGTTTACAAAGATAAAATGAAGTGATGCCATTTTATTTCCAAATGGTCAAAGGTCAACTTCACTGTGACATCATAATGTTCAGCAAAAACACTCCTTGCCATTCTTCCACCAACATATTTCCTCCACCAACCAGCCAAGTTGCAGGAAATAACTGCCAGGTGGTAATTCTACTTGAAACATGATTTTAAGATTGTAAGTGCTTTGGTATATTTTTCAAATTGCTGTAAGAAAGTTTGTGTCTATCGTCTTTCATACAAATATCCTCCTTTTCAGGGTTTTTACACAAGCATTTTGTGATCTGCCTCCCTTATGAGCACGACATCATCCTTTGTCAGTGTCATCTTAAATCGTCACAATTCACAACCGTTCTCTGCACTAAGCGCTAAGGTTGAGGTTTGGTTGGCTTTAGTTAATGAAAGCCACTTCCTCAGGGTCTGGGTTAAATCGAAAACTTTGTTAAATGTAATGGTTGTCAAGGCGAAAAGAAAACAATGTTGACTGTTGACATGAAATGAGAAGTGAAGAGGTGTCTCCTGTGTCAAAATCTGACTTCTTGTTGACCTTAAAAATTGCAGGTTCTAACAAACAACTCTCTCTAAATTCCTCCTCTATTTTCTTCTGCCTGTCTCTCATGCACAGAGTTTTCTGTCTTGGGGCAAAACACAGGCATGGAGCTCTACTGCGGGTAATACGTAGACAGTCTTGGGAGGTGGATGGTGAGCTTCTTTTTAAACGGCCCCTGATTTGTGAAACCACTGGGTAAAATGGTGCAACCAACCATTTATTATTTACCCCCTGAAACTCAAGTTGGACACACAAACAAAGCATCTCTGTGACTGGATAGTTACTCAGCTGGCCATTCATCCTCTGCAGCATTTACTACCGCTGTCTCTCTCATCTTTGTCTGCCTTTCCAGATGGCATCAACACAGTAATAAATAAAGCTTGTGTGACTGGATTGTAACCATAAGTAGCAGCATAAGAGGAAGTAACCTTCACTGCACAAATCCATCCAGCAAAGATGACAGGATAGCAACATATTTGTATCAATGAACGTGTCTAGAAAACAAGCAAGTGTTTATTAAGGAAGCAAATGGGGAAAAAAAGCATGCCTGGTAGTTTGCATTTGGTAAGGGCAGGAGAAATCCAATTTCAGTGCACACTGGAGTTGCATTTTAATGTCAGGTATTAAAGTTATTCAACTATGTCAACGGTCGACAAGCATTTTCTTTTGAGAGTCCGGTGTACGATGAGATTTTCGTTCAAACCAAACATCATGTCTCATTTCACTGATTAACTCGACTCTGGATAGCGAACGGTGGCAGAGCGCTAAGTTAAATCATATCTACACCTGCATGTTTCACCAAATGATCAAATGGGATTCAGGACCACGAGTCCTTTAGAAACCACTGATGCGATCAGCAGGTTCATGTCAGACAGTGTCTCAGGAAAACAGGAGTGAACAATCTGTGCAACATATATGGATGGGGGTACACATTTATACAGAAGGATCCCTGTGTGTTTAAGACCCTGAAAGACAAATACATAGTTACAGACTGAAGCAGAGTGAGTGATGTACAAGCAGCGGTGATTACAGAGTGTGTTGGGGCCCCCCCACGGGGCAATCAACGTTCACCACCGTTGTGTAATAAATAGTCAGACACCAACGAAAAATGTACAAAGTCTAAACATTTATTTACTCCAAATATTTACTATAGTAGAAGCTTCAACATATAAATATAAAAAACATGACAAACCTTGTAATTTTCAAAATATAGATATATACATATAAAGAACAATAAAAATCTTTAGAATAACACCAACATTGACATATTGTTAAAAAACCACATTATGAGGCCAATGCTCATCAACATATAAAGGTTTCCTGCTTTGCAATGTTCTCACTAGATATAGACTGTTAAGACGCTTTAGCTACTTTTTTCATGAACGCAGTTAACGACATATCCAGCAACTTCTTGAACAAACCTGGACTGATGTGTTCAGTGGGCGGGACAGAGCAGCAGCACGTTCGGTCGACCATTCAGCAGCCGACCAATCACTGATCCCCATTGTTTTTGTTCCAAATTATGTATCTTTGCTATCTGAGTTTAATTTTGTATTGTCAAAATAGACAGAGTTAACTATAGTGAATTCATTCCAGTGTTCTATTCATGATTTGTCAGTTGCACAGTCTGTGCAATAGCCTGTTGTTTTTAATTAGAGCATATCAAGGAGCTGTTCAGATAAAAAAAATAGCTAATTATGTTATGTAGGTAGTTACAGTCAATTTAGTTTAATTTAATAGTTAGATTTAAATCTTGTATGTATGTGCAGGCTTTACTGAAAATAGTTGGCAGCACTGCTGAGATGTCAGTTGTGGCAATAACACAAGCTGTAAAGATTTGCCCTCTAAAGTGAGGGTGTTTTATAGGGACAAAAAAAAATAAGGAAGTCAAAATGAATGTTTGCACTGTCAGTTACATTCAATCATTGCAGTGACACAACTCAAGTTTTTCAATGCCTCAGCAATACCTGGTGTCATGCACTTGATATCTGAAGTGAGGTGCTGGATTAGAAGCGGGAGAGAAAAAGTTCGATTTAGGGGGCGAGGGATTCACGTTAAAAGCGAGATACAAGTGTCACGTAAGCACCACTGAAGCGTTCGGCCCTTTCAATCCACACCAACTCTCAGGCTGTTTGTGTGTCAGCAGCAGCAGCAACTCCTGAGGAGCTGAGAGGAGAGCGGCCGTCACCAGGCTGACTGAGAACAGGAATTTGCCAGACTTAAAATAGTTTTCGAGTTTGCTGCATGAGGAATATACAGGAGGGGATACAGCATTACATTTATCTGCCCACCCACTGTAGTGTGCAGGGGGGAATATGTCTGCAGTGAAACCAGCAGGCTCATGGCCACACTGCTCTGTCATTATTGATAGTATTAACTTAACTATAACTTCACAACATATAAAGGGCAGGAGATTTGTGTTTACATCATCTGTTGTGTAAAGATTACACATCACTAAGTGTGCCACAGGAAAAATAGACTTGTGGTGCCTTGGTGCATCACCTGGTAGAGCGTGTACCACATAAGCGTAGTCCTAACCACAGCAGCCATGGGTTCAAGTCCAACCCGCGGACCTTCGCATGCTCTCTCTCTCTGACTTTCCTGTCTCTGTCTTTGTCACTGTGCTATCATAATAAAGGCAAAAAGGCCAAAAAAAACAACAAACCAATCACGGCCCTCAGCCATGCCCCAAGCCTGGACCCACCATCCAACCCTGCAGTATTTGGTTTTTCTGAGTCTTCACCTAAAATCTGCTATATTTTTATTACATCACTCAGAAAACAGTCAGCTAATCAGAGGAGGGGAGGCTCAGTGCTTTGTGTACTAAAAAGCCATAGATTATTGATCATGTACTGATTGTAATAAGAGTGATCATCTTTTGAGTAATTAACTCTCTCTCTCTGTCATCCGTACCCATAATTTTCTTTTAACATTTCTACTTGTTGCTTTGTTAAGCAGAAATATGGCACAGTGCATGGCTGTGTGCACGCCCTTGTCTCACAGCACATTACCAGTGTAGCACTCTCAGTTAATTAGAATTTTCTTTTGACACGCCACAGATTCATATATGTGCTCTGCTGCATCTTTGAGCAGCAATCTCTTATTTTCTTTTAATTCACCTCACACACTCCACTCCAGTCTGTGTACATTGAGAGACGAGAGATAAAAAGTGTTGTGTGCGCACAAATACATTATCACAGTACACACTCTCTCTTGCTCCCTATAGTCCACCCTCTCTCTGATAAAGTATTGTTTTATCTGGGTTTATACCAAACCATGCATTAAGGCCTGGCCTCCAAGCCTGACACGAACGTGTTCTTGGAAACTATACACACACACACACACACACACACACACACACACACACACACACACTCCCAACCCATCTGGCAGGAGGGACTCATGGAGTAGCTTTTGGGACTGATATGTAGAGCTTTTCTCTCCTCCACTCTTTACATTCTGCACCATAACACACGCCAGGTAATCATCATCATACAGATAATAGGTATGAATCCGCTCAGGGATGTTAAAGTACCCTATTCTCATGAAGCATACATCATTGTCATCCTATTAACTATGATTCATGTGAGCAATTAACATGGTATAAGCCCACTGAAGTGATCTAATAACACTAGATAAACTCGATGACTCTGGCATTTTAAACTTGCATTGGGCTTTTTCTGACCACTACAGGGCAAAAAGATTACTAAACAGACCATGTTAATATATTTTCCTAAATATTCATTCAGCTGCAGATTTTCCCTGTTAAACTGCGTTACGCTGTTAATACAAACTCAGCACTCCCTGTAACCATTTCAAATTAGGTGCCCTCTTATCGTTTCTGTGGACAAAAAAAACCTAATTTCTTAACCCGGCTTTTATTGTGAAACACCTCAGGCACGCTACATGCAACAACAGTATTAAAGGTTGACAAAGCAAAGTGGATTAGATTGAATGTATCAGATTTAGATGAGTGATCCAGAACAACAAAGTGTTGAAAAAGGTATGATTTCTTGTTGAATTTATTGAATTAAAGTGGTAGAAATCACGAACCAGGAGTTTATCCCCCCCTTGTTTTTTCCCGGCCCGTATTTGGGGACCGGCCTTTATTAGTTTGTGTCGACCACGCCCCTGTCCATTATTGAGACCCATCTCTTACTTGAGTTAATATGGCAGCCCTGCTTCTCTGCTGTCTATTAAAATGCTCATGACTAAAATGTGAGCAGATTCTCCTCTACTTTTACATCCAGGACACACTGAGCAACTCCTATTGCAGCTGTGTTTCTAGAAACCTCACAATTCCATATATTGATTTTGTCTATACCAACACCTGAGAAAAAAAAAAGTTTGACTCTTCAGTATTGAAAAGAATATCATTCATAAATGTGTACCATCTTCTAAGCTTGTACATTTAGGGTTGTGTGTGTAAACTCTATCCTTCAGGGATAGACAGGCTTTGTTTTAGTCTGAACATTTATGTTTCTGTCTTCAAACTCAGTGTTGTCTGACACTGAGTTGCAAGTTTACTTTCACAAGCTGGTAGACAGAAAAAAAACACATGCATCTCTGTGTGTGCGCACCCTCGCAGACTTTTGACAAGTTTACTACGTGGTCAGAGTTTGTACACAGAGCTTCATAAGACGGAGAAGATGGGACATTCAGCTTCTGACCACTCAACTTTAGTGGAGCCATCAATCATGTAACAGTCAGCAGCTAGGCAGCTGCTAGATAGGATTTCACACTAATGGTTTCACAGAACTAAGTAAAAAAAAAAAAAAAACACATATATACAGTGGGGTCCAAAAGTTTAATTCCTCAATACTGTGATGCTTTTCCCATCTTCCTTTGTCAGCTGACATCTTAAAATTATGCCATTTAAAACAATTTTCATTCATGACAGTATACTGTAATTTATTAATCTGTATAAATCCAACAATGGATGAAAGTAAAGGTGGACAGAATTAAGACCACATTGGCAGCTTAGTAATATAGGCATGATGCTAGTGTTTGTAATGCACCTTTATGAATGATATAATATTCCATACTTTAGCTGCTAGACGTTTTACTGTGTCTGCTGGCAGGTAGCATATTAACTTAGTGACGTCTGCCTACAGAATTTGGTGAAACTCAAACATGTTAGCCATGCTGACATCCAGTCTCATTTCATATGTGTCCATAATGGAATCATATACAGAAAACTGGACTTATTTACAGAATAACTAGTAAAGTCAGGTCTAACACACAATCACCAAACCAGACAGGTCAGCCCGGGTCATCTAGAACTTCCAAAGCCAAAATCAAATTAAGATTAAATCAAATTAAAAACTCAGTCATTTACAGAGCCGCCAGCAAGAGACCACACTACAGGAATAATACCACAGGATACATGGATTTATGAAGCTTGGTGTTGACGCTCAGTGCGTGTGGCGCTCCGAACACTCCATCATATTGCAAAATAATTTGATTACAAAGTCAAAAATATCAGTAATTAAATGGTGAGGGTGGAGTTCGGATGTTCCCAAAGATCTTTAATAACACTGTAATAAAAAAATTGATGGCAGCCATTTAAAATTGCTTAATAAAACAGTAAAGACTTATATCAAACTAACTTCATCTAAAATATGACTTTTGAAAGAGTGTTGAACTCTGAGCCCCGGGGCTAGTGGAGGTAAAGTCCTTGGTGTGGATCAATAATTCAGGCCTGTGCAGATACTGTATATTATTGACATTTTGTGCTGTGGGGTAGTAGAAGTCTTTCTCATCGGTCTTTTAACTGTGCAGCAAGAAGATTCTCCTGTTGTAGCAGAAAATGATTTGATAGCTGCGCCTTAATGTGCCCTACTTTTCAGTAATTGAATTGCGTGTCAGAATCCTGTTTTGTGATGTGCAAACTGTAACCCAGACAGGACGTATTGGGTGTCTGTGTGTTGTGTTGATGGTCCTTGAGAGCCTGGCAGCAACACCGAAGTCAGATTAGTGGCGATTAGCATCAAACACCTGGACATTCTCATCAGCAACAGTTTAAATGAAGTATGTGTTCTACATGTCCATTTATCTTCATGACACAATTACCGGTCTTCTCTGGAGGTGAACCCACATAAACCCAGTAAGGAAATTAGCCATGCATCTAATGGTTAGAAGAGACAGATACTGCCCCTGATAAGCTAATGTGATGGGGATTCCAGCATTTTTCAGTAAGACATCTATTAACAGTCTGATGAGGTGATCCATATCAAATGCCTCAACTTGACCCCCAGGCATCTACTCCAGAGCACCCGCTGGCATATTTCCTCCAACACCTTTAAAAAGGAGAGTTTGTAACTTATGAAAGAGTAAATAGCACATTCTGTCTGTTACAGATGAAAAGTTGAATTCATAAGCAATCAAACACACCCTCGCTCAGTTCAGTGTGCTCAGGCGTTCTGTAACTGCAGTCTCATTTGTCTGGTTTGACCAGTAGTTTAGCGTTGGCTACTGTTAACTACCTAGATATTCCTGTGTAAGCATTTGAATGGTTTTAGCTACGAAGCAAAACAAGACGTAACCACACTGAACCTCTACAGGAGACATGTTTACTGCTTCCTTATGGTCCCATATGACTTGTTTTTTGTCAGGTCACCTAATGATGATGTCAAGTGATTCATTCTTGGGAAATGAAGGAGAATTCAATTCGCCATTATCCTTTAATTGACACTTATGGAAAACTAATAACTGAGCCTTCCTTAAAGTTATTATTGAAGGCTATGCTTCTGCTGCAATGAGAAATATCTTAATTGAATGGATTGATGAGTCAGTTGTGCTCATATTAAATCTTCAGTATGATGATTTTTTAGTTATGGGTCTGCTAGTAGACACTATAAAATAATAGCAGGAAACATAGATTAAAGATTTCATATTATATAAAGGTAGATGTCCATGTGTTGTTTGATTATAAAGCAGGTCTAGGTTCTATATTAATACTGTGAAAGTATCAAAGCGGGCAGTCCACAGAGAAAAGCGCACAGCCTGTATTCAGAAACTGAGCCTTAAAACCAGCTATTAGGACTTCTGTAACTTTCTGATGTCACAACTATACAGTCACAGCCCTCAGCTATGCCCCAAGCCCCGCCCACCTGGATCCATGGTCCAAGCTGGTTTTGTTGTCGTTTTCAACTTTAACAACACAAGACCAAGTGGTCATTCTGGCATTCCAAGGCTCAGAGCCTCCTCTCTTCTGATTGGCTCACCGACCTGTCAGAGCTCCAGAGAGAAGCCTGAGAGAGGAGATGTGAAACTACATTGAGAGGTTTTTTGGTTCTTAAAACCACAAATATATCTTCTTATCAGCATCTTCTGGATCAACACTTCAAATAAAACACAGGACAAGTGTAAAATATGGAACTTTAAACATATGTAAACTAATAAAAGCTAGAATATAGTTTTCATCACCATGCAAGCATCAACTGTACAGAAAAAGTCAAATGAAAAATAGAAAAAATAGATATACATACACCATACACAAATATATGTAGATGTGCATAAGGGTATTTACAAGTATATTTTTGAAAGCTACATAAACATGAACAAAGCACTTACAGTAAATAAATAAGAGAAGTGGGATATGTGGGGTGGGTAAAGTGTATTGTATGTGTAGAGAGCAGTGTTAGCAGTTTGGTATATTTACAATGAAATAGCAAGAACTGCTTCAACCAATTTTTTAATAATGCTGATTTAAATTCCACAATTGTTCGACCTTGGTACTGGCCATTTGTCTTCATTTCAGTGTGAGATTTGTTTGTAATTCGGGTCACTGACCAGCTTAGTTGAGTCCACAGATTATATTATTTCACGCTGTGCATCATCACATACTGCATTTACTACATCATCAGTGTGGTCAAGGATATTCATATTTGCATCCCTGATCTATCTCATTATTTCTTGGGACATTAGAAACTGCATTTAGATTTACAGCTGTGGTCGTGCACACAAGAGCTCTGTTACGGCCAGTAGAGGGTGCATGTCATAAGTTGAAACCACTACCATACATGTACACCACTTGTGTTTCAGGAAGAGACTGAGATGACTGCAGCTGCTTCCCAACAGATGGTCTTTCCACTGAAGCTGCAATATATGGAGGTCTTTAGTGGATGCTGCTTATTGTAAAAGGATGTGGACATAATGTATGGCTGTGGACACAGCTGGACTGCTGTGTAAAGAAAGGAATGAGCGGGTGTGAAACTACGCACACACACACACACACACACACACACACACACACACACACACACACACACACACACTATGCAGACATCAGTATAGTGTATGCTGCCAAGTGTTGCATTGACTGTTTACTTAATAGAATATAGACACTGGAAATGGCTATGAGCCCAGCTGGACATGATGTATAACAGCAGGAGGCTGCAGCAGGAAGAGAGACAAGGAGAGAGAGAAAAAGAGAGAGAGAGCGAGAGAGAGAGAACCGCTACATACACATAATGCACTGCTCCATATTAAGGGCTGTTGCAGGCTACTACAAAGTGAAATATAGTTATGTAAAGTACAAGTGGCCAGATGGATCTGTGCTGTATTAAAATGTGGGGAATCACAAACTGCTGCAGAGAGGAGGGTGTACTCTAGGTATCCAGAGAGAGAGAGAGAGAGAGAGAGACAGAGAGGGAATGAGAAAGTAAATAGAAAGTAACAAAGGGGGAGAAGAAGAGTTGGGTGAAAGATAAATAGATATAGAAGAAAGAGAGAATGATAAAGAGGAAGAACTAGAGTGAGAGAGAGAAAAGAGAGAGAGAGATGTTGGACTGCAATGCTGCAAAATGTATTAGTGGTAGTTTTTATAGCTGTGCCTGCTGCTCAGGAGACATTAGTAAACCTCTACTGCCACTGTGTGCTCAAATAAGGTAATACACACTACCCAACAATTTCTTCTATAATCAGTGGTGCAAAGTAACTATATTTACTCAAGTGGGCTACTATACTTGAGTGTAATGGTGATGTAGACCTACTTCACCTAAGTATTTCCCCTTTTTGCTACTTTATACTTCAACAGACAATAAAAAAAAGTACTCCACTACATTTATTCGACAGCTGTTGTCACAAGTTACTTTACATCAAAAGAAACATTTGACAGGCATATAAAATACAACACACTGCTTAAGAGGAAAACATTGGGTCAAACCATCGGTTCCACCTTTTCTGGTTTGAGCCCGTCGTTTCTGGTTCGGGTTATTTGTCACATTTTGGAAGTCAAGTTGTTTGTAGTTCTACCAGAGAGACCTCTAAACTCATGTCAATTCCAGTGGCGATTTTACAATGTCATATAGGTCTCTGTCTGCCCTTTTGCTTCCTCACAACCACATATCTACCACCTGTACCCTCACACCTCACCACGACAAATGTAATGTAAATGCATTCACTTAACGTAGACTTCATCTCATCTGCAGCTGCAATCACTTTCTCTAGTAAAATTCTGCACCACTGCAAATACTACCACCGACACAACAGACCATGGCAGATGCAACTGCAAACACCAGATACAGTGCATGTTCCGTAATAAGAAGCATTCAAATGAATCACTGACTTATCATTAGAAGTGTCTACACCTGGTTTTCTTGGCTCTGGGGCGGGCAGGTCAGCATCTCTGCTATGACAAGCCCCCAGGCCCACTTTGCCTCAGTGAGCAGGCACACTGTCATCCCCACTTTCTGCTCAGCGTATGGATCCTCTGGTCTTGTCTTGTCCCTACAGCAGCCGAGACACTCTTAGTGTCATTCCAATAAATGTTTTAGGCCCAAGAGACAAAAGTAGCCAGTATTTCTAATATCTTATCGCCACTCAATCTATCTTGTGACACTTTTGGAGGGGGCTGAACCTTCAGGTCAGAAACCACTGGACTAGACTACCTAACTGTATATAAAGTAATTAAAAGTGCTCCAGCTTGGCTTGATCAGTAAAATGCTGCAAAGCGCTGCACACTGATGCATGAGTACTAACAATGTGATAATGTCATTTATAATAGTAATAGTAATAGTAAGCCATTTTTCTGCAGATTAAGCACTTTTATTTTAATAGTGGGCCTACATCTTGCTACATGGCGTCTTACTTGTAATGAGCATATTTATACTGTGGAATTGGTACTTTAACTTTAGCAAGGAATTTTAATAACAAAATAAATCCGGCCCATTCTTGGGCCACATGCATTTGTTTTCTTCTGGCCCAGTATGCGCCCAGTTCCATGGCCCAAATCTGGCCCATATACAGTGTAATAATCAGACACTACTTCCACATCTGGACCAATTCTGGCACACACACAGAAAATGTTGTGGTTGTCAAGACAATACCAGAGGACTCCAGCCAGAATATTGGCCAGACTTGGGCTGAGGACCCATGCATATTTTGTGCCAGAAGTTTCATTTTGTTATCCACCACTCCTTACAATACAGATCTCAAATTATGAGACTGCAGCTTAACAAAATAATGTTAAAGGCCCTGAGCAGCTGTGGCTCAGCAGGTAGAGTGGGTCGGTCAATCCTTGATGCACGATACTGAACCCCAAATTGCTCCTGATGGGTGTTCCATCAGTGTATGGGTGTGACGTATGAATGTGCGAGTGATTGGGTAAATGTGGCAAATATTGTAAAGCGCTTTGAGCGGTCGATCAGACTATAAAAGGACTATGTAACTGTAGTTCATTTTCCATTCCATTCACACCCCTATGGTCCAACTGCACAGGTCTTAGAGCCTTTCTGATGACATCAACAGGCTGTGATTGATTGAGATCTCTTTCAATGTACTATCAGTTTTGTTGCACCAGTTAGGTACAACCTTTATCATTCTTATTGGTCCATAAAGTTTTATGATCTCACATAGCCCCACCCACTTTACCAGAGCAGAAGTCCAATTGGTCGGTGAGGAAAACACCTGTTTGAGTTAATGCTTGAGTCAGATCAAACATATGACTTTGAGTGTGCATTGTATTCAAGTGATATAATAATCTTTAACTCAGTTATTCGTATTGTTTAATGTCCAATAGGCATTTTTTTAGTAAAATATCTTTTGACATGTCACAGATGAAAATCAAAGGCATAAATAAAAAAAATTTAAATGGCTGAATTCCATTTTGATGCTTCACTTTCAGGGTCCTGGTCCCGAGGTGTCTAGGGAGAAGTTCTACCAGACACAGAACATTAACAGTGGCTTCAGAAACTCCATCACTTTATGCATACTTTACTGTGTTATAGATGTGCAGGTGTCAAGTCAAGTCACATAAATTTTATTTATAGAGCGCCAAATCATAGCAGAAGTTATCCCAGGGCACTTTTCATACAGAGCAGGTCCAGACCGTACCCTCTATAATATTATTTACAGAGACCCACCATTCCCCCATGAGCAAGCACTTTGCAGCAGTGGCGAGGAAAAACTTCCCTTTAAGAGGCAGAAACCTTGAGCATCACCGGGTGGGTGGCTGTCTGCCTCAACTACCTGGGTTCAGGGAGAGAGAGATAGAGAGAGAGAGAGAGAGAGAGAGAGAGAGAGAGCAGGAGGAAAAAGAACATAGCTTCTTCTCTCCTCCTGTCGCTTTCTGCAGGTATTTCAACTTGCATCATGCTGAGTTAGTAACATGCATCCATGGAATATGAATGTGTACAGATGAAGAGGGGGAGGAGGAGAGAGAAGCTTGGTACATAATGGGAAGTCCCCCGGCAGTCTAGGCCTATAGCAGCATAGCTAGTGGAAGGTTCAAGCAAGCCAGAGATCTAAATATAAGCTTTTTTCTCAGAGAGGAAAGTTTTGAGACTACTCATAAACGTGCTCTCGGCCAATGTAAACTGAGAGCAGAAAATCAGGAGGAAAAACAGGAAGTGAGGTATTTTTAAAATCGCTGCACAGCAACACAGACAAATATTTAATATCACTGCATTCAGCAGAGTCTCCTCTATCAGAACATATAGACCTTTATATGATAACACTCATGATATTTAACTGGTAAGCCTGAATTTGAGAGACATATTTCAACTGAATCCATGGCTCACTCAATAAAAACTAAGCAATTAAAATCACCATGGCAACCTCTGAGGGGCAGGGGGAGGCACAAACAGCTGATTCAAATTAGCTGATTAGATATCTGTGCTGTTTATCAACCACTTAACTGACATTTCTGTTTAAGTCCAGCCACAGACTGCTCCAACACTAAAGACAGACAATGATTTACACACATCGCAGCTCTTTTCACAGGAAATATGTCTCGGTACAGTTTTAGTCAGAAAACATTCAGCAGTTAATTTCAGTTGATGCTTCTGACAGAAAGAGACAGAAAGACACACACACACAAAATCATGTTTAGATCACTTCAGAGGACATTATGTTGACTCGCAATCATTGGTGTGATACACCCAACCGCAAACATGCACATACAAATGACTATTTCTCTAAAGTTTATTCTCCATTACGAAAGGTTTTCACAATGTGAACTTTACTAGAAGCCAGCAATCCCACCACAATTTCTTCAGAAATGACATAGTCTAGTTAGGCAATATTATAGTAATCTTCCATGTATAATCTTCCATGTAACGTTACATCACACTATGCTCCTTCACGTTTACCCCACCCTCCGGCAGTAACCGTCCTGCCAGCCATCTTGCCCTCCATAGTCGAAATGGATACCTAGCCAGTTTGTATGTGTGACACGCCGTGTAAGTGTACATTTAATATTTCATGGCTCTCAACTGATATACACTCTGGTTAGACGCTGAGAAGATGCTGAATGTGCTACATGTAAGCTTTTCCTGAAAGAGCTTCAACATAAGCAAAATGGGGGAGGCAGCCCTCACAAGTCAAGCTAGCAGACTGAAGCACATCCAAAATGAGAAGACTGTCCTATCCAGACATTCAACTTGGCGAAAACCACTGTAAAGCCAGCAAGGGAACCAAGTTCTGCCAGCGACCAGGGTAAGGCAGGTGCTACAGGTACGAAGCAAAGCACTTTAAAGGGGCTATTTGTACATTTTTTTCTGCCACTGAACGTGGTTTCTTGCCGGGAGCAGGAGGTGGTGATCGTTGGACTGAGAATGTCAATGTCTGCAACAGCGCACTCCTCATGTGGCCACATGTGCAGACATATGTTGAAGCTGCTTGAGGAGATTCCCGAAGCCGGAATGCAAATCAAGAAGTGAAGAAAAGCACATCTCATCCAGTTTCCCCCTGTGCAGCTGCAGTGCATGAAGTATCTCTGCCTCAGGATGTGTGTGTCAGTATATTTCTCTTTGCCAACTAGGTGTGTGTGTGTGTGTGTGTGTGTGTGGAAGGGTGTGTGTGTGTGTCTTTATATGAAATTCCCTGCCACTATCATTGCACCAGCATCTTGGACCAAAACAAATGCTTTGTGGGCCACATTCTCCCTCCCTTGCTCTCAGTAAGGTGTTATGAAGCCCAGAGAAAGGGGACACAAAACACACAACAAGAAGCACAACTGAATAAAGTTACTGTAGGTTTTGGCATTTTCAGCCAAAAAATGAGGTTTCCCCAGTGGAGGAAATTCTGGAAGGTCACTTTCCCGTGAATGCTACGTCCTCACTGTGCTATCTCACCTGTGGGCACTTCCATTGTCTTTGGTCAGAGGGGGTGTGACTGCTCTTACTGCACTGGCGGCACTATTACCAAGATCAGCAGCCATTGACTGACACTCAATAATCTACTGGACTTGAGGTTACAGAGCTGTCTGGTGTTTGTAGCTTTGGTCTGTTCTGATCTTTCTGTTGCACTTTGTTTGAACCACAGATATTTAAAACTCAACCTGCTGTAGCTGCTCTCTAGTTGAAATTAGCCTGTTATATCTTTTCAAATACAGTTTCTATTGAATTGGCCTGTAGAGTGTGTTTTGTTGCCCTCTCCTAGTTGATTTTTGGTACAGGCAGTATCTTTGTGTTCCATGTGTCATGTTTCCAAACTTTATAGACTGTATAAACAGTTAAATCACAGACACATGGTCTGTACGTTGTAATAAAGGGTTCAGGTGAGGTGATAACTTTACTTGAGGAGAGCTATACAGGTGTCTCTAGTTTAGAAAATGTAAAATTCTCAAGTATGCAGGAAGGTCGGTCTCTGAAGGCTGAAGAGAACAAAAATACACACAGATACTGACTGTGAACCACACTGTAACACTCAGAGAACAGTCACTGCAGTAAAGGCCCTTCGGTAGTTTGAGTCTTTAAGCCTTAGGGAGCTTTTGTGTTCACTGATGTGTTGTATGTAGGATGTGTAAGCAGTAACACAAGAAACTGATTGGGGGTCAGACCAGGAAACATTGTGTCATCTCCACTTTGTCTTTACACCTTCAAGAGAAAAACAGAAGATGTTGGTGTTTCTTCTCTGCTTGGACTCATTAAACAAAAACATAATGTCCATGTTTCCCACAGTGCTTTCACCAGAACCTCATGAAAATGCCATTGAGAGCTTTGTTAGAACCTCGCTGACCTTGAGCACATGATGAGAACGTTCAGTTGTGACATCATCACTGTAGAACTCTGACATCATAAGGTTCTTCCTGGTTGGAACCTGCATCTGCAGAAACTCTTCATTCACTCCCTGAAACTTGAGCTCACTAGTCTCTCTGTGTTTGATCCCAACCGACCGTCTGTGTTTTACTAAACGACGACTCTTTGTATTGATTTGTGTTGATTGTATTGATTGTATTGATTGTATTGACTGTATTGACTGCATTAACTTGAAGACTGTATCAGAAACCGTTCAAAAAACAGTTTCAAGTTCATTTCCAGCTGCTGAATACAACTTCTGTCTGTCCCACTCAGTCTGAAGATGAACAGACAAAGAAACCAGGTAAGATTTCTCTTAGTCAGTCGACTCCTCCCTGCTATTTATTCATATTTTGTCTAAAGCTTAAAACATTTTCAAACAGTTTGTTGAGTGAATGCATCATGACAATGCAACCTCAGATCCAGTGAGCCACAATGAGAAATACAGAACCTCTATTCCATTTGCATTTTTATCCAAATACATTAGTTACATGTTGCTCTGTGTCAGACTGAAGTAGATTCAACTGTAGCAGCGAGTGTACAGGTTGTGTTGAGGTGGAACTGGAGTGTTACACATGAACTACATGTATGTTTCTATGTTGTTCCACAGCAGTTTGGTGCTGCCCTGTACGGCCCAGTGCAGTACAGGCCGACTGCAGTCCCGCTGCACACGGAGCAGCATAACGCAGTGGTGCAGGGCCTCAGAGACGCCCTGCTCTCTGCCATCAACCAGATCAAGTCTCTGCAAGAGAACAACAAGTCTCTGGAGGAGAAAATCAACCTGCAGGAAAACCAGTGGAGGCAGGTGGAGAGCCGGCTCCAAGAGGAACTGCGTCAAAAACACGAGCTCCTCAAAAGGAGCCTCAAGAAGAGGCAGGCTCGCACACAGGCCTACATGGACGTCCTGGCCCTGCTCGCTCAAAAAGAGAGAGAGCTGGAGATGAGAGAGGAGGAGTGGAAGGCCAGGTGTGGCGCACAGGAGGAGAGTCTGCAGGAGCTGGCTGAGGAGGAGGAGGAGGAGACCAAGGTTAAAAATGAGGAGAAAAGCAAGAGTGAGGAGGAAGAGGAGAAATACCTTCAAAACCAAAACAAAGACATGAGATGGTGGCGGAGGAGAGAAAGACGACTGACATTCATAAACAGATGAACGAAAAAAAGAGAACAAGCAAAAGAGGAACAGGGGTTAGCTACGGCACAGCATGCCTCTTCCTGAACCCCCCATTCATCCTTCTTACCTTACCCACTCCCACCTTCCCCTGCCCACCCTTCACCCCCCCCTTCTTTTTTGTGTATGTATTACTTGTTGTTATTGTCGAATACATGAAGTCTGTGTTACATCTGCCTGTGTTTGTCTTTCTGAACATCGATACAGGATTCATGGCTCTTATCAAGTGGCACAGTGTTACAGTATTTGTTCTGGAGATCACTGTTCTATCTTTCTCTCTTTCAGTGTGTCACTTGTTTCAGACTTCAAGTAGTCAATAGGTATCAACATATCTTTGTCACTCTTGCATCATGTCCTCCAACCTGAACGACCATTAAAAAAAAAAAAAAAAAATACTGTCCACTCCTGTTCATATATGATAAAAAAATCACATGGAAATCTCACACATGGGACCTTTAAGTTTTCCTTGTGCCACCCAGTTACATGCATTTACCACCCATTGTTATATTTCTGGTAACTTTGGCCGACTCACCTTGGAATTTTAGAATTTTTAATATATATTTAAAAAAAAAAAAAAACGACCCATAAAAATGGGGCAGCAGCCAATTGGTTCATTTTCCCTCATTCACATCTCCTCCTGTGCTGGCCCCACCCCTCCCCCTCTGTCCTCTCTGTGTCCCATGTCAGACGCAGCTCAGAGCGACACATGATGATGGATACTGAGTAATGTTAATTCCATTAAAGTGGATGATAATAATAAGATAACGGTATCATGAAGTGAGACCATCATCAGCTGATGTTACTTCTGACGCTCACTCAGGCAATCAATGCCAAATAGTGTAGCATAAGCTACTTGGCATTGTTTGAGCATATATCATATCATATCATATCATATCATATCATATCATATCATATCATACTATTAACACAGCCACATGATTGCCAGGGAGTCAGTCAACAGCAAGTGAGTATACTGGTACATTTGCACTGGTGCACTTGTCCATGGCACAAAAAAAACACAGCTGTAGGACAGTATGCATATTTAAAGGGACTGCAAAGGAGGTGTGGTGATGGTGTTCAATCAATTGAGAGGGGGGGGTGGTCTGGGCCAAATTTGCCAGGGCCGACTTTTTGTCCCAGTCCAGCCCTGTTCCAGATCCACCTGTCTCCTCAGTGTGATCCAGTTAGTACCAGTCACCTGATCCCCACACCCACCTACACACCTGCTCCTCATTCCCCAGTCAATATACCGAAATAATGAGAAGGGAAAACAGAATTTTTGCATTTTTAAAATATTTTTAGCTCAGGTGTTTCACATATTTCTTGATCACTTCCAGGGACCGTTGTATGTGAACATCCTAGGAGATCAGCAGTTTCAGGAACACTCAAGCTGAGATCACATTCTGCTGTTTGATGTGAACATTAACTGACGCTCCTCACCTGTATCTGCAGGATTTAATGCACTGCACTATGAGCATTGTTGCTGACCATGTCCATCCCTTTATGACCACAGTGTACCCACAGTCTAATGGCTACTTCCAGCAGGATAATGCGTCATGTCGCAAAGCTCAAATCATCTCAAACTGGTTTTCTTGAACATGATAATGAGTTCACTGTACTCAAATGGCCTCCACAGTCACCAGATCTCAAACCAGTAGAGCACCTCTGGGACGTGGTGGAACGGGAGATTCACATCATGGATGTGCAGCTGACAAATCTGCAGCAACTGTGTGATGCTGTCATGTCAATATGGACCAAAACCTCTGAGCATTCATTTTTGTTATTCATGACTTAAATGAATAATAATGTACCTCTGTATGAATAAATCCTACAACACCAGGGGCCATCAAGAAATTTCATTAATTATACACTCATGGATTTTTTATATTGATATTGATTATATTTGTATTTCCCAAATAAAACTAAATAAGAGCTTAACCTCAGCAAGTAATGAATCTCTCTCTCGCGTTGGTGGATTGTGTCTTGTCAGTGTTGCTAAAGTTTGTGTCCATCATCAAAAAGTACTGTATAGTAATTAACACTTCACACGTCATCAGTTACATGTAATTTCTTCCACACATTGATTCTACATTTCCCCACACACACGTCCCCAAGCTTTTAGTCTTTGGAAAAATAAAATGAAAAATAAAACAGCAGGCAAACAATGGCTCTATCAATGAGTGTTAAACTGCGTATATACACTATAATACGCAAAACATCTATCAAAATAGGGTTTAAAAAATGAACAGAAAGAACACAGGCTTTTCCTGTCAGATCATTGTGTTAAATGTGTAGTACATTTCACTACCAGCTGAAAGTTGAAAGTATTAATAAATAACACATTTGTGGAGGTTTATTGGTTTATTGGTTGTAAGCCTCAACAGACATGTTTCAATGAGGGCAGGGGGACAGATGTTAAGGGTCAACAGCTCAAATGTTTTCCATCACTGGTGGTGAAAAACATCAATTTAAATCAGTATTGGGGTTTTTAACACTGAATAATGTTAACTTAATAACTGAATAATGACTGAATAATCATGATTATAGGATTTTCTAGCATGATGGATGATTTTTTATGTCAGTCTAGATCATGGGTTTGTTTATAGCAGCTATAAAAAAACAAAACAAAACAAAAAATGCATCGCCTGATCTTTGATCCCACACTTTGATCCCAGTCTGGGTTATTGTTTTATTTGATTATAAGTTGATATTCACTTCGGAGAGAAAGCAGCGATCAAATTTCAGTCACAAGAGCTGCAGTCTATATTTAAGCAAGGAGGAATTTAAAAGACCTGCTGGACAGACGGACATTGATGGGAATAACTTAAGTAAGTGTAACTCTGATTTATTTACAGAACTGACTTTATTGCAGGCTCACACTCAATCTTGTGCTATACTTATAGCTTCATCATTCCATCACGGATTTCTCTAAAGTCTTGCTTTTAATTCACTATCAATTTATGTTCATAACCTGTATCACTTTTAGACATCGTCTCATACAGAATCCAAACATAATCTTGGTCATATCAACTGAGATTTAATCAAATAATAATAAAAAATAGACTAAAAGCATGCAAATATGGCAATAGCAATGATTATTAAAAAAATAATATACAAACACCATAAAAACTAAAATTAATACTTTTGCCAAAAAAGTGGTGTCAACAAGAAGTCACGTAGTTCTGACTGCGTGCTGAAAACTCTGATTAAGTTGACCGTTGATTTGATTTTATTGCAGCTTCTGATGATAATGCTAGCTGATGATTCCTCTCTCTCTCTCCAGTCTATCATTGCTTCTAAACAGTGAGGCAGCAGGTTATTCCCGACATGGAAAGGTATGGCCAACACTTCACGTTACACTTCATGGTGCAGTTTTGATTTTTCATACTTAAAAAAAAATGTATTATTATTTTTCAATCTTCAATAATCAGAATAAGAGCGGCTGAATGAGAGGCTGTTAAGTTCGCTGTATATCATTAAGTGACAGACATTGGACTCTGGCCTGGACTGGCAATTTGATATTGCACCTTTGGAAATTTTATGACAGAGTTTTTATTTTTACCTGACATTGGTTAATGGTTGGTAAGTTAAAGTCTCACAGCACGACAACTGTCGACTGCTGTTGAGTCCATGTTAATGGTTAACACTGCAGATTCATCTGAATCTGCTTTGACAGTGTTCTCAATCAGCTCAGACTTTGAAATTCAGTATTTACATTCTATACAAGTTTTTGAAAATCTTTAAAAGAGCAACTTACAAAAAAACAATAAAATAAGCTCCAGTTGTTTCAGAGATGAAGGTTTGAAATAAAATTATTATGTTGGCTGGATCATGATCAGTGTGAAGATTTATCTACTTAGCGATTAGTTCTCATGTGGCTATATGCCAATAAGAGTTATCCTTTTCTTGTCCATCAGAATCTGGTTTATTGCCCAGTAGGTTTTCAACATACGAAGAATTTGCTTGTTCAGTGACAGTGGGGGTCTCTAGCCCTGTTAATGAGGCGGACTCAAAGAGTTTGTGTCCAGGGCAGGAGGGGTCAGCGGTGTACAGGTCTTGGAGGGATGGCAGATTACAGCCAATCACAAGAGTGAATAACACTGCAGTGTGCTTTTGTCCTTTGCAGTGGCAAAGGTTTACCAGGTGGCGATGGAGGAGGTGAGGATGGACTTGATGGTGGTGCAGAAGTGCACCATCATCATCCTTTGCAGGTTGAGCTTCAGAAGAGACCAGACTCATCTGAACCTGCACCCAGCTGTGTGTCCATGAAGAGTAATCGATCATTCCAACGCTTAATTAATTTTAAAGAAGAACATCCCTCATCTGAACAGAGGTAAGCTGCTCCTCATAATTAAATGCTAGACTATGCTTTATCCAATGCTTTTGGTTTGTTGATGGTTTGTCTGCAGAGGGAATGGGTGAGAATGCAACTTTGACTTTGAGGGGTGTATTTTATTCACCTTTGCTAGCTTTTATTAAATGTATTATCACAAACATGATCATGTTGCAGACAAGTTAAATAACCTCGGACTAGCTCAGATGGTGATTTTGGTAACAGCTCTTTGCATCCCTTTAGTCTACATGGGCCACCCAAGCAGTTCTGTTGTTTCCACTGTTTCTTCATTGACTAAACTAATGAAGGTCACATCATTGCTCATCATGAAGATGAACTCATTTTGCACCTCATGACTTGTGTAAGAGGCGTTTTTCAGAATAGACTTTACAATTTGGGCCAACTGTAGTCTTTCTTTTTACATTATATTACATCACATTCATTGGCAGATGCTTTTGTCCAAAGTGACTTGCAATAATTGTATTCAATCCATGTAGGGGAATAAGCTGGACACCATTTAAATTGGGAGTATATCCCCTTTGAAGAAATTGCTAAAAGCCAATTCAGTGATATAGTACAAGACATAAGTAAATACTTGCACTGGTTGTCTTGCTAATGTTGAAGTAAGGATGTTCATAGCAGGAGGAGGGAGGTAAATTGTCGCTCATGTTGGTGGACTTTGCTTCCTTGGCCTTTCTGAACCAGGTAAGAGTCTGCTGTGCCTATTCTGGCAAGACCTGAACACACAGGGTTGTCAGGAGGAGTCAGAGCAGCTGAAGATAAAACGGTTCATAATGTGAGCATGTATTTCTTCTATCCTTCACAGAGATGACCAAGACATAATGGAGGTTCCTAGCAGTCTGTCTGGCCAGGAGCATCAAACAGACCTTGAATCCATACTTATGGTTTGTGCCTAACAATAGCATAAGTGAATTACATATGAAATGAGACTAAAGTGTATGCACAATGGATTTGATGATAGAGTTTGGTATTAGTTTAATCCTTATGCTTTATGTTCCAGATGATTGAAGAGAACATTATCATATTTGTGAAGAATGAGATGAAGAGGCTCCTGACGGTTCTGAATCCAAATGACGAAAAATGCTTAGGGAGGCAAGGGGACAATGAAGAGGTGGTTGATGGTGAGGATGAAGATCAGAGGAAGACCAGCAGAGAAGCCTTTCTGAAGATAACTCTGAACTTCTTAAGGAAATTTAAGCAGGAGGAGCTGGCTGATTCTTTGCAGAGCAGTAAGATAATGCTAATATACTGTATTTGTAAGACTCTGTTTTCCCTTTCCATTATTTCAAACTCTTCAACTCCTTTAATACTGTAGCTATAAATCAGTGTCAAATGTATGTGGAAAAATTGAAAGCAACAGATTAACTGTAACACCCACTCATTGATCTTGTTATTTGGTTCTTTGTTCAGAAACCGATCATTCCATGTGCCATGAACTCAAATCTAATTTGAAAAAAAAATTCCAACACGTGCTTGAGGGGATTGGTAAAGCAGGAAACCCAACCCCTCTGAATCAGATCTACACAGAGCTCTACATCACAGAGGGAGGGACTGCACAGGTCAATGGTGAACATGAGGTCAGACAGATTGAAGCAGCAGCCAGGAAACCACACAGACCAGAAACAACCATCAGACGAGAAGACATCTTTAAAGCTTCCCCTGGAAGAGATGGACCAATCAGAACAGTGATGACAAAGGGAGTGGCTGGCATTGGGAAAACAGTCTTAACGCAGAAGTTCACTCTGGACTGGGCTGAAGACAAAGCTAACCGGGACATACAGTTCACATTTCCATTCACCTTCAGAGAGCTGAATGTGCTGAAAGAGAAGAAGTTCAGCTTGGTGGAACTTGTTCATCACTTCTTTACTGAGACCAAAGAAGCAGGAATCTGCAGGTTTGAACAGTTCCAGATTGTGTTCATCTTTGACGGTCTGGACGAGTGTCGACTTCCCCTGGACTTCCACAACACTGAGATCCTGACTGATGTCACAGAGTCCACCTCAGTGGACGTGCTGCTGACAAACCTCATCAGGGGGAAACTGCTTCCCTCCGCTCGCCTCTGGATAACCACACGACCTGCAGCAGCCAATCAGATCCCTCCGGAGTGTGTTGACATGGTGACAGAGGTCAGAGGGTTCACTGACCCACAGAAGGAGGAGTATTTCAGGAAGAGGTTCACAGATGAGGAGCATGCCAGCAGGATCATCCCCCACATCAAGACATCACGAAGCCTCCACATCATGTGCCGCATCCCAATCTTCTGCTGGATCACTGCTACAGTTCTGGATGATGTGTTGAAAACCAGAGAAGAAGGACAGCTGCCTAAGACCCTGACTGAGCTGTACATCCATTTCCTGGTGGTTCAGACCAAAGTGAAGAACATCAAGTATGATGGAGGAACTGAGACAGATCCACACTGGAGTCCAGTGAACAGGGAGATGATTGAGTCTCTGGGAAAACTGGCTTTTGAGCAGCTGCAGAAAGGAAAACCTGATCTTCTATGAATCAGACCTGACAGAGTGTGGCATTGATATCAGAGCAGCCTCAGTGTACTCGGGAGTGTTCACACAGATCTTTAAAGAGGAGAGAGGCCTGTACCAGGAGAAGGTGTTCTGCTTCGTCCATCTGAGCGTTCAGGAGTTTCTGGCTGCTCTTCATGTCCATCTGACCTTCATCAACTCTGGAGTCAATCTGCTGTCGGCACCACAAACAACTTTGACATCGTCAACATTATTCACAGACCTATCTTCGGCGAAACAGTTTTACCAGATTGCTGTGGACAAGGCCTTACAAAGTCCAAATGGACACCTGGAGTTGTTCACCCGCTTCCTCTTGGGTCTTTCACTGCAGACAAACCAGACACTCCTATGTGGTCTGCTCACAAAGACAAGTAGTTCCACAGAAAAAATTCAAGAGAGCATCCAGTACATCAAGAAGAAGATTGAAGAGAATCCATCTCCAGAGAAAAGCATCAACTTGTTCCACTGTCTGAATGAGCTGAAAGACCATTCTCTAGAGAAGGAGATCCAGTGGTACCTGAGTTCAGATGCTCTCTGCTCAGATAAACTCTCTCCTGCTCAATGGTCAACTCTGGTCTTCATCTTACTGTCATCAGAAAAAGATCTGGATGTTTTTGACCTGAAGAAATACTCTGCTTCAGAAGAGGCTCTTCTGAGGCTGCTGCCAGTGATCAAGGTCTCTAACAAAGCTCTGTAAGTACAGGGAACCAGATAGGATCATTATACTTCCAAAATCTTTCCAAATGGAACAAAAAAACTCAAATAAAATTCAATAATAAACACATTTTTTTACTCATTGGTGCATCTCCAGGTTGAGTGGCTGTAACCTCTCAGAGAGAAGCTGTGAAGCTCTGTCCTCAGTTCTCAGCTCAGAGTCCTCTAGTCTGAGAGAGCTGGACATGAGTAACAACAACCTAAACGATTCAGGAGTGAAGCTGATCTCTGCTGGACTGGAGAGTCCACATTGCAAACTGGAAACTCTCAGGTCAGGATTCTACAGTCTTGAAAACTACTTTATATCCTGTAATATTGGAGAATATTGTCAGACCAGTTGCACTACTTTGTTTTGTGTCAGTATCTAGCCTTTATAGTTAGCTTTCAAAAAGATATTATTTAAATTTCTTTTTTAGTGCGTCTGCCGTTGAATGTTATATAACCAGGAGCAAACTTCTGTCTGGCAGGCTGTCAGGCTGTCTGGTCACAGAGGAAGGCTGTGCTTCTCTGGCTTCAGCTCTGAGCTCCAACCCCTCCCACCTGAGAGAGCTGGACCTGAGATACAATCATCCAGGAGACTCAGGAGTGAAACAGCTAACTGCCAGAGTGGAGGATCCAGACTGTAGACTGGTCTCTCTCAGGTATAGAGAGGCTTTCTGTCAAGCATTTTTTTTTTTTTTTTGTGAAAGCCAAAGGGTTGGAAACAATTTCCTGTGTTTAAGTGTTTTTGACTACAGTTATTCTAAACAATGAAAGGTATGTATTGTATGCCATGTTGACTTATTGCTTAGCATCATCAGTTGACCTAAGAATGTCATACGCTTTGATATTAGACATTAGAATTTTACACAGTAGTATGTGTTGACGTTCTATTGTAAAATTAAACATTTTAACAGTTCTGTGAGGCTGTACTTACTAAAAGTAAACAAAATGAAAGGCAAAACGTACATAAGGAATTAAAACAACAGTGTCTGAAATTACTAATGCAGTTTAGAAACATCACTAGTATCATAAGAGTGTTGCATTTTCAAAAATGTGGATAAGCAGTGTATGCATTACTCAAGAAATGTGCTGGTCTGACATTGAGTATATCCTCCTCCAGAGTTGACCACAGTGGAGTCTCCAGGCTGAAACCAGGTCTGAAGAAGTGTAAGTATATTTTTAAGTTTGATTCATGCATGGAGTTCTTCATATGTAATGTCCTCCTCTTTCATGCTGATTTGTAGGACGTTCATGCTGTTTCCAGTAGGTGTGTTGCCTTGACTGCATATTTGTATTTCTGTACTAAAACAGTCATATACTGAACAGGATGAACCTTGGGCAAACAGGCAAGTGTTGCAGAAATTGTGAGGACTATAAAACATATATAAATGTTCAGGAGTACTAGAGTGGCAGAGGGAATGTCTACCACATAACAGACTGAACAACCTGGCAATGAATGTAAGGTGAGATGGTACTTGGTGATAAGTTGACTGAAGGCAGGTGTGGAGAGAAGCCAGGAGCCAGGGGAGGTAAGACGCACCCATACCCCATAGGCCCAATTCCAATCTGGCCCCTACATGCTCCCCCTACCCACTCTCACTCCGTTTGCACATTCGTGTGAAGGGTCCGTCACAATGAGCATCGTTCCAAACTAATGACCCTTAAATCGGAGTGGGTTATAAAGCCTACCACACTCCTAGACCAGTGCAGCATCATTTTGAGTCCGGGATAGATGAAATGCCATATCCCTACTAATGTGAGTCCAATGTGTTTATTTCCAAAGGACAAGTCATAAATTACCTCAAACAGACATTTGACTATTTTCGCACACACGTGACGAGTGTTGTATTTTGGAATGAAGATGAAGATGAACATGGTGATGTGTACCCGAAAAATAACGGGATGTGTTTATTTTATTTGACTTGATATTTGAAGATTTAAAAAAAAAGGATATAATTAGATTATGACGGCAAATGAAAACATGTTCAGCAAAAATGAAATGCGACCAAAGAAGCATGGGAGTGACTGGCTAACTCACTGCCAGATTTGTGACAGCTACAGACCTGTTGTTAGTATAACATTAGAAAAAGAAGTCATTACGCACCCTGCTGGCAGCTGCCAGAAAGGCCTTGACCAAGAGGGAAGCTCCGTCCTATGATAGGTGTCAATCACTAATCAAAGAAATCTAGATTACAGAACGTACCTAAGAGACAAGTAGACTTGTGGGAGGAGAGGTCGAAGGTATCATCTTGGGTGTGATGGGTCTTGTTAATGTACTGTATTCATTTTTGGATATTTGTGTTCTTTTCCTAATCTACAACATGAAAGTGATTGATACATATGTATTATTTAGATATTATTTCTATAGAAATAGACCTGAGATAAAGAATTGTAGGGGTGGGGAATGAGGGGTGGTGGGAGTGAACCAGTGGGTGGGCAGGAGAGTGGAAAGTGGTGGTCAAGTCTGGTGTGCTCCAGAGGCATCAAGGGTGAGAAAGTAGAATGAAAAGGTAATGTTGTGAAGAAGATCGACTGTAATTTGTGGAATACATCGAAAACTTTTGTATCCAATAAACAATAAGTTGTAACAAAGACAGAAAGAAAGAAAGAAAGAAAGGAAGAAAGAAAGAAAGAAAGAAAGAGCCCTGCTTTATAGAGAATTGCATTAGATCAAAACTATATTGCATTTCTATTTTCGGTTTCAGATGCCTGTGAAGTTGCAGTGGACCCAAACACAGCCCACAGAAACCTCTTCTTATCTGATGACAACAGAAAGGTGACATCGATTAGAGAGGTTCAGCCATATCCAGATCACCCAGACAGATTTAACCACTGGAGACAGCTGCTGTGTGAAACGGGTATGACTGGTCGCTGTTACTGGGAGGTCGAGTGGAAAGGAGAACTTCACATAGCGGTGACATACAAAGGAATCAGAAGGAGAGGAGACTGTGCCGAGAGCAGGCTGGGAGGGAACGATCATTCCTGGAGTCTAAAATGTTCTGATGATGGTTACTCTGTTTGTCACAGTGACAGAGAAACAGCCATACGCCTTCCCTCCTACTCCTCTGACTCTGACAGAGTAGCAGTGTATGTGGACTGTCCTGCTGGCACTCTCTCCTTCTACAGAGTGTGTTTTAACACGCCGATCCACCTCCACACCTTCAACACCACATTCACTGAACCTGTTTACCCCGCATTTGGGTTTAGTTCCGAGTTACAGTTTAGGTCCTTTGGTATATCCATGTGTATTTGTCAGTTGTGAACGGGAGAGTCAGCTTCTGAATTAGAGAGAGACACACTGCTTACTGGTTCAGTCTGTACATACACACGCACAGAAATCAAATACTTCAAAATGATGTATTCAACCATCAGAAATACTTTTTTACAAAATCATTCCTCCGTCTCTGCATAAACATCTCCCAGATGTCTAAAGCTGTTAAACGAGGACCAAGATATAATTAATCTTAAAAACTAAAAAGGTTCCAGGAGCTAAACATCGACTACATGACAACTACAAGATGAACCTTCGATTCTGTCCTTGAGAAATGGTTGATCTTTTAATACTGTACTATAGAGTGAGTCTAACAAGATTTCAGATAATTCTTATTTTATTTTGTGAAATGAATCCTACCTTTGTGAAAGCGTTTTATGTTTGAATCTTTGTTTGAGAAGAGTTGATTGATTCAACATTATTGTGATCACAAAGGTTGCAGTTTAAGAACAAATGACATAGGTGCTAGTAATGTGACACTGTAAGGATTGAAACGATTTTAATACCTTTAGCTGAATTTCTATTAAACACTGTATATATTAAGGGTCTCTGTATCCTGCATTTCTTTATAACAATGTTGTAAAAAGCTGCCTCCAGAAATCATTGTGGATTTCATTTCATCTTTAAAAACCCTCATGTTGTGCCCCAGTCTGGACTCTCGACGAAGGCTGTGTAACCACAAAGCAGAGAGTTCCACTTTTACAGTTTTATATAGTTCACATTTTTATTATGTTTTTCTTTATAGATCCCAATACATATTATTATGGATCGCAAGTTTGTTGATAACCAATATTGTTAAGTAGCAAATTAAGTCTGAACTATAATGCTGGCCAGGGTGAAGTTACTGCAGAACACTTTCACATCCAGCCTATAGAGATTAGATTATGGACATTGTGAAATAATTCAGAATGTGACTGGATATTAATGTATTAAAAACACTGGTATACTGTACATGCATTAGAAAAACATTTTTGTCTCTAAATAAAGTCAAAGTACAACTGAACATGTTCTTAAAAGTGTCTGTCCAATAACTTTCTGGTCTTTATCTGACTCTTGGTAAACTGCTCCCACACATCGCTCTGGGCGTTTCCCTGTTGAAGTTTAGTTTCACTTTTGACTAATGTTGTGACGCAGATTATTTTCTCCCCCAGGAGGTAATGTGAACAGCCTTTAATGTTTTACTCGTTACACCTTTCTTTGCTTGTGATATCTGGCGCTCGGGTTGTAGTAGTGTTACTATAATGATAGTGTGACTGAGTCAGCGCTGTAAACTGTAAAGTCCAGAACAATATTAAACTGTTCGCCATGTTGTTTGGATATTTACAGTACAAGCGGTGGAGTAAGAGTAGAAGCAGAGTTAGTTGATGGTCAGGCGCAGTAGTTATTGCTGTGTATCTCCACTTACTGATGACTGGAGGCAGCTTTTCCCGCATCAGTGAGCCTGCGGTGAGCCGCTGCTCTCCCGCTGTCTGAGCCACTAAATGCGGTCTGAGCTCGGCTGGAGAAAAAAGCTCTGGCTTTCTCTGTGGGTGAATGGCTGTCATTAGATTCACACTACAGGACTGGTGTGCACAGTGTGGCGGGCTGAGGGGCTGACAGGGTATTTAAGGCTCTATATGATGTTCAGAAAGACAATTAACACCGCATCTAATGAGTCAGAGGCTCATGGTTCTCCTCCAACGGGAACTAGTGTTGCAATAATTAGGGTTCAGATTCTTCAACAGTGGTGGAGAGGAACTGAGTACATTTACTCAGCACAGTTCTGAAGTAGGTCTGCTTTAGTATTTCCATGTTCTGTTACTTGTCTCATGTACCTGAGAGATGTAGGGTAACTTTTCAGTTTGTAGGTTGTAGATTAAAAACACATCCATCAACACATACATGATTAAAGATGAAACTACAACATGTTATTACAGTTATTAGGAATAATAAACAATACAATTCTATTTTCAGCCTAAACAAAAGATTTCCTTCTTTTCTCTGTGAAATCTGATTATAACCTGAATATTTCGGGGTCTTTGATTGTTGCTCTGACAAAACAAGACGTTTGAAGACGTCATCTCAGACTCTTGAGAAACTTGAATAGATAATTTGTTATTGAACAAATGATTAATCGATAAATGGAGAAAATAACTGTCAGTCGCAGCTCTACAATCTTTTTTATATTTTTTAATTTTCATTGTCAGTAAATTGACTGAATGTTATAATATTGGGGCTTTGAGGTGAAATAAATTCAGTCCCAGTTGTGTGGGAAATAATCAGCTGTAGCTGGGCTGCTCTACACTTCACTGCAGCTTCATTGTGCCGTCTCGTGGACTGATAGTAGAATTACAGCAGCTGATGGCAGCTTCCTCTGCCTCACACCTCTGTGTGACTGCATTCAACTGACACTGATGTGCAACAGAAGAAGAAGAGCCCATCAGTGGAGGAGCAGCTGACCTTTTCACAGGAGAAATTATGTAAAGGGGGATTTCAATCGATGTGTAGATGAATGATTTGTGTTTCTTTCCATATGAAGGTAGAGAGTGTGTGTGAGCTGATGTGGATGTGAACTCAGCAGAATGGATCAGTGTGAGGCCAGAGAGGAGGGAGCCCCTCCCTCTAAAACCACTCTGTGTGGGGAACATGAGAGCCAGACCAGAGCTCAGAGGTGAGATGAGGATCTCTAACTGTCCATGACTCTGTGTCAGAGCTCAGCACTCAGATCACTGCACCATCATTATTCACACTCAAAGCTCTGTGTGTTGTGTTGTGTTGAAGCCCAGAGCAGCAGCACACACCAGACTCCGCTGGACCTGGACCTGGACCTGGACCTGGACCCAGCTCTGCATCTGTGAAGAACAACTGGTCAATTAATCCTCATGAGTTCAAACAAGCTTAAGACTTTAAAACTGACAGAAAGGCATTTCACACCAAACATTAGATTTTGTGTTGTATACAAAGACTGAACACATTTTCAGTTTTTTATCCAACATGCACATTTATCTGTTCTTTTTCTGTTGCAGGATCCAGCAGCAGCGACCAGACTCCCCTGAACCCAGCTCTCTGTCTTTAAAGAGCGACTGGTCGAAGGATATTTTTACTGATTTTAAACGACACCATTTACCTGTCAATAAGTCAGTTGTTATTAGCGTTTAAATGCAAAAATTTTTAGTATTTTATACGTATATATATTTTTTATACCATTTCATGCAGAAAAAACATTTACTGAACAAAAGCTTTGATTTGTTTTTCTTTCAGGATCCATCAGAGACCAGACTCTATTGGACCTGAACCCAGCTGTGTGTCCTTCAACAGTGCGTGGTCAAAGGATATTTTTACAGATTTTAAACAACAGCATTTATCTGATACAGGGTAAGTTCTCAGTATTAAAGAGAACCCCATTATTCTTTTCTGAGCTTTCCCTTTCCTAGTGTGTTATACAGCTTTTAGCTTTTAATCATCTACAAAGTCACAAGGCTCAAAGTACACGCCAGAGGGAGTACCTCTGTCAGGGCAAAACACACTTTTCTCATTTGCATGAAACGCCTCGTTGGGGTCCCGGCCTTTCTTCCTAGACCTGTTGTCATCAGTAGATCCCTCTGTGCCGCCGACCTGCAAACAGAACACTCTGTAAGCTTTGCACAGCAGCACAGCACACAACTACTCAAACGCACAGTATGCAACTTCTGCCTCCAGGGTCTCTCAATCAGAATAATAAAAAACAGATGAAGTTGGATGATGTCATGAAATAGCGTGGGATCATGGGAGTTGTTGTCTTAACCATCATTACAGTGAGCTTCTCCTCGTTTTGATTCCTTCAGTGTCAGTGGTTGAGGAAATCAAACAGACCCGGTGATTAGAACCGTTACAAACACTGAATAAAGCAGAAAACACACTCCTCTTTTAATGAAGTTGACGTAGTAACTTGGTGTGACCAAGAAAAAATATGTGTGAACATTAACACAATATTTGCATTTATTTCATATCCCTCAGTGACAAACATTGCATTGCTGCGCAGAGCACATCATTTTTCTAGGTTTTTTAAACAACAGCTCCGATGCCTGGCCAAATAGGAATGCCCGTGGTGCTCGTCCATTTATCGATATTCGTATACCTGCAGCCAGGTGCTTCCCTTTTCAGTCAGCTTCTCAGGTCAGTTCTGACCTGAAAAACAGATGATTGTTGCATGTTGCATTACATGTGCTGGAAACACATGTAATTTAAATTAAGCTTAGTGCTCAAAGCTATTATCAAAGTCACAGAACAGTTAATAAGCATAGTAAGAAGAGGAGTTGTTTTACATTGTCTGTGCAATATCCACCGTGTCCCTGTCGAATGTAATGCCATGCGTCTCCCTCTTTCTGTTTGTCTGCATGTTAGCAGAAAGAAGAGGTACAGGGGAGTGAGTAGAGAGTAGTTAATCAAGTGCGGCTGACACCATTCTGATGGATTAGAAACATACAAATAAAATGCCAAATATACTTGGGCACCTGTTAAAATACCTGGGCGGCCAGCCCAAGTAAAGTCTATGTGTGGTCGGAACCCTACAAACACTGAGCTGAAAGCTACAAACAGCTCAGTGGGTTGAGCAGGACTAGTAAACCTTTACTACTGCAGGGAGTCGTCTGATTCCCTGTTCACATCCAAACATGACTTCATGGACTTTTACCTTTCGTCTGTCTCTGTGTGGAAAGACATAATGTGAGCTTATTCTTCATGATTCCTCCGCAGAGTGCACCAGGAGAGCTCAGAGGTTCCCAGTGGTCAGTCTGCCCAGCAGCATCAAACACACCTGGACTCCATATTTATGGTCTGTACATGTACAAAAACTAATTTCACATCTGTTCTGTTGAAACTAACCTCCCTGCTCTCCCTGTTAGACCAGTGGACTGTCAGTCTGTCCAACATGGATCAGATGTTTGATTGTGTCATTCATATAGTTTTTTTTGTTCCAGCTGATGGAGGAGAACATTAGCACTTTTGTGAAGAACGAGTTGAAAAAAATCAAGAGGGTTCTGAGTCCAAATTACCCAGAATGCTTAGAGAGTCAGGGGGAGGATGAGGAGGTGTTGGGCGATGAGGATGAAGAGCAGAGGAGGAGCAGCAGAGAGGCATTTCTGAAGATCACAGTGAACTTCCTGAGGAGACTGAAGCAGGAGGAGCTGGCTGACTTTCTGCAGAGCAGTAAGGATTTCTCTAAAGATTCAACATGATGGATGGGACATTTACTAACGTCTCAACACGTGGGGAAATCTGTTCACATATAATTCTTTAGGGTGATCAAACCATTGTATTTTCTTTACAAATCGGTCATAGATTTTATTTCTTAATTATTTCGTTATGTCTTTCTACAACAAAATCTAAACAGTGTCCAGTTTCTGATGCCCTGATGATGGATTAGTCTCCAGTAGAAATGTATGAGAACTGGGCTTGGCTGACTGTCAAAGACCTCCCTCTCTAACTGCCTCCACTCCTCCAAAGACATTTCTTCAATTTGTCTCTGCAAAAAAAAACAAACATTTTTATCAACAACATTATATCATAGGCCAGTGGACCCTCAATGGCCTCCCTCAATGCACTGAAGTCTCTGTCACTTTAAAAATAAACACAGCTCAGACTCTGTCCTTCCCACCACTGTAAATTTCAGTTACAAGTGTTACATGCAACACCCTGATTGCTGTCCTGATGCAAAGCTAAATTAGCTTAGCTGCTAGTGTTATACTATCTTCTCATCGAGATAGATATAACCAAATAAATGCAGCCTCTACAAACAATGTTAAGAATAATTATAAACTATGTAGTATAAATCCTAAGCTGTAAACATTGTTACTGGACATTCTGTTGTTACTGCAGGGGGTGGTAAGAATAAGTTAACAGTGTAAACTTGTTTAGAGGCTCACTTGACCCTCTTGCGGTTTATACATACCTACTTTAAGAAAATATGCATTTGTGTTCTTTCAGAATCTCCTGTTATGTGCCAACCTAGACTCAAATCTAATTTGAGGAAGAAGTTCCAGTGTGTGTTTGAGGGGATTGGTAAAGCAGGAAACCCAACCCCTCTGAATCAGATCTACACAGAGCTCTACATCACAGAGGGAGGGTCTGGACAGGTCAATGGTGAACATGAGGTCAGACAGATTGAAACAGCGTCCAGGAAACCAGATAGACCAGAAACAACCATCAGACGAGAAGACATATTTAAAGCCTCCCCTGGAAGAGATGGACCAATCAGAACAGTGATGACAAAGGGAGTGGCTGGCATTGGGAAAACAGTCTTAACGCAGAAGTTCACTCTGGACTGGGCTGAAGACAAAGCTAACCGGGAGATACAGTTCACATTTCCATTCACTTTCAGAGAGCTGAATGTGCTGAAAGAGAAAAGGTTCAGCTTGGTGGAACTTGTTCATCACTTCTTTACTGAGACCAAAGAAGCAGGAATCTGCAGGTTTGAACAGTTCCAGGTCGTGTTCATCTTTGACGGTCTGGACGAGTGTCGACTTCCCCTGGACTTCCACAACACTGAGATCCTGACTGATGTCACAGAGTCCACCTCAGTGGACATGCTGCTGACAAACCTCATCAGGGGGAAACTGCTTCCCTCCGCTCGCCTCTGGATAACCACACGACCTGCAGTAGCCAACCAGATCCCTCCCGAGTGTGTTGACATGGTGACAGAGGTCAGAGGGTTCACTGACCCACAGAAGGAGGAGTACTTCAGGAAGAGGTTCAAAGACGAGGAGCAGGCCAACAGGATCATCTCCCACATCAAGACATCACAAAGCCTCCACATCATGTGCCACATCCCAATCTTCTGCTGGATCACTGCTACAGTTATGGATGATGTGTTGAAAACCAGAGAAGAAGGACAGCTGCCCAAGACCCTGACTGAGCTGTACATCCACTTCCTGGTGGTTCAGACCAAAGTGAAGAACATCAAGTATGATGGAGGAACTGAGACAGATCCACACTGGAGTCCAGAGACCAGGGAGATGATTGAGTCTCTGGGAAAACTGGCTTTTGAGCAGCTGCAGAAAGGAAACCTGATTTTCTATGAATCAGACCTGACAGAGTGTGGCATTGATATCAGAGCAGCCTCAGTGTACTCAGGAGTGTTCACACAGATCTTTAAAGAGGAGAGAGGCCTGTACCAGGAGAAGGTGTTCTGCTTCGTCCACCTGAGCGTTCAGGAGTTTCTGGCTGCTCTTCATGTCCATCTGACATTCATCAACTCTGGAGTCAATCTGCTATCGGAAGAACAAACAACCTCTCAGACGTCTGAAACAAAACAAGACAAATCCGCAGAGACAAACTTCTACCAAAGCGCTGTGGAAGAGGCCTTACAGAGTCCAAATGGACACCTGGACTTGTTCCTCCGTTTCCTCCTGGGTCTTTCACTTCAGACCAACCAGACACTCCTACAAGGCCTGTTGACACAGACAGGAAGTGGTTCACTGACCAATCAGGAAACAGTCTTCTACATCAAGAAGAAGATCAAAGAGACTTCCTCTGCAGAGAAAACCATCAACCTGTTCCACTGTCTGAATGAACTGAATGACCATTCTCTAGTGGAGCAGATCCAACAGTACCTGAGTTCAGGAAGTCTCTCCTCAGAAAAACTGTCTCCTGCTCAGTTGTCAGCTCTGGTCTTCATCTTACTGTCATCAGAAAAAGATCTTGATGTGTTTGACCTGAAGAAATACTCTGCTTCAGAGGAGGCTCTTCTGAGGCTGCTGCCAGTGATCAGAACATCCAAGACAGCTCTGTATGTATAGCTATAGATAGCTGGATTTGTTGATAATTAAATGAAGACATAACTATCTTTTCAACAGAAGACAAATAAATAACTCATGGTTTCTTTTTCTTTTTCTTGTTTTATTTTCTCTCCAGGTTGAGTGGCTGTAACCTCTCAGAGAGAAGCTGTGAAGCTCTGTCCTCAGTTCTTAGCTCAGAGTCCTCTAGTCTGAGAGAGCTGGACATGAGTAACAACAACCTAAACGATTCAGGAGTGAAGCTGCTTTCTGCTGGACTGGAGAGTCATCACTGTTCACTGAAAACTCTCAGGTCAGCAGTCATCAACCTGTTCAACTGATGACCATTTAAAATCCGATTTACATTAGTGTAACAGCTGTTGTTGCTAACCTGTGTAGGGTTGTATCTGCTCATGTTTTGTCAGAGGACATTTACCAAAAAATCATGAAAAAACTAATTTTTCCAAACTACGAGTTGTAGTACAACAGAGAGAAGACCACTGATGTGTGACATGATTTTTGTGACACTGCAATATAAATATATTGTTATAACAATTAACTTTTCACATTATAAGGTGATACTGACCCCTTTTAATTTGTGTGGCATAGCAGCAATACACTTCCATACAACTGAACTGAAACAAGAAATATATATTTGTATACATAATTGACCAGCTGGGTAGACATTCATGTACAGCAACACAGTGAACATTCACCATCCGCTGAGGGAAAAAGGAGAAAGACACATCCTGACAATATTTGCCATTCAGTTAGTAGGCGGGGTTTCCTAATCAGGTCTACAGGGGCTGGATCCCTCCCAACTAGCTAGCAACAGTGACACCCTCTTTTTTTTTTTTTGGTGGAATTTTCACACATCCATGTTAACATGTTAATGTTTTAGCTCCAAGCACCACTTTGTCTAGGTCCAATTTCATAGAGCTACCACCATGACTATAGACTGTTGTTTTGTTTTGTTCTGCAGGCTGTCAGGCTGTCTGGTCACAGAGGAAGGCTGTGCTTCTCTGGCTTCAGCTCTGAGCTCTAACCCCTCCCACCTGAGAGAGCTGGACCTGAGATACAATCATCCAGGAGACTCAGGAGTGAAGCTGTTGTCTGCTGGACTTGAGGATCCATACTCAAGACTGGACACTCTCAGGTATGGAGAGGCCTCCCGCAGCCGCAGACATTGTCTGTTAGGGGTTGACTGAATAATATGAATGAGAGAAAATTCTGCCTCTGTCTTTTTAGTTAATGATTGTTATGGCCTCCATAACCAAACCAGAGGCTCAACTGGAAAATGGAGCATATAAAGGACGGCAACACAAATGAGATGCCAAGAAAGAAATAATCATAGAAATTTTAAACAAAGCAAACCCTACGAAAAATACTTAAGAAAAACGAAAGAGGGTTGAAGATCCCAGCGCAAAAGAACAACAGGGGCCACGCAACGGGCTGTGAGTCTCCCCCCTAGACTGCCTAAGGAAAACTAACTCAACCAAAACAAAAAAACAATAACTGGACTACTGGTGATCTCCAACCCAGAAAATAAAATAAGAAACTAAAACAACAACCCAAAAACCAACACTCAGGCTGGGAAACAAAGAACTACTTGGGGAGAAGAGTCAAGAAGTTTGCAGACACAGTGTAGCAAGTGAGGTCAGCTCTCCTCTCTTCTTCTCAGGTCCCCCCTTTTCTGTCTGGATGTTAATCAGAATCAGGTGCTTCACTCCTACAGGAGAAGACAGAAGGAGTGCCAGGCAAACAACAAAAAACTATATACAAACTATATAAAAAACATATACAGAGCCGTGTTTAAAAAAGATGAGTGTAAGTCTTTTGTTTCACAACATAAACATTTGTTGAACATGAAAAGGAAATGTGTAGGTGGTCTCCAAGGAGTACATTAAATGAAAAAACATGTACAAATCTCTGCATGTTAAAGTAGCTGTGAATATATTTTTCTGCCCTCTGACCCTGGATTAGATTAGTTCAATCTCTTTGCAGACTTAGATTCATAAGATATTTAGCCTAGTTCAGTACAAAAACATTTATTATCCATACATCCATCCATCCACCCATTCCTCCATCCATCCATTTTCTTCAGCTTATCCAAGGTTGCGTTGCCGTGGCAGCAGGTCAATCAAAGTAGTCCAGACGTTCCTCACTCCTGCAATATTCCAGCTCCTCCTGGGGGACAGATGTGATAAATAATCTCTCCACTGCGTTCTGGGTCTACCCCAAGGCCTCCTACCAGTTGGACATGCCTGGAAGACTTCCAATAGAAAGCTCCCAGGACGCATCCTGACCAGATGACTGAACTAGCTCCTTACAACGCAAAGGAGCAGCTGCTCTACTCCAAGCTCCCTCCAGATGTTAGCACTCCGTACCCTATCTCTAAGGCTGACGCCAGCCACCCTGCAGAGGAGACTCATTTCAGCCACATGCATGCATAATCACTACCCAGAGCTCCTGACCACCTTCCAGTTCAGCTCCCTCTTCATTACAACGGTCCGGTACAATGCCCATTTTACTGCTGATGCCACACTGATCCACCTGTCAATCTCCCACTCCATCCTACCCTCACTCTTGAGCAAGACCCCAAGATACTTAAACTCCTTTTCTTGGGGCCAAACCTCCATCCCAACCTGAAGAGAACTATCCACTGTTTTCTGGTGGAGAACCATGGCCTCAGACTTGGAGGTGCTGACCCTCATCCAAACTGTTCCACACTTGGCTGCAAACCACCCCAGTCAATGCTGAAGGTGGTGGTCAGGAAGTGGAAGCAGGGCTTAGTCCAGGCTGTATTCACCATGTGGGACAACTGCCAACCACTGCAAGTGGAAGGGGCACTTTAAGGAACTCCTAAACCCAACTAAAATGTCTTCCCAGGAGGAGACAGAGTCTGGAGATCAAGAGAAAGCCTTGCACATATCCATGGCAGAGTTCACTAAGGTAATCAAGAAGCTCCACAGCAGCAAGGCGGCTAGAGTAGATGACATTCGCCCTGAGATACAGAAGGCTCTGGACATTGTATCTGGCTTGGTTGACACCACTCTTCAATGTCGCTGCTCAGCCTCCTGGGGGAAAGCCTATTTCAGGGTGCTGGAAAAGAGGTTCTGGACGATTGCCTAATTGTCTGTCTTGTCTAGATTGTCTAGTATAATAATTAGTTAAAACTGTGCTTGAACCTGACATCTGCAGCACAGGACTTTTGAGATTCTGAGATTTGAGATTTAAGTGTGTTTGTCAAAATGAACTTATGGTTGTACCCTTTCTTTCAGGGTGGAGCCTGCTGGAATCCGATGGTTGAGACCAGGTCTGAGGAAGTGTAAGTGTGTCTTTAATATGATTCATGAAAACAAAGCAGCACATTCAACCATTTTTAACTATCACATCACTCATTCAGATCACTGACATCATGGGTCATCATCAACCTGTCAATAAATGAAGCAATGATAGATTAATAACTTCAGCTGCGTTGTTCTCTCCATCAGATTCCTGTGAACTCACACTTGACACAAACACAGTGAACACAAACCTCAAACTGTCTGACAACAACAGGTCAGTGACATGGGTGGAGGAGGAGCAGTCATACCCTGATCATCCAGACAGATTTGACCGGTGGCCTCAGCTGCTGTGTAGAACTGGTCTGACTGGCCGCTGTTACTGGGAGGTTGAGTGGAAAGGATTGGTTCATATATCATTGAGCTACAGAGGAATTAGCAGGAAAGGAAACAGTAAAGACTGTGTGTTTGGAATGAGTGATAAGTCATGGAGTCTGAGATGCTCTGATGGTGGTTACTTTTACTGGCACAATAACACACAAAGATCCATCTCCTCTTATTCCCCTTCCTCCTCTTCCTGCCCCTCCATCTCTAACAGAGTAGCAGTGTATTTGGACTTTCCTGCTGGCACTCTGTCCTTCTACAGAGTCTCCTCTGACACACTGATCCACCTCCACACCCTCAACACCACATTCACTGAACCTCTGTATCCTGGGTTTAGGTTCTGGTGGTCTGGTTCCTCAGTCTCTCTGTGTTCAGTGTAGCATAGAGAGTCTTCTTCTGTTAGAGAAACTTTGTCATTGTTGAACTCTTTCACCCACACACATTTTCAGATTAATGTATTAAGTCAGTTTATTTTTTAAACTCCTCTTCATTGTAAATCTAGTCCTCTTCCAGTCCTTCAAAGACAGAAGCTACAATTATTACAGGATAAAAAGGATTTGACTGAATGTTTTGTTTTGACTCTCTTGTTGACTACTTTTTTTTAAGATGATGAATCTCATTATCTTGTCATTTCATAATAAAAGCATCATGAAGAATATCAGTGTTTGGTCTTCCTCTGAATCTTAGGACAAGGAAATACTTAGGAAGTACTGCCAAAGTTTGTTTGAAAGGTCTGAGAAAAGACTAGACAGTCAATGAAAATGGTCTTTAGGATCTCAGTGTTTCACAAAAGATAAACCTGTCAAACAGTCAGGTTTATGTCCAGAGCAAAGACTGAAACGTTATAACAAAATTAGGTTTACAATGTCTTTGTCAAGAGGCTCATTGTAGTTGATGACTCTCTAGACGTTTTGAGGTTATTAGTTCAATCCTGGGACAGAGACTCACAGTGGATCCGGAAAGTATTCCCACCCCTTCACTTCCCCCACATTTTGTTATGTTACAGCCTTATTCCAAAATGGATTAAATTCCTTTTTTTTCTCATCAATCTACACACAATACCCCATAATGACAAAACGGAAAAGGTTTTTTAGAAATTCTTGCAAATTTATTAAGAATAAAAAACTGAAATATCGCATGTACATAAGTGTTCACTCCTTTTGCTATGACACTCAAAAGTGAGCTCAGGTGCATCCTGTTTCCACTGATCATCCTTGAGATGTTTCTACAACTTGATTGGAGTACACCTGTAGTAAATTCAATTGATTGGACATGATTTGGAAAGGCACACACCTGTCTATATAAGGTCCCACTGTTGACAGTGCATTTCAGAGCAGAAACCAAGCTATGAAGTCAAAGGAATTGTCTGTAGGCCTCTAAGACAGGATTGTATTGAGGCACAGATCTGGGGAAGGGTACGAAAAAAATTCTGCAGCATTGAAGGTCCCTGAGAGCACAGTGGTCTCCATCACCTGTAAATGGAAGAAGTTTGGAACCACTAGAGCTGGCCGCCCAGCCAAACTGAGCAAATGGGGGAGAAGGGCCTTGGTCACCTCCAGCGTTCCTCTGTGGAGATGGGAGAACCTTCCAGAAGGACAACCATCTCTGCCGCACTCCACCAATCAAGCCTTTATGATAGAGTGGCCAGACGGAAGCCTCTACTCAGTAAAAGGCACATGACAGCCTGCTTGGAATTTGCCAGAAGGTTCTCTGGTCTGATGAAACCAAGATTGAACTCTTTGGCCTGAATGTCATGCGTCACGTATGGAGGAAACCAGGCACCTCTCATAACCTGGCTAATACCAACCCTACGGTGAAGCATGGTGGTGGCAGCATCATGCTGTGGGGATGTTTTTCAGCAGCATGAACTGGGAGACTAGTCAGGATCGAGGGAAAGATGAACGGCGCGAAGTACAGAGATCTCCTTGATGAGAACCTGCTCCAGAGCGCTCAGGACCTCAGACTGGGGCAAAGGTTTACCTTCCAACAGGACAACGACCCTAAGCACCCAGCCAAGACAACGAAGGAGTGGCTTTGGGAAAAGTCTGAATGTCCTTGAGTGGCCCGGCCAGAACCCAGACTTGAACCCGATTGAACATCTCTGGAAAGACCTGAAAATAGCTGTGTAGCGACGCTCCACATCTAACCTGACAGAGCTTGAGAGGATCTGTAGAGAAGAATGGGAGAAATACCCCAAATACAGGTGTGCCAAGCTTGTAGCTTCATACCCAAGAAGACTTGAGTCTGTAGTCGCTGCCAAGGGTGCCTCAACAAAGTACTGAGTAAAGGGTGTGAATACTTATGTACATGCTATATTTCAGTTTTTTATTTTTAATAAATTTGCAAAAATTTCTAAATTTGGAATAAAGCTGTAACTTAACAAAATGTGGGGAAAGTGAAGGGGTGTGAATACTTTCCGGATGCGCTGTAATTTTGAGAGCCAATGTCCAGGCGAAAGACTGAAATTCTCCAAGAAAATAACTTGTTTTTGTTTCTCTCAAGCTGATGGAAGACTTGTCCAAAGTTTTGAGGTCATGGGTTTTATTCCTCAGTGGATTCAATGAAGTTTAAAGTCTACTGACATTACAACAGACTGTGTGATGAGCTTTCTCAGTCTTGTTCGCCTGATGTCTTTAACTTTTTCTGATTTCTCATTGGTTCCCAAACAGGGAATATTATATCACGTTTACTGTTAGCAAAGAGCAAAACATTCAGGTAGCAACTTCAGTTGTAGCTGCCGCTGAGCGTCGCTTTTGACAGTTATAATGAACAACCATTGTCTGAGGCATGTCAGCTGATTATATTAGCTGTTGCATATATTCAGTAAGTAACTTGATTGCACCTCAAAATGAAATATGTCTGTTGTCTGGTTAAAGTGCTCTGGTATCAACTCAATCAAGGAACCTCCACTCTGTAACACCACTGTACAGTGGCTTGAGTGTTTTTATAGTGAATTCTTTTCTCTCTAGCAGATCAGTTCAATTTCAGAAGTCACGTTCTTCTAGTTAAACTTTCATTCATATCATATTAATATTTGAACCTTATTAACTTAATAGTTTTGAACCAAGACCTTCAATGATCTAATCAAGTACCTTGTGACAAATAGGGTGTGTCAAATTTAGTAGTCTACAGCTGGAATTTAAATGTCCTGGTACATATTACATACAACATTTAGGAACTAAATCAGACTCAGTAATCTATCATTAGACATTGAAACTATTCAAACATTACTTCCAGGATTTGTTGAAGTTAAGGATATTTGATATCAAATTCAGGCAACGGTGTTGACTTCTTCTCTAGCTAGAAACCTCATTTTACAGGGGGGAAAAAAAAAAGAATCATGTTAAACCACTTTGAGACACTTGGTGGCACTGTTGCACTATGATTGAAACAGTCGAACACACTGCAGCAAGTGTGAACAAGATGTAATACCCCTCCACTCTTCTTTCAGGTTGTCCATCATGTCCTGGATCCTAAACCTCGTCCCCATCTTCTACTTCTTTCCCTACATCCCTCCATGTTTTAATCTGTGGTTTCAGACATTTTTGGAGACATCATTACCCTCTTCTCTTTTACTCTCTGTTTCTAACAAAAGCACATCACCCTGGCCTTTCCCACTTTGATACTCACAGTCAGGATTAGATAGAGGAAGACATACATATGGTACCAAACTTGGCATATTACTAGTAAACAGTGTTTTGTCATGGGAATAGAGGGAAGGCTGGATGATTAGACGAAGGGATAGATGGACTTTGCCTCACCTTTCCCCACATTGCACTCAGTGTTTGGTGATGATGGACATGAGGGGATTGTTGTGCAAGGGGAAAGGAGGAAAAGACAGAGGAAGGAATGGATGGGATGGAGTTATGGATGGATGGCAGGGAGGGGGAGAATGAAGAGCTTGAATGTCAAAGCTTAGACAGAAAAGCGTCAATCAGGGAAAGATGGAATAGGTGGATGATGGTGGGTAGAGCAGGAGGGGGTGTTGCACTTTGCAGAAAAGTCACAGTTACATATATATTAGTCATAGTAAAGCTATGTTGTCTGCCACCTTCTCACTCTTTTCCTAATGTCTTTAGCTTTCATCTTCTACTTTTTTGTCCCCCTCCATTTTCTCTGGCACAGTCTTTCCTTTAAAATAATCTTTCTTCTTCTCTCTCCTCCTTTATTCCCCCCGCCCTCCATCTCTCTCTCTCTCTCTGTTGTGATGGACTGCTGTGGTTTACAGGGGCTTTCACTACAGATAAGGTTCTGGCTCAGGCTGCACGTACAGTTTGCTTTCCAGGAGAGACCAATTTGCGAAGCATTTCAAGTCAAAGGTCACTAATTTCAATGAAACCTCTTTAAGGAAAATAACATAGAATATATATAATATATGTGGAGAAGATTTATGAGAGTGTTGTGTTTTCTTTATCATTAACAGCTTGGTTTGTTTCAAGTTTATAACCCTACCTGTGTATACATTCCACTCTTTGCAGTGTGCAGAAGGCTTAAAATACCTAAAACAGAATAAATCAGACAAAGTAAAATACATCTATCTATCCATATATCTATCTATAATCTACATCATTATATGTATTTCCCAGTTGTGTATTCATTTACTGAGCCATAATTATATGAAAAATATTTGTTAAATGACATTTCTTTAGGCTTTTATCTTTAAATGTCCTATGTAACACACAGGTTAACGGTCTATTTTTCTTCAGTAAAAAAGGTCTACACTACAAGGTGGCTGTTCAAATACACATACAACAAACATACCACGCCAAACAACTAAACAACTGCTGCTGCAGCATCTCCTGAGCAGAGTGTCAACAACATTTGGTGGCTGTGTGTGTTTGAACTATGCAGTGTGTAGCAGGCAACATCCACAGCAAGTGACTGTGTTGTGTCCCGGTTCCATCATGGCTCAATCCACAGTCAGTCATCCACAGTCCACTCAGTCAATCCACGGCCTCTCTACTCAGCATGTGTGCCCACCGGGTCTGTCATGCTCTGCTATCTGGCAGGTCTTTTTTTGACAGACCGGCATGTGTCTCTGAAGCATGAAATTAATTTGACAATGTACATAATTGACGCATGTACTTTGTAACATTTAACCTTTTGTCTAGCTGATCAGCAGGTGGGCTTTATTGTGAAGTAGCTATAGGAAGTTTAAGATGTACAGTATAATATATCTCTGAGCTTTGATTTGATTCTTCTTCATAATAAAGGTCTACACTACAAGCTAGCTATTGAAATGGGTGAATGGGTCCAACAGCATGTTTAACACTAACAAAGGTCAGCTAGCTTAGCCGATTTTGCTACTGACTCTTTAGCACAGCTAAACCCCCATCTGCAAGTAATGTAGCAATGTTCTGTTGCTGTTAGATGCTAATATTACGCAACTTCTTTCAGTTGTTGACTTGATCCAGTTTCTCTGTGGTGTGCCATGACGTGTGTCTCCAGGTTTGAGGTATTCTCCCCAGTAATTTTATAGCTACAGAACTCTCCTGATAATACTACACAAACCAGTTTTTCTCTCAGGTATGGTGTATTTGCCTTTTTTCTGACCAAACTCCACAGCTGCCATCAGGTTCTTTTTCTGTCACAGTGTGTTGTCTGAGCTCCTACATTTGTCAAGTACATTGCCAAACACACTGTTGGCAGTGCGTTCATGGGTACACTCCTAGTCTATAAAGGACCTGGGAAGATGATTTCGGCTTGCAGGAAGAGGAATGTGCAGCCCAGCTATTCAAAGACAGACATTTTATCTAGTGAACATCTTGTGTTCTCCATGGGGTAAAAAAGGTTGTTGATGAATATATTTTTATCACATTGAAATTAACACTACTCTGAAGTGCCTGTCTATAGAGTCTGAGATATCATAAGTTTGCTTTGGGCATAAGGGGCCAAGTGGTTTGATGTTGTTCCTCTAGTGGCCACAGTCTTTGTCAGACAGTACAGTATCTGTTTTAAGGCATGTCAGATGCATGATGGATGCCTGATGGACTGGCTGAGACATGTCATCAACTCGCACCATCCATCTGTGCACTCTTATTTTGAAGATTCATCAAAGCAAGCTCTCGCAGGACCACTGGCTTTTTCATTAATTTTAACCTTTTATATTTATTCCAAACCTGCACCTACAGTTTTCCATCAGCCACTGTGTCCTGCATCATTTCATCCTGCGCTCCAGTTGGCTAGTTTGCAGACATATCGTGCAGCAGCCGTCACATCGGTCCTAAAGTTTGTGCTAAAGTTTCTGGCACTGAGAGAATTTTGACACAGGCTTCCTATGGTTGGCAAAGTCCCACACTGCACTCTTGGACCATTGTTTTGGATTATTGACCAAAGATTTCATCACTTTCTCTTATAAAGCCAACTTTCCTTTGGGACAGCCCAAAGTCACATTGTGTCTATGGACCTTCAGGGACTCAAGAGTCACTGAAGTCATCAGGATTAATGTTCTGTTCTGCTGCTAGGAGCTTACAATCCACTTGAGATCCCTGTGGAGGCGGTGACAGAAGTTGGACTGGGTTGGCTGGGGCTGTAGATCTTTGTTAGGTACTTAATGAGACGAGTGCTTATTCTAAACTTTTTATCCCTTGTAGATTATACTGTTGTTGTGGTGACAGGTCTTTGCTGAAGGCACATAGGAGCAAATACTGTGAATTACTACGGGAAAAAAAAACAAGAATATATTAAAAGCAATAGAAGGCAATCCTGAAGACACCCTCCTGTTTGCTGTTGAAAACATATCTCCCTTGACAATACACTTCCCATGGGAAACCACTTCGCAGATACGTAGCTGCTGCTCTAGATTTTTAGTATGTCTTCAGTAGTTAAAGTCTAACTTTCTTGTTGCTTATTAAATATTTTTTGTTGTTTCTACCTAAATTGTCACTGCTGTCAGATAAGATGAGTTTATCTTCATCAGTGACTTCTATTTTTAAATTGTTGCTGCTGTCAAAATATGAATTAATCTTCATTTAACACAACATGAGCCAAGATGTGAAACGTGATGACTTTTGCTTAGAAGATGTATGATAACGCTTTGTCAAAACCTTGTATATGGCTCGAAAGCCTATGGTCAAATCCAGATTTTATTTTTATTTCAGCTGTATTTACTGTAATATGATCGCTCAGAGAGAAGGTTGGAAGAGACAGAATATCTTTGTTGTTTAGTTTCTCACACAGCTCACAGCCTCCGTCTGGGATCCACAATAGTTTAGCCTTTATTTACTTCCAACTCTAGAACATAAAAGACTGTTATTAGAGGCAGGTTTTTATTCTTTAACTCCCTCTGTTTGATATCTATAATTGGTCATAGCGGTATTTTAGTGCGAAGCCTCTTTTTCAGACGTTCCTGTTTTGCTATGTTAAAGTTACTGCATTATGTGTTAATACTAACTCAACACTTCCTGTAACTGTTTCAGTCAGTGTGCCGAAACCCTTTATTTCTAAACAGAACTTGTATTGCTGTGCTCCAGCAAGCATATTTTCATCGTTGCTGGTGTTTCTGTTGTTTACATGCTATTATGATCTGCTAGCTTCTTTAGCTTAGCAGTTAGTGATGACTTCTCTCCCTCCCTCTCTCCTGCTTTCTCTGCTCAGTGTGCCTTATGTTTAGTTATTCCTCTGCCTCCTTTATTAATAATGATAAATGTATTGAAAGTAGTTCATTTGCTGTAATGGAGGCGAGGCTCAGTGTATTTGAAGTGCTCCTCCTCTTCCCTGCAGTTCCCAAGCAGCTGGGAAACCAGAGCAGCTCTGTAGGCTGCCTGTAACAAGAGGTGTAGCTCTAAGCCCCCGGTTGGCATCCATATACAGTCCAGTATATATATATATATATATAGAAATACAGAATATAGAAATACATTTACTGGTAAAGATAATAGGATTTCTTTGAAACCTGTGGGATCACCTCTGTGCAACACCATATCTGAATAATTGAGCTATGTAAAAATGTTTTAAGACACATATCCTAACTACAGCATCATTGGACTGTTAGCTTGGATTTTGTCTTACTTTTTGAAAGGGCTGTAAAATCAAAGGATAAGTCAGCCATGAGTTTGCTTGACAACAGACAAAACAACAGTCAATCTATCCCACAAAAAGACCAAACTAACAATGTTTTGGTCTGTTTCTTGATACTCTTTGTGACACTCAGGCCCTAATTGTAAAATGTACTGCAGAATAGATATGATGTAATTTGGCATCTCTGCTGCCTCACTATGTGACAAGCCAAAATATGCAACAGGATATACGTATATAATAGATTCCAATGAAGATGTACATCTTTAAATAAAGGTCATAAATATTTAATTTGTATTGAAATATGAAATATAGTAATTTCTCTTGAACAGGTGGGCACTATAGTTCTTAAATGTTTTTTAACACAAACAGGAGGAATGGTTTTGGTCTTTCTTTTTAAATCAGTCAGTTGTTTAAATACCACAAATCAATATTTAAGGATTGTTATAAAAATGTGTAGTCGTGTGATTTTGCAATTTTCCATTTGCTGCAACACAAACTGCTTTCACAGTACCAGGTTTTACCCAGCAGCCATCCTGCCTCAAAGAGCCTCATTCATTACCACCTTAATCCAGCTCTCTTTTCATCATGGCGACCAATTAAATGCTCTCACACTGAATCCTTAATATTATAACTTTCACTTTCTGCTTCTGTTGCTCCCCCCAAACCCTCCATACCCCTCCCTAACACATACAACAATGCCTTTCTTAAGGGCGTGCTTATTGTGCATTTAAATTAAGCCTCATTCAAACAAATAAGCACTTGGACATGACTCATTACACAGAGCCAAATTGGTTGTTCCACAGGGCTGTGTTTTACCCCGGTCAAACAGAGAAATTGTTCTGGGCTCAGATTGGATTTCACAATGTAATTTGATCTCTAAACAAGAAAATCCAAATTTGAATTAGTTATTTTGTAAGCTTTCACTGCTGGCACTTGCCACGAGGAGAAAAGGGGAAAAAAAACTGCTAATGAATGATTTGCACTTTGTTATTGGAATTTATTTGACTCTGTAATTGGGGCATCCATTTGCAATTTCAAGAAATTTGTTTCAATCGATTTGCTTTTTCAGGAACAAATCAACACCAATACTGTATTACGTTTAAATGGGATACAAAAGCTCCAACTGACTCAGTTTTCATTCTTTTCTTTTCTTTTCTTTTCTTTTTTTAAGGTAGATGTCACATAAATTCTCCCCAGAGATGGTTTTGTAATTTTAGGTAGTTCTTATCACTATGTTCAAGTGTTCACTTTTATATAGGTTTTGTTTTAATTACTTATTTGATGCTTTAAATTGGGAGTATAACAGCATTATCAACTATGATTGACTCATTATTGGGTTGGGTGGGTGTATGGGTGGGACCTTGATGCCATAGCTGTACAAGCAGATCACTAACGTGCAATCTCTGGCTCCAAATGATGTCATCAGCACAAGATGGCGGCGCTTGTAACCAAGCTGTTTCGACATAATATTTGTACAGTGGGAGGAAGTGGAGACACATCGTTTATATACAGTCATTGGTGTGTCACTACAAGCAACACCTTCCATATCAAACGGCCATTTGACTTGTTGTTGAAATATTTTTCAGTGCAGCTTAGCAACATCTCTAAAAAAAAGACAATCAAAAAGGTTTCGGTGTTGTCAGACCTCAGCAAAGTTATTACTGAGAGGAATGACGGCCAAAAACAAATTGCCTGAACACTTATTGAAATATGAGTCAAGTTAAGTGCACATATTTCCTCACCATGTTGATCTAAGATGAACTTGTCACTTCTGCCAAGTCTAGTTGTAATAATGCCTCAGCGCCATCCATCCTCTCTCTTCTGTCTTATTTCACCACCGTCTGCTCATCACAGTGTAGCTACTCTGACTCTGTGATATAGTTCTGTTCCTCCTAACACTTTTATCAAATCACATATACTAATACTACTTACTTACCAATGCATTACAGCTTTTGGATGTTGTAGGCTTCAGAGGGTAGTGGTACATAAAACCACTGGATACTGACTACAAACTACTACAGTTCAGGGTTGTGTGATTAATAATGCATCATATTATCTGAAAACCAACTCACTAGAAAAAAAAGGATTATTTCATTTTCATTTTTCAAGAAAAAAGTTTACAGTGCAATATCTCTTTAAGTGGTAAATTGTAAAGAAAGATGGTCTCATGTTTAAAAAAAATAATGTCCAGTGATAAGGTCTCATTCTACATTTATTTTCATGTGAAGTACTCAGTGCATATCATTTTTTTTATTGTAAAGCACTTTGAATCTCTTGTATTAAAGGTGCTATACAAATAAAGTTTATTATTATGATGAACAGTTCAAAATTTTTAAAAAATGAACTTGAACTAGTTCATTTTCATCTGTATGAACTGAATTTTGAACTACTTCTTAAGTGTGAACTGGCACAACACTGCCCATGACTGCTTCCTATAACTTTTTCTAATGATAAATAAACATACAGAAAAACAGGACTATATTGGGCTGCTCACACTGGTGGTACAGACTGCATTACAATCACAGCAGGAATCCTTGAAAACACAAACTGTCTACCCCCAACTGCTACTGCTGCAGAAGATGGTACACTGCCGCGGGCTCTCTATTTAGTCATCTGCATAATTCAGTGGCGAAAATGCAGGTCAAAATTAATGAATCTCATCATCTAATGTGCCTGGGAAGTTAACTCTGTCTCACCAGCCCTCCATTTCCGCCGGACCCTCCCTCCTCCTCTTCTTTTCCCTTTCTTCCTTGACTCCTGTCATCCGTCCGTGCTTTTTCTCCACCCACCTTTTTTGTTACTGTCTTTACTTCTCCTCCATTTCTACTTTTTTTGTCATTCAATATGTGACCCTGTTAGCAGGAAGGATTAGCTGGACATTTGACAGTTGCATTGTTCTAACACACACACACACACACACACACACACACACACACACACACACACACACACACATATACACACTCGCACACAAACGCTGGTACTAGCCTTCATAGCAGATGGTCAGGCTAATTGGCTGCTCTCTCAGCTTGGTTGCCCCTGTGCCTGTGTGCTGCTTTGTTGGTGTGTGTGTGTGTGTTTCTGCGTGTGTGTGTTTCCAAACTGCTATGTTGCTTTCTTTAGCATGTCTATGACGTGTATTTCTGTGTGTGTTTCTGGGTGTATAGATAGCAAGTTGGGTTTCATCCCGCTTGACGTCTGTTGAGACACAGAGAGCACAAGTGTGTGTGTGTGTGTGTTTCTGCATGTGTGTGTTTCCAAATTGCTCTGTTGCTTTCTTTAGCATATCTATGAAGTGTATTTCTGTGTGTGTTTCTGGGTGTATAGATAGCAAGTTGGGTTTCATCCCACTTGACGTCTGTTGAGACACAGAGAGCACAAGTGTGTGTGTGTCTGTGTACAATTTGTATGCATGTATGCATGTGTTTGTATTTACATATATGTATGCATGGCTGTTTCTGTGAATAAGCACATTTTTGCTGTTTTGCACCACCTCATACTAAAGCAGTTCAAATACATTTTGAATTACCTGTGTGTGTGTGTGTGTGTGTGTGTGTGTGTGTGTGTGTGTGTGTGTGTGTGTGTGTGTGTGTGTGTGTGTGTGTGTGTACACACACATACGGGGGAAGATAGCCCCCCGCTGTACTGCACATGTCTGTCACAGAGAGGGTCAAACTGGAGGATAATGGCTGTATGAATAATGTATCCACTCCTCTGAATGCTGCCATGATATTATTAGCCTCAGTGAACATTAATGGCATAATTAGACTTTTGTTATTTCAGCTGACTTTATGACAGGAGGGTAAAAAATTTAAGATGACTGGCTTTGTTTTGTTTTTTTGGACAGCTAGGATTTTCATACATAATGTGACTTAATCATAAACTACTGAAACAATTAATTCAGTGTGAAATGAGCTAAAATGAACTTGTAAGAATGTAAGAAGCTAAATGATAACTGATCCTAACATGTGGAGAAGGGCCAGACTGTGAAGAAAATAAGTGAGAATCTGTCCTCATGAACTAGGTTTGACACAAGTGAGCATTTTGATGAATATCATGTACAATGACCATTAAACATTTTAATTGTGTTGTCGATTGCATTCTGACAGTGATGCAACATGTCAACAGCAGTGTTGGAACAAATAAGGATCTCCTGTTCTACATACTGTATGTGAGATGTTAAATGTGCCTTATAATTACTAATGACATTTCCAGATATTTTCCATCAGTCTGTCCAGTGCATGCTGGGATAGGCTTCAGTCCCAAAACCCAATTCAGTCAAGGATACTTATGCCAAATTAATAGCAATTGGTTGTATTTGAATCTGAGGAGTAACAAAAATCCACATCCTGACAGCTCTTAGTCTCAGTTTTATTTTTTTAACTTAAGCTAGAACCAGTGAAAAGCCACACATCCTCCTTAACTCAGCCCAGCTTGTGAAAATGTAATTTAGCCTGATTAACCTCACCAAGTCTTCCAAAGTTCATGTTCAACCATCGCAATGTGTTCCACACACACACACACACACACGCACACACACACACACACACACATATATATATATACACATATATAAAATATAAAAACATGTAAGAAACCGATTCTTATTCAAAGCAGAGTATTTTTTATTAACATGGATAACATGTAGACTCAGGTAAAATGAAAAAGCAAAAAGCAAAGTATGTAAAAGCAACAGCTTATTTATTAGGGAGTTGTGTTAATGAGTCAAAGACTTAAAAAAAAGGAAATCTAAGTTAATACTTTCCTAACGTTATTTTCCTCTAAACCGTACCAAGTAAGAAACTGTTACACATTGGCCAATATTTTCAACATTTCCAAATTTCCATTAGTAGCTGGGACCCTCTTTCACTTATGGGCTGGAAAAGTTTGTGTGTGTGTGTGTGTGTGTGTGCGTGTGTGTGTGTGTGTTCACTCATGTGGAAAGGGAGTGTGAGAGAATAATGAGAATTCCCACATCTTGTCATACAGAGAAATGAGGCCAGAGTGGTAATAGCAAGTTACAAGCTACAAGCTACAGCTGCAGCAAATGTCTCATCTCACTGCGCTGCAGAACAGAGAGGTTCAGGAGATCCTTTGTTCCTACTGCCATCAGGCTATACAACACCTCAGCCACAGGAAGTGGACTGATCTAATAATTATTGTTCATTTGTTATTAACTGTTTTCATTATTATTATTATTATTATTATTATTATTATTATTATTATTATTATTATTATTATCAACAATGAGCTAATGGACACATGAATTTCCCCTAGGGGATAAAAATTGAGTATGTATCTGTCTGTCTATCTATCTATCTATCTATCTATCTATCTATCTATCTATCTATCTATCTATCTATCTATCTATCTATCTATCTATCTATCTATCTATCTACTAGTAAATGGACAAATCTCTGTCTGTCTATTTTAAACTGCACTTGCTGTTACCATGGTAACCAGGTTTGTGATGTCACAAAGACCTTTTCTCTATGCTAACCTGGACACATTTGATGATGTCACATAAAATGTCATCAGTGACATCACAGAATGTTGCTTTGAAGTAATTCCTTCAAAGCTCTCACCAAGCTCCAACACTGTTACCAGTGAGACCCAGTTGAAAGTTGAAGATTACGAATTGCAGTCGCTATATTTGGTAACATTTAACCTTTAGAAATGGGAGCAACTTATGGATGTGCTCGGCGAGGGAAGAGACTTTACAACATACAAAGATATGAGGTCATGTCTAATAATTCAAAATTATTCTATGTAGAGAAGTACCTGGGGCATGGGAGTTATGGGAAAGTGGCCCAGTGCACAAGATTAGACACCAATGAGAAGATTGCTGTGAAGATTTTGAGGAGCGACATGAGCTGGGCTGGTAAAAGAGAGGCAGCTGTACTAAAGAAAATCAGGAAGCTTGACCATGACAAGAACAACTTGGTCAAGTTTCATGAGTCTTTTGAGTACAAAGGACATATTTGTCTGACATTTGAAATGCTGCACTTAAGTATTTATGATTTCATGAGTTGCAGGGACTTCAAGCCAATGCATCTGACTGAGATTCGAGTAATCACACAACAAATGCTGGTGGCTCTGAACGCCCTCAAAAGCATAGGCCTATCACATGCAGACATCAAGCCAGACAACATAATGCTGGTTAATCAAAAGCACTTTCCCTTCAGGGTGAAACTGATTGATTTTGGTTTGGCTGATAATGTCTCTAAACTACCCACTGGCACCATGATTCAGGCCACTGGCTACAGGGCCCCTGAAGTTATCCTGGGCCTTCCACTGGATCAAGGTGTAGATATTTGGTCTCTTGCCTGTGTTTTGGGCTTCATGTACCTTGGCCGGAACCTGTATCCAACAAGGTGTTCATATCAAGTAATGAGAGTCATTGTAGAGCTGCAGGGTATGCCTGATGATGACTTGCTGGACACTGGAATTTATACAAGCTGGTTTTTCAGCAAAAACGACGACTCCTCTGGCCGTTCATGGAGGCTGAATACAGATGCTGAATACATGCTTGCAACAGGCTACAAGACCAGGCGGTATAGGGGCCCTTATGATGAGTTTGCCAGTTTCGATGAAATGGCAAAGACTGGCCAAGAGATGAAGGATACCACTGAGTATGAGGACACACTGGCCTATTTAAGCCTCCTCAAACGAATGCTGCATGTAGATCCTCGAAAAAGAATCACCACCATCAAAGCTATGGGGCACCGTTTTATCAACATGAAACATTTTCCTAATGATGCTAACCCCAACCCATATATGTCAGCAGCCTTTTTGACGATAAAAAAAAGCCAACTGAAGGAACCCTCAGTTAAATTCAAGCACTTTGTAACATCCAGTGAAGTTGTAAGTTTTAAAGAAGAATCCCTTTCCAGCTTCGATGACTCAAGTTCATCTGATGAAGACACCGCTTCTTGCTCCAATGACAATAACAACAGACCATTAGAGAAAGCTGGCTTAGATGTCGCCACTGCTGCTGAGACCAATAAGAAACCACCTGGCTCGAATGAAATAAATTCCCCCACCCCTGTTCCTCATGTTCCTGATGGCGACAACGCTAACACCAATAAAGGAAGTGTTGTTGAAGTCAAAACAATGAGAAGGTTTTTGAAGAGGATTCGTCAATTCTTCTCATGGCTGATGAAGAGAAATTTCAATGAAGACAGAAACACCAAACAAAATGAAAACGTATCAAGGCAGCAAAGCTTCTAATCTACGGGTTCAGATACTTCTAACAGCATCTCTAGGGAGATATCAAAAATTCTATCTATCTATCAACATCAATTAAAACTGACACCTTTTCACTATAGTTTCAATGTCTAGACTGAATCTGAGTATGACTGACATGAAAAAATATAAATATTATATTTTCCTTTAATGTCGGCTAAAATGATGTTATATTATTTAACAGATAAAAGGCAGTATTTCTCTGGTGCACGCGCTCTCTCTTTCTCTCTCTCTGTGTCTTCCTCTAAATGAGGGTAAATAAGGTTAATAAGGTTTATAATGAAGAGAAATTCAACATTTTAATATTGATAGCCGTTATCCAAGGCAAACTCAATGTAAAAAAGATGGAGCTGGCAGAATCAGCAAGGCAGTGTGTGCCGAGCATAAGAATTATAATTTCTACTTTACATCTGACACTGTCGTAAAGCAACATCATCACACCCTCCTTGCTGAAAGTAAGTGCCAGACACGTCATGAGTAATTCTCAAGACCTAGTGTTTTTAGTCCCAGGGTAATGGTCAGTGCAATTCCACGCCCAGAACCACCTTAACCTTTCTCTTTGAAATCTCTGTCACTCATCTATTTTTCACATAAACATTTTCATTGGCCTTCGTTGCCCTTTCTTCACTCACACTGGCACTAGCCCTGTGGAGACAAAATAATGACAAAATGTGTCTGTCTAAAAGAGAGCAGCTGTGAGCGAGTTAAAGACACCCCTGCTTGTTCATGTACCCGCAGTGTGAGCAATTTACTCTTCCCAAATGTACAAAAGGCATCCTTGTGTGAACGAGTATTCCCAAAAAGGCTGCGGTGAACAGTCTGGTGCTCTCAACAGAGGCTGTGTGGTCGCCTTTCAATTTTTAAAAGTTTCATTTTGTTTTTATATCAAGTGGGTTGGTTGAGTCGGGTTCTTGTGAAACTTTACCGGTTCAGCTGCGTATCTGTTCATCAGTGTCAAGGCGGATTTAAAAGAACAGAAGTAGCGAAATCAAAAAAAAAAAAAAACTCTCAGTTGAGAGAGAGTTTCCTGAAACTAAACACAGCTTGTTGTTGTATGACTGTTATACAATGGAAATTACTGTTGTGTGAAAAATGAATGCAGGATCACCTAAAAATAAGGAAAACGTCTTCAAAGACTGCATCACATAATCTCTGCAGATTTGTCAGCTGCACATTCATGCTGCCAATCTCCTTCTACTACATAACAAAGGTCTTCTACCGGTTTCAAACTGAAGTTCACTGAACTCACTGTCATGTTCATGAAACCAGACGACTTTTGCTTTGTGACGTGGAGCATTGTCATACTGGAAGTAGCCATTGGAATCAATCAATCAGTCAATCAAACTCGTTAGTGCAGTTCTTCTTAACAGTTGTCGCCACCCCTTAGGTTTTCCTTCTCTTTCTTTGTTTCAATAAAGAAAGGGAGAAATAAAATCTTGTAAAAAGTTGTTTTGCTTAATTTGGTTTTACGCGCAAGTGTTGTGTATTCTACTCCCACCATGGCCCATTCATTTAAATAAACAAATACCATCTATGAATATCATCTTATTTAATTCTTTAATTTTTTTGCTTTACTCTCTCTCTGTTTCTCTCTCCCTCTCAACAAAAATATCAAGATCAAAATATATGTAAGTCATCTAAACCCATAGCAATAATAAAAAGCTGTCAGTTGTTCTCTGGATGCCATCATGTTATCTTATGTTATGTCTTGTTATGTTATCACAAATTTTAATTTAATAGTAATACAAAAGGCAGTCAATGCCCTGCCTGTAAACAAACAGGGCACTGTTACAATTTTGCTATGGGCTGACATTGACAATTAGGAATATTAAATCAATGTGGGAAATAGCTCAGCATGATCCAACAATTTCCTATCTCTTTAATTTTCCCCGTACAATCAAAGTCATGGATGACCCACTAAAATCAATTGAAACAATACCTCGGGGTGCTTGCACCCCTACAGTACCCAAACATCAACACTATAGTGTAAAAATGGACAAATAACAATGAATAAAACAACAGATTTGGCTTATGTAGTGGATCTCACTCTGCGTTGTGTTATTTAAAGGATGAGACAGCGTTCCCTGGGATAGCCTCGAGCATTTTATTGGTGTGAGTGGTCAATAGCAGCTGCAATTCTGCAATTACGAAGAAACAACATTTTTCAGGGTTGCTTCTGTGTATAATGCTTCCCGAGCCTGTGAAACATCATGTTCAAAGTCACAATGTGCTCTACCAACATAGCAGCTACACAGCGGCCCCTGCGACTTTAAAGGATTTATGCATTAAAACAACAAAAACTACTCAGAATAATCACAGTGACGTTACATTGCTCTTACATTAATTTCACTTAAGTTAACATCAAATACTAGTGCAAAAGTCCGGTGAAAGAGGAAGTACATCTCACACGAGTGCAGCAAATACAACTTTTTCAAAATAAAACCCAAAAACACCTACACCAAAAAAAAAAGTCCTGTTTATGGAAGAGTGAGCAACCTTACATAAAACCCTATAAACTCCCATACCTCTTATTTTATGAACAACATAATGTTCATAAAAAATGTTTTTTTGTGAACAACAACTCTAAGAAAAATTTTCGCAGAAATAGTATATATAATATCCATGTCAAAATAAAAGTCTCAGCAAAATCTATATGCGATTTTACAGGTAAATATAACATCCTGTTCACCATATAGTGCAACAACATACACTTATTACACTTAACAGAGCCACAAATATAACAAAAATGCTTGGTGAAACTTGCTATTGAAGACTTTTAGGTCCCATCATTCTAGGTCCCAGTTTTTGTCGTCTTTACGGTGTTGGTGAATGTTTCACCCCTTTGTACAGTCTTATCTCTTTCCCACTGTTGCCACACAATCTTCACAGGGTGTTCAGGTAAATCAACCTCAATCTCATCACATGTTGTAAGCATCATTTTTCTTGAAGAAGTTAACGCTAACTTGAAGCACAAGTATGAGATACTTCTCCATAGTCGGGTACAGATGACCTGCAGTAAATTCAGATTAGTGTGCTGCCACTTTGGAGAAGCAGGCAGGAGTACTGGCACAGGAGCAGTGTGTTTTCAAACACTCGTCAAACAGCCTTTCATGACACAATAAGTTGATCTGTGATGTCGTACAGTACGTGGCGTGAGTGTGTTCATACGGGGGAATAGAGAAGTTCAATGGTTGAGAAAATGTAGTGTCAGAGTAAAAAGCTGTTTGCAAAAATCACCACACACTCTAACGAGTTATATTTCTGTCTCAAGTGCCCCCAACAGAGGTCATGATCTGCAGACGTGACACACTTCAGGGTGCAATAAAAGCTGAGACCAATTCTGGTCAAATCCTTTATTGCTCTCCAATTGCTCAGACCGATGAGATTGGAGGGGACACTGCAGGGATACGACTGCTTAGCTTTCCATCCACTGTCCTTGTCTGACCCACTGCCATGGATAAGACATTACCCCTTCTGCCACAGCAGGAATTATACAGAAGGAAGATAAGGGGAGGGGCCGGCATAAAGTGATTAACTAAGCCATACATGTCAATCTCAAGGCCCATGTATAATTGTATCCAGCCTGCGAGATAATATCTTATGTCTATCAGAACTGCCCTGCTAGTATATAGCACTCACAACACTGATACTACAAATCCCAGATCGCATTGCAAAACCTGGCTCATTGGCACGTCAAGCCCCCAAAACGAATGGCCACAGAAAGGTGGACTCTGAAAACAGGGACTTTCAAGACAGGAGTATCTGTTCACATGGTTCAAAGTTCTCAGGCACTATAATGGAATTCCAGCGTGGGGCCATTCTACAGGGTTTCTCCTGCATAGAGGCAGCCGCCTCCATCAAATATCGTCCCGCCTCCTCCTGACAAAATTCTAGTTCTTGTTTTCTCAGTAGCTGCTTGGTGGATTTGACATTTGTTAGCTGCAATTGTGGCTGTACGCCACTATGTCAATGTAGTGGCGCTGTATCGTAATCTGTGCATCAGGCAGAGCCATCCGAAACTGCCAAAGAAAAACAATACGAACACGCTGGATTTTCTGCCTGCGAAAGGAGGCAGGGACCTGAGCTCTTCAAACAGGTGATAGGTCGTCATAGACTGGGACTATGTACCGAGGGAGCTCTCACACATCGTCGCCATTGTTGTTTACATTCAACCACGAGCAGAGCCCGCAGTCACGTGACGTCATTCACAAGACTGTTGCGAGAGTACAGACCCAGTACCCTGATGCATTCATTGCAATATTGGAGGATTTTAATAATGTCACTCTCACCTCTCACCTGACTGGCTTCACTCAGTATGTTGACTGTCCCGCAAGGGAAAATAAGACACTGGATCTGTTGTATGCAAATGTTAAGGAGGCCTACACTGCTTCAGCTCTACCACCACGCAGATCAGATCATAATCTGTTTTTTCTTCAGCCTTCTTACAAGCCCTGTGTACTGAGGCAGGCTGTAACCACCCGCTCATTTAGGAACTGGACCCCAGAGGCCAGTGAGTCTCTAAAAGACTGTTTTGAGTGCACAGATTGGAATGTACTGTTGGAGTCAAAGGAAAAGGATAAAGGCAAGGACCCTGACCTTGATAGAATGATTGAATGGACACTGTAATACCAGCAAGGACTGTACACTGCTTTCCAAACAACAAACCCTGGATCACCAGTAACATCGAAACCCTCCTCAACCAGAAAATGGAGGCCTTCAGAGATGGAGACAGGGAGAAGCTCCGGTGTGTGCAACATGAGCTGAAGAGGAGATTAACGGAGGACTACAAAAAGAAAGTAGAGAGGAAGCTGCAGCACAACAACACCAGAGAGGTGTGGAAGGGGATGAGGACCATCACTGGTGATAAGGACAAGAACAGCCAGGCAACATCAGGTGATGTGGACAAGGCCAATGAGTTCAGCAGGTTTGACACAGCCTCACCTGTTCTCTCTCCCACTGCTTCAGCTGCAGCTTCTCCTACAGCATCTCCTCCACAACCCAACACTGCAGCTGCAACTCCCTCCACACTGGGGTCAAGTCTCCTGTCATTTACAGGGGAGGAGGCAAGGGCCGAGCTCAAGAGGCTACGTCCTGGCAAGGCAAGAGGCAAAAGGCAACAGGCCCGGATGGTGTGTGTCCGAGGCTGTTAAAGGACTGTGCAGCCCAGCTGGCTGAGCCTCTCCGGAGGATCTTTAACTTAAGTCTACAAACAGGGAAGAGTCCCGGTTCTGTGGAAAACATCATGTCTTGTTCCAGTACCTAAAGTAGGATGACCGGCTGAGATAAAGTACTACAGACTGGTGGCCTTCACATCACACATCATGAAGATCCTGGAGTGGCTGCTACTCCACCTTCTGAGGCCACAGGTAGAGCATTCACTAGACCCCCTACAGTTCGCCTACAAAGAACATATTGGAATGGATGATGCCGACTTTTACATGCTCCACCGTGCCCATTCTTACTTGGATGAGCCAGGTGGTTACATGAGGATTATGTGCTTTGATTTCTCAAGTGCATTTAACACAATCCAACCCCCAAATTCTTAAAGACAAGCTGGAAGGGATGGGGGTGGATCCCTGTTTCACGTCCTGGATTGTGGATTACCTGACAAAACGACCACAGTACGTCAGGCTGGGTAACTGTGTCTCAGGAACAGTCATGAGCAGCACTGGGGCTCCAGAGGGGAGTGTTCTGGCTCCGTTCCTGTTCACCCTGTATACGGCCGACCTTAAATACAACTCTGAGTCCTGCCACATCCAGAAATACTCGGATGACACAGCTATTGTGGCGCGTATCAGGAACGGGCAGGAAGAGGAGTACTGGGATATGAAGATGGCCTTCAGTGAATAGAGCAACAAGAACTGCCTCCTTCTGATCACCTCCAAGACCAAGGAGATGGTCATGGTAATGTTAGGGCAGGGGACAAGTTGCCTGTTTCTGTGACTGTTGTGCAATAAATAATAATCAATTAGAAGGTAAAAGTTAAATGTCTGAATAGTGTGTTGTGTGCAGAGAGCCATTAGTATTGGAAATAAAGACATTTTTGTCATATTGCCTAGGCAGAAAAGCTCATTGACACACTTCGTTCTCCAAATGGCTAAAATAGAGAAGCCTACTCTGACTCTTTGTTATAAGGGTGTTATTCATTCTCTATTTCAGAATTTTATTGAAGTCAAAGTGAAAAATTTGTGACTGGGAGAGAGAGGCTTATTTCAAAATTTTCCCAAGTGCTCCTTATCCATAGAGCTCATTTTAGCCTCATACTTGTTGAACTTTTACTGATTAAACTTGGGTTTTTTCAGTTGGAAATTCTACAAAATGGCCTAGGGCTTAAGTGGTTTAAGGGTATTGACCTGGAAATTTTAGCATAACACATTCAGCATAACACATTTTCAATAAAAGCTACTTCAATATTGGCTCACTGCTGTTTTGGGGCCAAAGGCGAAATTATGCTGGAAACAAACTAGTCGGTACATGCCATTTGACCTCATCTTGAGGGCATTTATGGACGTTCCAAATGGTGACATCTAAACACGGTGAGAAAAGCCTGCTGTCATACAGATCATACAGTGGTAATGGCCCACACTTTCCAACAATCATTCCTCAAAGGTGTTGCAGTTGGCTCTGCACTCAAAAAGTGACTGAAGCGATTATCTAGAATGTGTTTGAATCCTCACCTCTGTAAACCCAAACAATTGCTGTGTGAAATATGGGCTCATTGGTCAGTTTTGTAACTAAATTTTTAAAGACAAACTAAGTTCCAGCTTTTGCTAATTCAGCTTAATAACAAATTCAACTGTCCTGTAAAAAAAGAAAACAGCCCGCAGGTCGTCTGTGCCACAGGTTATTATGACCAATAGTTATGTTTTATCGTTAGGTTACATCTAGTGGCCGTAGTTATTAGGACAGGAGCAAAGAGAAATGTCTGGATGGGTCAACAAAACACAGGAATATGACACAGGAGAGCAGTGTTCAATTCACATTTCAAAGTAGCAGTTTCTTCATGTTGTTTCTATTACTCTATTCCTCTATTTCTGTTCAACAAAGTTAACCACGTTGTTATTATTGTAACCATAACAACAAAGATCGTCTAATGTTGAAGAAATATTTATTTGAATCAATACCACAATGTTTTCATAAACCTAACCAAGTAGGTTTCCTTCTTAAACATTATCAAACCATAACTGTTTATTGTAACCTTGGTGACAAAGATCCGGAATGCTGCTGATGTCAAAATTCAGTCTAAAACGGCCGAACCAAAATAAAATGGTCTGGCTTGATGGAGAATTTTCGCTTTGCATCACCAGGCGTGCTTAGGCATGAAAAGCTCCTGTTGCCAAGCAAACTTGACAACATGTAACTTTTTTGACAAAAAATAAAAGTGTGATCCGCGGGCTCTCTGCCGGTGTTGTTTTCTGCCATATTATGTTTATTACCAGCGTGCAATGAATCTTGGGATAGGTTAGGCCCAGGAAAAGAAGGACACGTTTGAAGGAGCCTTCGAAATTCATATGTAGCCTCGGAAGGACGTGGCCCCTGAATTGGGACAGAGCTTGCGTGTTTATTATTGTAACCATGACAACCAAGGTCTGGTTCGCCTGCCGCTATTTCAGGAGATGCTCCTATGGGACGCATCAGAGAGTTATATTGTTGTTCAGATCGTAGAACAAGTTGTAACAAAGCTACAAAGTCTGTTTCCTGTTACATGTTTTAATGAGAAAGAAATTGATCCATCAAAAAAAAAAGACCGGTCACCAGGTCTCTACTGCTGCAATGTCCTTTAAATAAAACAGTCAAGTGGCTCCATGCTGGTTAACCCCGCTGTTTGTTTGTGGTTGTAGCTGTGCAGATCTAATTAATCCAACTTTTAGCAAACTAGACACTGGGGGAATATTGGTATAACCACAAGCCTTGCACAGAGTCAATACTGACAATATCAATAGTTAAAGTATGGCTTCACTGTCATTATAAGCAAATTGTAATTGTGCATGTAATTGTTCCTAAATATATATTAAGCACTTTGTTCCATCTCTTCATATCTCTTTCCATCAGTCTTCACCAAGATCCAAGTTTAGCCCCTCCCATCCCCTCTCTTAGGTTTGCTCTAAAGTTTGGATGACTCATCCTGCAGTTTCGGGGATGTATAGTCTTGATTGACATGTCATAACTAGGTGGATTCGCTCTTACAGAGGTTTTTCTTTACAATAGATTAGTCATTAGACAACCCCCAGCCCCCACCCACACCCATACACACACACACACACACACACACACACACACACACACACACACACACACACACACACAGTACCTGCTCTATGGTTCAGTAAACATGCCAATGCAATCTGACTAAACATTTCATTTGCTTACAATTGAGTAAACAATTAACTGCTGCTGGGCACTTGGCTGGCTCTGTAAGTAATACTCTCTCTCACACACTTTGACTTAGCAAATGTTGTCATCAAGACAGACTTTAAGCCTATAAAATCTTAATGTAACACTTAATCAGGTTCCCTTAGAGACTTTCTTACAACTCCTCACAGGACGGAGCCTGATGGGGTCCATGGTTGTGTTCAATGACACTCCAGTGATGTGGATCCTGACCAGTATGAGAGTTTGGACTAGAGAAATGAAGGTGAAGAATGGCCTCTCTAACCATTAGGCTACTGTGTCGACCTTGGTTATGGCTGGATTAACCTGTTACAGCATCCTGGGGCAAAACATGCGCCAGTGGGTCCTTACTGACCTCCTACTTACCACCCTCTGTGTAATGTGTATGTACCCTGTGACCTCTTAATTTCCATATCTATTACTCCTGTGCTGGAATAATGCTGGCATTGTGTTATAGTTTATAGTAATGTGATTCAATACAATTTTAGCTACATTTACACTGACACAAAGCCCAACGAGACCTGACCACAATAATTAACTAACGAGGCTGGTCTCGCCTTGGTTGATAGTGAACTTAATGGTGCAAATTCACTTTCTAATTTGCAATTAATTAAACTAGCAAAACCAATTGACACACAGTAAACCTCTGGCTTTTGGGGCCATTTGGGCCATGGGTATAATTTCCCACTTTGCCTGGTTGGTGATCCAGCTTTGAACACATACTATTTGCCCTTCCAATAGAAATTTATCACTGCTCCGTAACTATGAGATATCATTGAAAGTTGTAACATCTTTAAATGAAGTCTTAGGAGTTATATCTGTTCTTGCGCCATATCAACTCAAGGAAAGAGGTTAACATTTTCAACACCCTGAATATCTCACAAACAACTCTGTGAGGATAATGTCATTATCCTGTGAGGATAATGACAACCAACTCGTTCTCTCCACCATAAACAGAGGTATTATCCATTCGTTCTTCTGGTCTTGTGAATGCAATATCTCGGGAACTTCCAGAGGGAATCCCTCCAAATTTGGCTCAAATGTCCACTTGGACTGAAACAGGAAGTGATTTTGGTGGTCAAAGGTCATGGTGAATGTGATGGAAAGCCTGGAGTGAATTTCATTACATCTAGCACAAACTTCCACTTTGACTCAAGGATGACCTGATTAGAAAGGTCAAGGTCACTGTGACCTCACAAAACACGTTTTTGGCCATAACTCTCTAATTTATTCACTAATTATAAAACAATTTAACACAAATATCTAATAGGCTAAAATAATGAAGTGATTACATCTTATAACCAAAAGGTCAAAGGTCAACTTCACTGTGACATCATAATGATCTGCAAACACATGTCTGGCCATTATTCAATGTTGTAAATCAGGAAAGGGAAGTTGTGACCATATTTCCTGCAACTGGACTGGTGGGTGGAGCGATACAACCATGAGGTGGTAATTGTAGTTTTTTTTATTTGTTTTCATTTTTTGCCATTTCATGCCTACATGTGACTCAGCATCACTAAATTTGTCTCATAAATGGATTAGATTGGATGACATAACATAACAGGACAGCTGATACATGACACATGATCACTTATCCAGGAAGTGAGAATTCTTGCAGTTGAAGCTCATATAACGATCAAAACTCCCCTCCCACATTTTCAGCTCATATTGTCTGGGAAGCAGAGCTCAGGGTGTACATTACATTTTTTAATATTGACTTAACAGTTTTTAAATGACCTTTCCTGTGGTTAATCATGTACACTCAGACTGCTTAGTTTGTGTTCCAGCACTGTGCTGCACTGCCTGTGAAACATCTGTTTATTCCCTGCATAATACACACCTCATGCATCATGTTTAGCCAGGCTTCCAGCCTTATATAACTTAAACAATGGCTGTCTCTCCACTGGAGCATAGCACTCAATATAAGTTAAGTCTTTACATGCATAAGAAAGAGCTCAGTAACAGCCACGTTATTCCACAATTAATTGAACAAACAACACTGACTAATCATAGATCGTCGTCGTCAGAACATGAAACTTTTTGTTAATGAGAAAAATACCTTATTAAAGCTGCCACTTAGAGGGCTCCTTCTCTTAAGACAACTGGGTGTGAAACAAGTATAAAGTGTGCAAACAGATTAAATGTTAATAACTTGAAATTTGAACAAAATATACATAAAACTAAGTGTCACAGTAAGAAGCCAAATTAAGACAAAGTACAACATAGGTGCTTTTCTAATGGACTGTGAACAGCCACTGAATTTAATTTGGCATCAACTGCATTGCACTGTATAAAGCAAATGCACAAGCCACCAGCCGTGCCCTCTATCCTTCCTACAAACAACTGCTGCTCCATCTAACAGGACCCTTATATGTCAAGGTCCTTGAGAGGCTGCTATTATTGTGAGTGTGTTGCCAAAGGTCAGCGAAATGAAGGCAACCTGAACGGTATATAACACACACAGCAGGAGCCTTTATTCTCTGCTCTGTAAGAACCAGCTCAGCCTGCACCTCTGTCTTCCCTGTCTGTGGCACCAAATGTAACCACAATGGGGAAGCTACCTCTTTGTGAAACTTACCAGGTCTGCGGGCCCGGCCCTGGGCCTTTGTCGGTTAGGATCCTAGCCCTCGGTTGAACCTCTACCATTAAGTTACGATGGCCCTCGTCTGTAGAGGCTGCTGAGCTGAAAGGTGAACTGTGTTGACCTGAGTGGCTCATTGAAGACCTCCTCCGGCAGCAGACAGAGCCCCCCCCCCCACCGCGCATCTGTATCAGACTCTGTCTTCAGTGGTGAAGAGGGCTGGCACCTGCTCCACTCAGCTCTATTAACTTCTTCACCACTAGTGCCCCCCCCCCCCAATGCAAACATCTGCTTAGGTGGTCACCTCTGCTCCATGTTGACTCTTACACATCTCCCACAGTTCCATCCAAAGCTTTTAATTTACAGTGGAAACCCTGACACTGAGCGGGTTTTAATTATTGGAGATGCAATCATTAGATTTGTAAAGCTCCCTGGTGCTTTCTCATATCGACTTTCAGGAGCCAAGACGACTGATTTTTATAGAACTAAGTCTGGCTCTCCTCGACATTCAGCCCTCTATCCACATGTTGTTTATCAGTCTGCACAGTTGGATGGAAATTTTTAAAACTCCTACTGGGTTTGGTTTTATTAGTTATTTCGATTCTGGTGTGGGATTGTTTTTTTTTTGTTTTGTTTTTTTTTTTTTTAAAATGATGGTTTCCATCCCAACAGGAAAGAAACAGGAAGACTCCTTTTTAATCTTATTTTATCAATTTTACTGTTTTTAGCCTTAACTGTCAGTTTCCCCCACAAGACCCTGCCCAGCATCCTGGCTCTGGACTTCATAGTCCTGACAGTGCGGGTCCTGCTGCTGCTGCTGGTGCTGGTTTAATTTCCCACACTAATTCCTTCATTGCTGTTAGGATCATTGAACAGCAGCGTGTAAAATCAAGATTTACCCACAGTCCACACAGACAGCCTGATCCCACTTGGTTGAAACAGCTCTTTCCTGTTTACTTAACGCCAGAGCCTTTTGCTAATCACATGTTTATGTCAAGATTTTATTATGACCCATGTTTTGTTTTTGTTTTTGTTTTTTTTTATCTCCACAGAGTCTTTGATTAATCCTGATAAATGTGCCCCCGAGAGTTCTTAATCTTTGAGGCACACAAATCATTTTTGTTGTTCTCCAATCTCACTCGGTTATTTTTACACTTTTGTGAAAAGAGATTAGAAAAAAAAAAAAATACAATGTTTAATCTACAGACCTGCTCAATTCATTATGTATCAATGACAGATTTGACTGATGGTGATTTTCAAATCCATTGTTGTTCCTCCTCTTTTTTTAAGTAATTTTTTTGGGGCATTTTTATGCCTTTATTTGACAGGAAAAGTGGAGAGATACAGGAAATGCAGGAGAAAGAGTGATACCACGTGGCCATAAAGACTCTCTCTCTAACTACTCTGCCATCAGGTCACCCGCTTCTCTTTTACCACTGATTTGATCAAACTTTTAAGCTCTTAATCTAACTCAGCATGTCAAGCATCTCGGCTGTTAAACACTCACCCTTGTGCTCTCCAGTGGTTTCTGTGTGAATTGGGTTGATTTTGCCATCTCTGATGACAGAGCAGTGCTCTTCCAGGTACCGCTCACGTCTCCTGACCCTAAACTCCTCACCAATTCACTGCAGGTCCTCTGTGCGTCTGCCGGCCCCCATGTTGGTCCATCAAATCATCCAGACTAAAATATCTTAATGACTAATGGATGCATTTGGCCGTTGATGGTTACCAAACAAAGGGCCTCATGTAAGAACCAGTGGCACGTGTGAGTGATTTAAGAGAATCAGTGGCAATCATCAATTTCCTCTTTGGTACAAACAAAATTTGCTAATGGCCTAGACCTAGACATGAACAGATGTACTGCCCTTCACACTCACACACTGATTAATTTAACTTCTCTGCCCACTGTAGCAGGAAAGGGAAATGAGCCTGTCGTAAAATCTAACAATAAAACTGTGCCCTTGATCAGCCATTATAAATAAATTTGGGAACTGTGTGATTTGAACAACGCTCTGTGGAGGTTACACTTCACAAAGTGCAGCCAGAGAAAAATAAATAGACTTAAAGGAGCTATGTGTATGTTTTGCTAATGTTGCACAGCTAACGTTAGCATTAACAGGTGTTTACTCACCAATGTAGAAGAAACGTTGTGAGTTCACCATTAAACGTCACATCTTATCTTGTAAACGAAACGATGGCTGAAGCTGTCGTCAAGCAACAATCACCCGACAAGAAAACCACGTTCGGCGGCAGAGAAAACGTTCAAATAGCCCCTTTAAAGTGTAAAAAGACATAGGGCGTCACTTGCATGTGTCTCAAAGTCAGTGTGGGTTGATACATTTGATTCGGTCTTGGCGCGTAGAAGAAGTGAACCACAGAATGAGGTGAGTGAGTAAATTTTATCATTTGAGAATCACTTAAAATCACATTATTACTATGTGTCTTCATCAGGTAGAATAAAATCATTTTTCTTTGGTTTCTTTATGCTAAAAAGTTTTTAATCCTATGCGTCTATCAAGACTTTATGTGGTGCTTTGTCAAAATTAAAGCCTGTAGAATGGGGGAAAAAAAAAATCCTCCAACCTAACATCTGTCTTCCTCATCACTGGTTTCTTGGAAGTATGGGTAATGGTGCCTTTAAGAGTCTTTTACGGAAACCAAATGCTGCTACAGGTGGTTTCCCTGATTTCTTCCTTCTTTCTGAATGAAAGTATAACCAGTGAAATCAGTTGCAAGCCACTACGTTCACAGTTTCACTAACTACAGTGCACAGAGCTGAGAGCCGTGGCACCGACTCAACGCACAACAGATGGCACAAAGAAGCCATCATGTAACTAATCTAAAACACACAGTCTTACCTTTGTTGCTAAAAGGCTTGTTTTAATGGGCGGCGGAAGAAAAAACCGAAACTTATTCCTCGCTTTAAAGCAAAGACAACTTGGGGATGACTCACTTTGCCGTTAGTGCCATAAACAATTTGTTTATACAAGCGCCGCCTGCGTTCTCAACAGCAACTATCATCTGCCAGCTGGATTTTAAAAAGTCATTTCCTGCTTTGTATTATAGGGAACTGAGACGAAAGCCACTAAAATAGGCCAACAAGACAAGTAATGAGTCCCGAACAAGGGGCATGAATTAATGACAGAAAAAAAAAATGGAAGTTCCATTACCCTGGGCTACTTCAAGTACTGTGCTTCCTCCTTGTCTCTCTCCAGGGGGAGACGCAGCGAGAGCTAATTACCATTGCTTTTCTTTCTCTCTCTTCCAGTGCGTCTCAATCACGCTCTCTCTACCGCTCTCTTGTCTCCATATTGCTCTCGCTGTCTCTCACAGTGTCTGTCTCCGTCCCCTGAGTAAAAGCTATTAACCATTTATCTATCTCTCTTTCTTGATTGCCTTGTACTGTCCTCTCCATCTCTTACCGCACTTACTCCCCAGAGTGCTGCGGCGCCAGAGGATCGAGACGACAAACACACACCGACCCACCCCACCCACACACACGCACACACACACACAGCCACGCACACACACACAGTCCGGCTCAGTACAGTCACCACCACCATCACCATTTGTTTTCCATGCGTGTAAATTAGCAAACACTCTGCTGCGAGTGCGGTGGCAGCTCTGAAAATGCTTTTAATGTCGTGCTAAGTTGTCGTGATGGCGGCGTGCTTCTTTACTCCTACCTCCTGGTAATGGGTTTTTCTGACTGCACAGTGCAGATTAAAGCACTGGGTGACAAACAGTACGGGGCTTGTGCGGGACTATAACGTTACGCTGCATTGATTCCTGTTGGAAAATTCTCATTTTACCCGCCCACATCGCTCACGGAGGTCTGAGACAGAGCAGCACCTTTGGAGCTTATAGGGATTCACCGTCTAAATCTCTTGAGGGTTGAATCTAGCCAACATGGGATTTGAAGCAGAGCTGTGGTGCTTAAGTCCATTCATATTGTGGGTGTTCTGACTTGATCTCAGCCACCAGTCTTGCCAGTTTATTACAGTCTTTTGTCTCAGACTAGAGAGACTGCTCTGCTGTCAGCTCCAAATAGAGAAGAACAATTATTTAAAATTCCTCTCCAGATATTTTTTAAACTATGTAAAAAAAATACTCTGCTATGATTACTATTTTATTTAACATGGTTTTCCCACATAAAAAGTGAAAAGAAAATAATAAAAAACTGGGTCTGAAGCTCTACTCTTACTTCTGCATTGAAGTATCTGGATCAGGCCTTGGCCCCACCCACCACCTGCCACCCAGTTTTGAATCTGACCTGAGTCTGACTTGGGCTCGCCAAGTGGTCTTGACCACAGGCCTGGGTTATTAGGCTGTCTACCTCCTAGCTTTAGACATCATGCTGGATACATTTCATCTTGAACAGGAAGTTTAGTCCATCATCCTTATAAGTGATAGCAACAGAAACATGATGGCTTTGTTGTAGAAACACAGTAGAATCAACGGTCAAAATTATGAAAATAAGTTGAAATAAACCAAAATCATCCTTTAATCTGGGGCCTTTGGAGAACTTGTCTGAAATATATTCTTCGAAATCATTTTAGTTTCTGGACTATCATCCCAGTGATCATTACTGTGATGTAACTGCAACAAATTCCATTTCAAAACTGTTGCGTTTGTACAATCAAACATTAGCTGTCTGTGATGGCTTGTGTGTTTCTTACAGTCTGCCTCTGGTAATGAATACGATCACACGGCGCTGAGAGGCATTGTGCAACAATCTTCAGGCTTTTTAGCTGAGGAAACACATTTGCATTTGTGTTTAATAGGGAAATTCACCATGTCGCATACTGAGAGCACAAAAATATCAAGATGCAGAACCAGGTGAGTTCATTTGAAGTCCATTGTGATGGCCACACCAGCAGCCACACATTGAACAAAGGCATGGTGGTAACACTTTTCATTTGTTTATCTACTTTAAGAGTCTTTCTTTCTGAGCAAAAAAATAATTACTCACAGGTTTTGGTTCAGTATAACATGGTTTTATATAAATATTTGACAGCATGGTGACTTATTTGGTGTGCACCCATTTAGTTAATTTTCTTTGTCAATTTTTTTTTTAATTAGTTTATATCATGTTATGAAATTGATGTAGTATTCTTTGAGTGACCAGTTCCTGGGGTTTGCTGCTGGAGTTGCCAGGGCTACCCCAGTTCCATCAAGCCTGTTTAAAATGGGGGCTGATTGCTAATTGGACTGCACCATGTTCCTCCAGCATCGCGGGAGGGGGCAGTGTCTTTATTAGTTTGGGTTTTGGGTATTAATACTTTGACAATTCTGTTGAGTTTATTTGTTTAGTTGTTTTCCTCAGTTAAAGCGGTGTAGCACTGTGCTGACATGTTTTGTCGTTATTGTAGTTTGTTTAAATGGTTATGTTGTGGTCTGTCCCCTGTGTGTGTGTCTGAATGGCCTGATCAGCCACTATATATGTCTCCCCCTATGTTTCAGTCAGGAGGTCAGTTTGTGCCATTAAGGTCGCTTCAGTTAGTGCTTAAGTTTAATTCTGTTGCCTTGACCTTTTTAACAGCCCAGAATTATAGTTTTGAAGCATTTTTTTGTCATTGTTTTTCCTTTTTTTGATATTTTTTTTTCCAAAGACCTGTGTCTACCTGGTGTATCTGCTCGGTCCCTGACATCCATTAAAATTAAACTGGCTAAATAAACATTCCATCAATAAGTCATGTGACAAGGAAATACATGTGGTTTTTGGATTTGATTTATAAATTTGTGCAACCCCCAAGAGGCACCATCCTCACTGACAACTGAAAATCATAGAATACAACCAGTGTGTTTGAAGGTATTTATACCTTCTCTCCTCCTAAAAGGAAGTGTGTGATAGAGAATGTATGATGAGCTTTTGGCAAAAGAAGGGAGAAATACAAAAAAATATTTTATTCACTTTTTTACAGTCGTCCACTTGATGGATGCTTAAGTCATCCAATAAATGCTGTTGATTTAGTGGAGGTATTTAGAAACAAACTCTTAAAATGCCTCTTAACATTTGGTTATGTTTTCAGACTTTAGCTTTGGGATGTTTTATTACTTACCTCAGAAGTTGTGTCCTGATTCATTCGCCGCATCTTTCGGACGCTGTATTTGAAGATCGAATGCGTCACAGTGGCCCATTTCTCCTTCACATACAGCTTTCTTTTCCTGGGCAACAAATGCTCCAACGGGTGGAGCCTTCATGCTCCAACCTATCCCAACGGTTCATTGCGCGCTGGTAATGAAAATAATATGGCATCAGGTTGTTAGGTGACCTTTATTTTAAATCGTGTTGGATGTAGGGGGACTGGGCTAGGGCCGGTGGTGAAGGTGACGGGACTGAAGATATGCTGGCAGAATAAGGCAGAGATTGGCATACAGAGGCAGGTGAGACCAACAGGCAGGAATCCACTGAGCCGAGCAGGTGAACTGAAATCCAAAACAGGCAAGACGACACCAGGGCTGAGCGTGGCAGGGTGGCGGAGGAATGAACCTGAGCCACAGGAATTTCAGGGTTAACAAACAGTCCAAACAGACACAGCTCTAAAAGCAAAGCTTGACGGTAGTGTTCGTATGAGTTACGATGAGTCTGGGACGATCTGGCGACGAGTGAAGAGTTGAACCAGGCTTTATACTGCAGGTGGATGCGGAGTAGATCGTGTGATGAACAGCAGGTGCGGATGGAGAGTGGAGGCAGCAGGATCCAGGAAGCCGTGCCCAACTGAACACACACACACACACACAGACAGACACAGATGTTAAACTGGGGACAAACAAACACAAGAGGGAAGGGAGCACAGCAGAGAACACAAGGAAAACAACAAGAACAAAAAACAGGACCTAATCCTAACATTTGCAGCCTATGATGGCAAAGAAGGACGCGGCCCCTGCATCAGGACACAGCAAGTGTCTTCTTCAAGAAACTCCTGAGGGTTGAATCATGCAACATGATGTTAAGTTGAATGTTTTACAGTTGTAGACTCCAATGTAAAAATCACGGGTGGAGGCAGAGTAAAAATTCACGCTGTAGAAGTTCATTATAAGAATCGGTAATTGAGTTGATCCAGGATGGCGGAGTGGGGCAGGCTGTGGCGAAAGGATGACACTGGATTAACCAGCAAGAACACCACAAGTTACAATGTAAAGTCAATATAGGAAGAAGAACGACCTGATGCATGATGGAGTAAAGGACCAGGGCTGCTGTCGAAAAGTCAATAAAATCTACTTTCCTAACCACTTCTCCTTGACCTTGATAGAAAAGGTGTAAGCCTAGTGTAAGTCCTTATGAGTTCTCCTTCACATCTTTGCTTGACCTCATGACGTTTTTCATCGAGGTCGAGGAGAAGTGGCTAGGAAAGGAGATTTTATTGACTTTTCCACCACAGCCTAGGGATGAGGGAGAGATCCTTGCCTAAGACTGGAAGTGGCTATTGACGTAGCTGGTTTATATTAACAGCACTGATGCCTCACGATGAATTACAATTTTATATGATGTGATATTATATTTTGTTAAACGTTTTACCTGCTGCTATTTCCTTTGAAATATTAAGTCTGTACTTTTATTTTCCCCGCAAGGTATCATTTACTAAGTAAGGTATATTTTCTTCTCTCCTCTGGGACAAAGCTCTGTCTACTCACCTGTATTTACTAGCTCTCTCTACCCTTCTCTCTCTCTCTCTCTCTCTCTCTCTGAGAAGACCTGTGGTGACAGAGTGTAATGGAGAAAAAGCTCCGCTGTGTCTCCTCATTGTTACTTGCTACACTTGCATCACTGCCCAACAGGCAGGGGTTAGAAACACACACACAAACACACACATGCACATACACACACGCACATGCACATACACACACACACACACACACACACACACATGCAACGATGCGCAACCCACTGCGGCAGAGATCAGAGAGGATCCAGCTGGTGCAAGAAGATGGGACTGGTCAGAGGTTAATGGAGAGAAAGCAGAGGAGAGGAGGATGAAAAGGACTGGATGAGTGGCTGGGAGAGAGGGGGGTAAAAAGGAGCAGTGGAGAGAAGGAGAGATAAACAGGGGGATGAAAGGGAAAGAGATGCAGGGCAAATAGCACAGAGGGTAAAGAGAAAACAAATGTGTATAATCAGGTGAGGCAGGAGGGAGGCGAAGACGACCAGAGTAAGATAAAGAGAGGGGGGTGTCTAAAAGCAGGGGAGTAGATCAGAGGCAAGATGGAGGAGAGTGGAGCTGGAGGTTCACTGACTTACACATATTTTGACTGTAACTTTGATATAAAGGTGGATACACATCTCAATTTGCACTGCCAAGAGCAGATATGTGTTTTCACAAAAAAGAGGAAAGTCACAGAAATCTTACTTACTGGACTTTTCTGGAGCTTTTCTGCAGCTCATGGTCCCCAGAGGATTGAGAGTCCTGTTTCCTGGCTCAAGATAAAACTTTCCAACATTAAAATTTTGTGTCTTTTCTTTGTGTACTATCGCACTGTCTCTCTAAAATTAGCTTTGAGTTCAACTCTTTTGCTTGTTCTCCCTCTGCCAGTTTAAATCATCATGAAAAAAGGAAAGTATGTCTTCTCACTGACTGCAAAGCTGTCAAATGCTGATCGTCACAACCTCCTTTTTATTAGCAGAAATCAAACATAGTATTAATTGGCAGCTGAGCCAGTCTGTGTTTGGTTCAGAAATAATTTAGATTGCAGGTCTGTTACACTTGAATATGCTGATTTATCATAAACCTGTTGCTTCTTGATGCAAAGAGCATCTGTCGTGCGCATTCAGCGTAAACCAATAAACATTTGAATAAATCGAAAGAGGAACATCTGATTTTGTGCAGCATTTGGTTTAATGACAATAAATGTAATGCAGATGGTGGATTAGTTTTCAGCTCTATGTTACTTTGATATGGAACTATAGATTTAAAAAGGTTACTGCATCCTGGCTAATAATCTTGCTTGCATTTGGTGGTTACTTCATGCTTGTTCCACATCTTGATCAGACCACACATGACCACACCTGGCTGTAACCCTGGATAAGGTCAGCGGTTCAACACACACACACACACACACACACACACACACACACACACACCGCTCAACCCAAAGAGGATTGTGCAGTAATGCTTTTCCTCCATTTGGGTAAAGTGTGGAGTTAAGTTTCAGTTTCTATTCACATCATGCAACATGTTGTAAGCCTGAAGAGATCAAAACAGGAAATGCATTAAAAGTTTGATTTGTACCGCACTGTTTTGCATCTACTAAGTACAATAGAGTTTGGTCATTTACATTAAAATGGCAACAAACTGCCTTTCTGCTGCCTGTCTATTGGAAACCCACACTTTCCCTGAATGTTTTCTTGTGTATTCTGCAGGAGGCATCCTTTAACTGTCTTTTACATTTGCAAAGCAGACTGAAGTTCATTTATCCCTCTGTGTGGTTACATTAACTCTAATCGTGTGTAGCCAGGTGTCACTCTGTGTTCGGCACTCAGAGTGCTTCCCCTCTTTGATTTAGTGTTGTTAATGTAAATCACAGGATAGTGTGACAGGGCACAACAACAGTGTGGCACAGTATGCTTTATGATCAATGTGTTACATGGACCGAACACATCACAGACCAAGTAACAGAGGCATGATATCAACCTGCATTTGAAAGTTACATACACGACAGGAGTGGTGACCATTGACTTTTAGATCAATAGTCTGTCTTTCCTTCCTTTCCAGTTCTCCTTGAGTTTTCTGTTCTTGCTCTTGTGTCTCCTTGTTCTCACCCATTTGACAGATTTAGCTGTATCCCAGTGCAGCCACTGGATGGTGTGAAGGACATGGACCATGACAGAGAGTCCTTTGGAGGCCTTGATGGCAAAGATTAAACTGTGCCTCACAAAGACCAAAACTACTGGTGCATTTAAGCATGTCACCTTGTTAGCCTGAGACAAATATTTGCTGTTCGGCCCCTGTTGCCTCCCAAGTTCACATCGAGTACCGTGTACACGACACACTATAGATGGCAGCTTTATTTTATTTTCCAAAGAGACCCAGATACCAACCAGTATTCCCGTACTAGAATACTACCTGCAGCATGTGCTGTGTATGCCAGTTAGTTTGTGGTAATTTGATGAAGCACAGCTGAAAGAAGATGTGAAGAAAATCTGAAATAATGAGGATGTTAGGATTAAATTTCATGACATGGCTCGACTACAACACAGATTATAGATTACCTCAGAATTTTGTCTGTATTATTATTTTTATTTTTACTATTTTCTTTTCTTTCTCTTTTTATTTGTGGTTTGTTCATATTTTTAATTGCTATTATTAATTATTCATATTTTCTGATTTTTAATATCCTTTTTTTTGTTCTGTAATTCTCTTTTCTCTTTGCACGCTTGTAGGTGGAGCCAGGAAGTCTCACGATATACAAGCACACTTGACTTACGACATATATGTTTTATCCCTCCAGTAATATCCAATCCATATGCCCAGGGAAATTGAGGGGCACAATTTTATGACATTCCCCAGACAAAACAATTAATCCATAATTGGCAGATTAGTTATTGATATCAGTAGGTATGCAGATGACATCCAGGTTTATGTAGCACTTTATTCTGGAGCTTTCTCCACTTGATTTACTTCAAAATTGCATTTTCATTGTTAATTTACGGCTGGCCCAAGGTTTTCTCATCAACAGGATAAAACAATGGTTAACCTTCCCAACAGAGCTAAAAGAAGGCAAGAAATATGGTTTCACTGATTCTGTGCAGTTTTCCAACTGACTATCATGAATAGATATATTACTTATATCACTTAAACAAGATTCAAAAGGTCAGACCTACTCCTTACAGACAAACTTACTACCTCCACTACAAAAATGCATTGCAAAAAGTCCGTACAACAATGAACTGTTGCTATCAGAGCAACTCCACTGGGCTCCAGCTAGCCTCAGGATAGAAATCAAAATCGCTGAACTCTGTAAAGGTCTTCATTGACGTGTCCCTGAACATAATGTTGGTATGCTGCCAAAACAGGGTCCTTGGTGGAGCCCGCAAATCCAAGGCCTGTACTTCTCACTCTACACAAATATACACTCCAGTAGAGCTGCCGACTTCACTTAAATACCTGAACTCTGAAACACTCTCCCAAAGTTATCTTTTGAATTCAAGCTATTGAGCCTCTTTTCTAAGTAACTGCTTTAGCCTTGCCTAATGTACAGCTGTTATCCTTACTTAATTACTTGTGTTTTTCTTTTATTGTGCTTTTATTGCATTTGCAGCCATATTTGAAACAAGCAGGCACTCAAAGGCCCAGTCATATGAGGACATACGGTACTGGCTGAAAACATAGTTCATATTTGACCCTCCAGAGAATGCTATGTGTTTTTAGGTGTGCAAATTTGTGCTTTTATTAAACATCATTATGTTTATGGCTACGGTTAAGTACTGTAGGTAGTGAAAGGTTCAGTCATTTGAGGACATTTAGACAAAGAGCGCTGCTGGGTGCACAAAGGTACATTCCTGTCTTCCTCTATAATGACTTGTTAGTGTCTGACTTCCCGCAAAGGTTTCTTTAGGTTGAGGAGTTTCAGTTCTTCAGGTTGATTTTTCAGTTGAACAGCAAAACAGTGAATAACACCTCAAAATCCCCGGCATGGAAAACACACTATATACTATTTGACAAGCTGTGTCACTGAAGCATTTCCACGTGCCTGAATGTGATTAAAGTAGCAGAAGATTTTCAGGGTACGTGTCTCCCTTCATTACATATGCATTTAAGGGAGGATCAAACAAAAAAATTGAAGGAGACATGTAAAGAGAGGATGATAACTGTATATATTCCACTGGATTTACTAAAGTCATGCAGTTTATGAAAGTCAGTTTTATGGGAAGAACTCTCTGAAGACCACACGCAAACAGAGCAGCTGAGAATTACAGGAACAACAATATAAGATAAGTGCATTAAATATGGTCTTTTTATAACTGAGACTGCTTATTAGAAAGATAAAGTTAAGCAATTAGGCTATAATTATTACAACCTGTATCAGTATTATACGATGGCCCCTGAGACCTCAACACACTGCAACTTCAGAAAACATCTTCATCAATTTGACAACACGAGCTGCAAATACTCACGACACAAAGGAAATGTTTCCAGGGGACACAAAAAAATGACGAACCTGACTGGGGCGCACTTATTGTGAGAATTTGCAGCTCATGTGTTGTCCAAATGATGAAGCTGTTCTCTGTATTTGTGTTTTGTCTATTAGCATGTGTTTTCTTAAGTTGCAGTGCGTTGAGCTCTCAGGGCCACCGTAGTAGTAACATCAGCATCAACAGCATCTCCACCTGCTGCTCTGTAAGCTGTTGCAGGACCTGCTTCTCTCTCTCTCTCTCTCTCTCTCTCTCTGGTGCCTGCTGTATATCTTGCGAGCATATTAGCGGTCTCATACCATCCTAACGATACTTGACTACTGTGCTTTGAAAAGAGATTTTCCAACAAACAGTTCAAATGTAGTGATAGTTGAAATAGTGTGACTGGGAGAAATTCCCAAGAGAACCATGTCCCTGTAAATTTATGGGTAAATTCCTCCATGAATTCACTTGGCTTTATTTATTTATTAATTTACTCCTCAAAGGATTGATGAATAAACTAATTTTCTCTGCCACTAAAGGAGCAAATATATATTTCATCGATAAAAACTACCTGACTTGCAGTACCTGTTTTTGCTTTATCTTTCCTTATAGTTTTTTTCATCTTACTATGTTTATTGTTAATCGCCAAAACACCAAAGTAAATTCCTCGTATGTAAAAACAAACAACAGCAATAAACCTGATTGTGATTTCTAATGGATTATCGGCTGGTGTTTTGTTTACAAAATGAAAATGTCAAATGTCATTTTGGTGTTTTTGAAGGCGTATTCATGCCGGCAGCAGTTCCTCCAAGAAGCCAGTTTACTCTCCCAGATTTCCTCAGGCTGCGTCGTCCTGAGCGTCTTGCACTGTATGCATACATCCAAAGATAATCAGTCTTTCGCTGCGAGGAATCCAGACAGCAGGAGGCAATCTATGACAGAGTGGAAAGGTCGATGTTGCATTTTGCACATTATCTCTTGTTTATACTGCAATTTCAAACAAGTGGTGGCTTGTGAGAAGATGCTGACATGGTGTCACTCCCTTGTTAAATGAGAATAGAGTGCTTTAATAGAATCTACAGAGCATTGTTTTTAGTTTTTTTATAAATTGTCATTGTTTGGTCATCAGTTTTTATTGATAAGAATATATATCACATTTTGTATGTTCTTCTGAAACTAATGGCTAGACTAGTTAGTGCTGTATACACACATTATATATATTTAATTATACTGCATAGTCATATTACATGCAGTTTCAGCATTTATGTTGTGTAACAATGGAAATAACAACAGACTATAACCTGCTCCACAAAAGAGATATGGATTGCTCAGCTGTGATTGGATGGCACAAGTATGTTCTCTTCAACTGTATGAAGGTTAATTATGAGAAACACACTAATTAGCTGTCTTATCAAAAGTTAGATGAAAAGTTTGTTATGACTGTACTCTAACTACTTCATGGTACCCAGCAGCCAGGCGCAGCATCCTCGTGGAGTCTCCACTGGTTGCCTTGAAACTTCACAGTGATGATAAGCAGCAGGAGGTCACTGCACCAGCCAAGAAATAGGCTACTGGTTTCTCTTTTTTCATGCAAAACTCATTGGCTCCATAGTTAATTCACACACAAGAATGGTGTTTGGTCTCCTCATCTGATTCTTGACTAGAACGCCAATAAGCATATTTCCCGAACATGTTGATATATCGCTTTAAATAACTTGACTTAATAGTTCAGTGTCATTATTATATAGCACCGAATCATGACATACATCTCAAGGCACTTGACAGAGTAAGGTCAAAGCCTTACAATATTATAGAGAGGAACCCAACAGTTCCCACCATGAGCAAGACCTTGGTGGAGTGAACCAGTAGAGAGAGAAAAACTCAATGTTAACAGGAAGAGACCTCTGACAGAGCGGGACTCGAGGTGGGCTGCCGTCTGCCCCAGCTGGTTGGATTGAGAGGAGAGAGATGGGGGAGAGAAGGAGACAGAAGAGAGAGACCAGGAACAGCTGTATATACTGTTGTCAGTGTGGTTGTTGTATTGAGAGTAATAATTATGATAATAATTAATTTTAATTAGTATTAATAATTAATTATCTAGCAAATTGCTTTGACCAAAATGCTAGCTAAAATCTAGGAGAAATGTTTACTTTAAGACTATGCTCACAGGCGTAGATGTGCCAACAATTGAGATAAGTTATGCCAGATTTAGCTAGCTCAGTTATCTCAACGCACTCACCATGTCTAATTTGTACTTTAGCAGTCAAAAAGTTTTACTCCACCAACCTTTGTCACTGAGAAGTTAACATTGAGTGCTAGCAGGCTAACAATAGGAAACCAATGTTGCTAAGAGAAGAGAAACAAATGACAAAACTGATACTTGTACCTTTTGGCTGCTATATAAAAAGTACAACATTACTCTATTCTATTTCCTACCTTATTGAAGGTGGTTATTGAATCCAGTCAGCTCTCGTGGATCATCCAGTAAACTAAATACCGTTAATGCAGAAGTACTGATATTATTTTCATAACTCTATATGAAAGCCCTGCAATAGATGTGTTTATCAGTCTTTACTGTATGTAATGTGATAAGATTTACCATGTTTTAGTTGGATGTGATTTTGGTTATGGCCATAAATGTATTATTCACTTATTGCAGAATATTTACCACAAAACACTGCTGAGAAATATATATATATATATATATATATATATATACATTTTTTTTTTTTATTTCATACTTAATTCCCAACCATCATATTTCCCTTTACTCCTATTTTCACTGCTAACATCTGAGACCAAATTAGGATGCAGTACCAACTGTAGTACCACTACTGAGCTGGTGTGATGAAGGACTACCATGGTTAACATTTAAGTGCTTCTGATGGGTACTTCCGCACGCATACTGAGCAAATAAGTCAGCATTTCAACAAGCAGTAGGTACAGTATGAAATCTTTTTAGGCTACACAGGGTATTGATTCCTACAGATGGTAATACATTTCTGAGAGGATCAGGGATGCGCTGCAAGCTGAGATACATCCAATTAAACATAGTTGGTTGAATGTTCATCTCTGCCTCTCAAGGCCACCCTACACCATGCATGTGTGATCACACATACACATTCACTTTCTCTCAGGCTAAGACCGATGCTATTCCACCACCATCTGTGTCCACTCGATGCTAATTTGATTCGTGAATTCATTATAGGGGAGTCTCGTAAAGCCTCAGTCCTGTATATGTGTATGTGTGTATATTTTCCTCTCTGTAGCACGAGAGTCAAGATTAATACATGTGTACAAGTATGGGCACACTCATCTTTCTCTCATCTATATTCCATATTTCATACATGTCCTGTTCAGTTCGCATCTTTAAAGCTCTCTGCCATCCTACTGCATGTGTTCTGGACCCCATACCTCCTCTGAGCCATATCTCACACCATTGACCCAGGAAATACCTGATAAATGCTTCACTAGTTTCCAACTGCATTCAAATAGGCTCAGGTAACATCTCTGTTCAAAAAAGCTTCACTTGGCCCAAGTTGAGAACTATCAGCTGGTCTTGTTACTTCCATTCTTATCTAAGTATATCAAAAGGGTGGTTTTGACACAGGTCTCAGAATTCCCCCCTTGATCCAAATCAGTCGAGTTTTAAGATCAACCACTCCACTGAACCAGCTCTGTTGTCTGTGACAGAAGCCCTAAGGGCAGCTAGAGCTGCAGCTCAGTCCTTGGTTCTTATCTGACTGAATCAGCAGCCTTTCCCATGGTGAACCACCACATCCTGCTATCTGTACTCTCTGATATGGGCACCTTGGTCAATGTGCATTCTTAGTTTGAATCCTATCCCACTGGGTGTTCTTTCATTTCAATTTCCCATTGCCTTCCCAACGGGGTGCCACAAGGTTCAGTGCTGGAGCCCCTTCTGTTTGCAATATGCACCACCTCCTTGGGTCCAATTATCCGCTTGCATTGATTTTCATATCACTACTATGTAGACAACACCAAACTAAACCTGTTATTCCTGCCAGAATACCCAAGACATATCCACATAGATGAAGGAACACCACAATCAACCAAACCTCTCTAAGACTGAACTCTTCAATCAATCCCTTCATCACAATATCAACATTAAAAACGCCTCTTCATCTCTCACCCCAACTAAGGTCATGAGAAACCTTGGTGTCATGATTGATAGCCAACTAACCATGTTGCATCAGTCTCCCAGTCGTGCCGCTTAGCGTTATACAACATAAGAAAAATCTGGCTTTTCCCAACTTTTGGTCCAGGCCATTCCCCTCTACTGTGTCTCCCTTCATGAAAAATGAAACCTTTACAGATGACGCAGAATGCAGCAGTGGATCTGGTTTTCGATTAACCTAAAAGGGCACATGTCACTCCACTGCTCATTGACCTCCACTGGCTACCCATGGCCGCCTCAAGTCACTAATGCAGCCTTCAGATTGACTGCTGTGACTGAACCATCTACTTAAACTACAGCCTTATGCTCCTTCTCACCCACTGCATTCCTCCAATGTATGTTGTCTGGCATTGTTATCCCTGTATACAAAGTAATCTCAATCCAGACTGTTCTTATTTGTGGTTATCCGATAGTGGAATGAGTTATCAAATACTATCAGAGCAGGGGCGTCTCTATCTATCTTCAAGAATCTATATTCAAGCAACTCCTCTCCGAACACCTCTAACACCCTCACATGCCTAACTTGCACTTACTGTCCACATTTTTTAACCTGATCTCCTTGTCTTATTGAACAGATTTAGTAGTTAGTGCTTACTGTCCCTCACTAAGTCACTTTGGATAAAAGTGTCTGTCAAATGAGTGTCATTAAAAATATAAATATAAATGTAAGCTGTACATGGACATATTCTCAAACTGAATTTTTTTGTTTACATTTAATGCATTTTGGCCTTCTTTGATCGGGGATCACATGATGCTTGAATTTTTACTTCCACTATTGATGCCCTATCCTGCTCTACCATAGAAAATTCACACCATAGTTGACCTGGCTGCTGCTTTCTACCTTTTTTATTTGATTAAAAAACTGTCATGAGCAAAACAGTTTGTTATGTTATGAAAATAACAAAATATTCCTTCCTCCATGCTATAGAATAAAAGATATGATTCAATTTCCTGGTACTTTCAACACAGTGAAGTTGGTCTCTTCTCCTCTGATTAAGCTAAATTTTGAAAATTGTTTATTTTTGCAGATAAATTAAGGTTGTAGAGGTAAAATCCAGGGGGTGAACTTCTGTGTTCACTTTTGGTCGATCTTAGAGACAAGAGTTTGAATTCACTGTATACAGTAATTTAAGTTCATTCAGAAAGCTCAAGTAGACCCATTTCCTGAATCTCTGCAATGGAGGTTGCAAGTGCAGTCAGAACTGACACTACCGTATTATAAGAATAAGGATGAAATATACTGTTTTTTTTGTTTTCTTTTTTAAAAAACAAAAGAAAACACATCCATAAATGGATAGCGGGCAATCAAAGCGAATGACCGACACACTAGAGAGCAGGGTTTGCATCCAAAGTCATGTCTGTTGTTAGGTTAGCGAGTCCTCCCTGAGGTGTCTCAAATCCTTGTAAAGATTTTCTTAACTAAACCATATCACAATCTTCACCTAACCTTAACCAAGTCCAGTTATAGTCAAAACATTTTACTGATAAAATCACCTATTTGCGACTTGCCAAACATGTAAGTTAACATTTCCTCATTACATTACTCCTTCCACATTACACTCAGTCATTCTGTGTGTAATTTGGAAGGGGCTGCAGGGAATTCTCAATATACTTTACAGCTCCCTCCGGAAGGGTTTTTGCCTCTTGGAGCTTGTTGTTTTGGTTTTATAAGCCACAACGTCACTGTTTTGGTTCACTTACCACCCTTGGAATGCCATCTGCTATCAACAGTGAAGATGTCAGATCAATAAAAGCTCAAATAAATCCCTTTTTCTGTCTCTTTTCTACACTGGCTATTTACACTCATATACATATAGATGACAAACGTGGTCAGTACAGGATGAAAAAAATAATGAAAAAATAAAATAATAATAATAATAAATTGATAAAAATCAAAGGTTTCATTGTCATATACAAAAATCTGAAGACAAGTGTCTAAGACCCCACTGTAACTACTTGGATCCCCTGAGACTTTCATGCTTGTGATGAATGTCGAAAGTTATATTATACTGTGGATTTCTCTGCAGACTGATCAGTGAATGAATGCACCAATACTTATTTGTCTGAACGCACACAATGTTTTGCATGTTCCTGTGTTTTTCTTCTGGCCATGATGATGTTTTATTACTGTCTCTCAGAAGCAATGACAAATGTAGTGTGATATTAGAGCAGAGAAGGGTGGAGCAGGTGGTTGCCAACATTGGTTTCTTTTAACCATGGTCATAATCTTTCCCTAACCATAACTAAGTAGTTTAAATTGCCTAAGCTCAACTACATCTTAATTATATAGTTTGCAGATGATAAAATGTCCGTTAATCATTTATTTGTAACAAAAACTAGTTTGAGAGTCACTGGAAAATAAGTTATCCTGAAGATTGGGATCCTGGATAAGAAAAGGCTCAGATGGAAGAAGGATTATGAATGGCAATGACAGCCTGTTGTGTTTGTTTTGGTTCCAGGATTGTTGGAAAGATTATAAATGGATTATAAAGAAAGTTAGATCTATGGAAGATGATGGCTGGACTGCTAAAAGGTTACTGTATGGTATTCTTTGGGTGAGGATAGTAGAGGAAAAAGCAGATGCAAACACATACTTGAAATGAATGGTTAATTATTCTTGATACGGGTGACTTGATAATTTATGATGTGCAGTGACTGGATGAATGATGGAACTTGTTGAGTGATAACTTGATGGACAGATAGAAGGGCTCGTGGGTGAAGAGACATAAGTGAAGGAGGGTTTGGTCTATGCTGAAGACCCAACACACATTTCCCTCTGTTATCACCACATTTTTGAATGTGTGTTGATCTTTCATATTTATCTTTTTTTCATGCTTGTGTACAACAATTGTAGCACTTCCCACATTGTGCAAGGGTTTGAGAGTAATCTCTGCCAGGGGGTGTGGGCGATATATATGCAACTCTCACTAAAAGGACAAAGGGGATTGATGATGGAGAAAAATGGAAGGCCAAAGGGGGGGATGAATGAATGTGGAGATGGAGAGATCGGCCTACATAGATGGATTGACTGAGGGAGGGCCAGCGGGAGGGACAAGTATAGATAACTAAATAGATGGATAGAGATTGAGCTACAGGCAGGCTGTGAGATATAAATGAATGGACAGATAGAGGGATAAACTGACACAGAGAACGATAAGGTCGGACGGTGTTTAAAAGAGGTCATGATCTACACAGTCTATGCTCTAGTTTCTGGATCTGGTCTGCCGCTAATCTGAGGTATGAGTTTCCATTTGTGGTGTTCTTCTGTGCATTCAGCCAGGGGAGCTAATGGAATTAAAAGAACAAAGTTGTTTTTTTCCCTTCACTCTCTTTAATTACACAAAACAATGCAATTAATGATGAGGGAAACAGAATGACTCCCCCACCTAGAGCGATAGAGGGCTTTTTTCTTTTGTGTCTCAGTGGTCTGTTGGTCCACCACTTTTGTTCTACAAGGAAGATTATCATGACATTTTATACAAATATTCATGGTCTCCAGAAAACAAATGCTGACTTTGGTGATCCCCTGACTTTTTCCTCTAGCACCGCCAGCAGGTTGGCATTTTTAAATTTTGAGTAAAATATCTTGACAACTGTTAGATTGATTATCTTGACATTTTGTTCAGACATTCAAGGTCCCCAGAGGATGAAGCCTAATGAAGCTTAGTGAAAGTTCAATCAGAAAGACCATGCGACAATCTCTGTGAGCCAGTCATCTCATTGCTGTCAAACTTTAAGAGCCGTTCCTCTCTCTGCTGCTGTCAGCTGTCATTTCAGTGTCAGACCGACGCAACCCTCCACCCCATTCACTGCCATTTTCCTTCAGATCCAGCCCTGCATCACATCCATCCAGATTTTTAGCCATCATTCACCTCTTCTCCACTACCATCAGTGTCTAGACTCCATTAAGTAATTTTCCTATACTCCTCATTGCCTGACCTCCCCTAAAATAAATGATGATTTTACAATGGAACAAAGACTCCTCTCAAATTTCTCACCACAGTTAATAAATGTATTAATTTGAATTTCTTTCCAAGTCCCCCCCCCCCCTTCAATTAAGTCTCTCCTGTTTTGAAATTACTTTCGTGACTTTTGTGATTTCTTGACATTTTCCTCTGGCAGGTCAAAGTTTTCAATTATCCAGGCAAATATTTCAACGTCTAATACATGGATTGGTGCCAATTTTGTTAGACATTCATGCTTATCAGATTAGAGATTGTCATGACTTTGGTGATTCATCCTCCTACCAATAGGCTGATGTTTATATTCAGAATGATACAGCTAAAAATCTGTTGGATGGATCGTCATGAGATTTGGCATGAACATTCATGTTCACCATAGAATAAGTTGTAATAACTTTGGTGGTGCCCTAACTTTATCTTACACCATTATCAATTTCTCTAATAGTTTTGGTGTACACGGACCAAATACATTCCCATCAGCCTCGGATGTAGTAGTATGTGTTTAGTGCTGATTATCAAATGTCAGTTTGCTAACAAACAAACCCAAGGTGTTAATTCTAGGTGGTCAGTGTAAGTGTTTTTGCAGTACATTATGATGTCATAGTGAAGTTAGCCTTTGATTCCCTGAAGGCGGTCTTGAGATGTCAAATTCAAGAGGCCAAAAACATGTTTTGTGAGGTCACAGTGCCCTTTGACCTTTCACCACCACAATCTAATCAGTTCACCCTTGAGTCCCACTGAACAACTGTACCAAATTTGAAGAAAATCCCTCAAGGTGTTTCTGAGCTATCATGTTCAAGATAATGGGACCATGATAAACCTAACTTGCTAAATGTTAGTAGGTCAAATGATTGCTTTGCAGTGTTGCAGAATAGCTAACCGGCAGGAAATGATGGACCAAAACCACAGCCCTAATTCTGTACAAAATGCACTCTGGAGTTTAGCCATAGCTAATATGAGGCTTAAGGATTCCTGGTTAGCAAAACCAGGTCTGTATCTTTATCCTGCTCAGCTCAGTGAGGCACAAGGGATAAATTCGTGGTCAGTATGGATAGTGACAGTATTAAGATGGACTTTTACCTCTCCTTTTAACACTTTCATAGTGAGCACGTTAACATGCTAACGTTAGCATTCAGCTCAGAGCCTCAAAGATGCTGGTCTTGTTTCCAACAGTTACTTATCAGATACAAGATGTTTCACCCTCTTTCATCATCTGGTTTTAAGTTGCATGTGTGTCCTATCAGTAACAGCAGCAGCAAACCTAACATTTAATTTCCTATGTATGACGCATTAATAAGAGGCCAAAGGAGACAGTTGGATGATGGATAGGGGTCGTGATAACCAGATAAAACATTTACCACAAAATGGAAAGATGACAAAAAGCACTCAGTGGATGGATGAATGTTTGGAGACAGGACTTGAGGGAGAACCCAGATTAGATTAGGTAGACAGGTAGAAAGACCTGGATTTGACATACAGCTCTGCTATTTGTGGAGAAGGGACAGAGGAGATGCATGAATGGATGAATGAAGGGATGGATTTTGGGGAAGATAAATGCAGAGGCATGTTCCTGTCCTAGGCATGCTTGTAAATCTAATCCATGACAAGCCCTGTCCATCTGACAGCAATGACAGCCATAAGCACAGTCAAGTAAAACTTTTTAGTAGAGGGAGACAGAGAAAAAGAGTGAGGCTGGAAAGGAAGAGGGAGAAATAATTTCAAGTTTGTCTTCGGGGGACTGAATGAGGAAGATCTAAAAGGGCGGGAGGTTGGAGAGGGGGCACTGAGATGATTTTTTGTATTGGACGGGGGAGTACAGACTGAGAACACAGTGTCAACACATTTCAGAGATGGATAGAGAGGGAAGGAGAGGCAGGCAGGTACAAAGAAAGATGGCTACAGGGGAAGTGAGAGGAGTGTTAACTTGTCTGTTATTGAGCTCCTGCCAAGACAGAAGCAGAGGAGCTGAAGTGGCAGTATTGTAGAAAGCCACATTGACGACTGCCGCTCGGTACAGGAATGTTAAACAGTAGAAGTACAATATACTGATTTTCTGTGCTTCTCATACTCAGAGTTCAAGCGCAGCACTTAACCTTAGCCTTATATCAACTCCTCCGTCTCACTTTGGGTGAAATTTGGCAAAATCATATTATTATATTACATATAAAGAACATATATCTATTAAACACTTTCATACCTAGAAACTATGAAAAGACTACATGTCAAGCTAATTGTGATATGTAACCCAGACTCAACATGGAGAGAAGACAACAATGGTAGATTTGGAGAATGAAAAGAATATAGTAAAATTATCACTCCTCTTTTTTGTACTTTATCTTGTTCAAGCAGCATGACTTCAGTGTGATATATTCAGAATTCACTCTTCACACACCCCTGTACTTATGTGAGTGAATGGGAAACTAACTCTTTCACATGTCAGTTTCACATGGATGTAAATGTGTTTTTCGTTTTGTTTGGTTTTTTGGGGGGGTTTTGGTCCATAATCCAGACTGTAGCTGTGGATGTACACAAACACTCTATTCAGCAGAAGCTTCAACATACACTGCATTCAGAAAGTCTTCAGACCCACTCCGTTTTGTCGCATTTTGTTATTTACAGCCTTGTGCTGAAATACAAAAAAATTACTTTTCCCCTCATCAAACTACACACAACAACTTAAAGTGACAAAGTGAAAACAGAATTTTTGAAATTTTAGCAAATTTATTAAAATGGTATTCAGACCCTTACCCTACTATGACACTTGGAATTTAGGAAGTTCCTCTCATGTCCTCACAGGATCTCTGAAGCTCAGCCAGAGTGACCATCATGTTATTGGTCACTTCTCTTACCAAGGCCCTTCCCCTGTGATTGCTCAGTTTGGCCAGGCAGCCAGCTGTAGGAACAGTCATGTTTTTTTTACCAACTTCTCCCACTGAAGAATGATGGAGGTCACTGTGCTCTAGAGAACCTTAAATGCAGAAGGTATTTATTTATTTTTTTATCCTTCCCTAGATCTGAGCCTAAACACAATCATGTCTCTGAACTCTCCACCCAGTTCTTTCCTACTCATGGTTTATTCTCTGATCTGCATTGTCAGCTGTGAGACTTCATATAGGCAGGTGTTGTCCTTTCCAATTCATGTCCAATCAGCTGAATTTACCACATGTGGATTCCAGTCAAGATGTAGAAACATGTCAAATAGGAAGTCATAGTAAAAGAGACTGAATACTTATGTCAATGGGATTCTTCAGTTTTTCCTTTTTTAATACATTTGCAAAAATGTCTAAAATTTTGTTTTTGCTCTGTCATAATGCAGTATTACGTGTAGATTGATGAGCCAAAAATATTGTTTTTTTGATTTTAGGATAAGGCTACAATGTGTAAAAGAAAAATTGAAGGGGTCTAAAGACTTTCTGAATGCAGTGCATGTTTGTTAGTCTTTTTCAGTGAACTCAAGGTATCTCGATCACTGCTGTCATATTTCACTCAGAGTTAGTTTAGTGATTACGTGTTCCATAGTTACAAACAGAAACACGAGAAAGTCTTGTTTTCTCAGTCACTGGTGTGATGACAATTTCTTTTATGTCACTACATTATTCACGTAAAAAAAACTCATTTTCAAAACCCTGTGTTATTCTATGAAGGTGATGGCAGGAAGTTAATTTGATAAATCAAGTGAATCTCCTGATAGAATCCCTTTTCCTTCTTCTATCCTTCTTATTGATGTGACTGGTGCTTTTGCTCATTTACACTATTTGATTTGAAAACTCTACTGCTGGCTTCTCTCTGCTTGTGTGGCTCATATTTGTTGTTGTGCTGTCATGCATTCAAATGATATTTGAACCTCCATTTTCCAAGATTTGAGAGTTGGCAGATGAATAATTTTTAAAAGGCAGACGTTAGCAGACTGCAGTCTTGTTGATGACATCCATGTTTGTTTCTGCCTCTTGTAACACAAACAGACAGGTGTTTCTTCTACTCCAGCAGCAGCCTTCCTATGTCTTTGCTCTCGAACCAAACCTTCCTCGACTACAGCAACAACAGCAATAATTATCCCTCCAAAACCTGTCAGCACCTTTTCATACAGAGGCTTTTTATGTGCCTTTTTCCTAATTAGCATTTAATTACATGGTCAGGTCAACAAAAACCAATTTCTCTCCTGTCAGCTGTAAAATAAACAAGACCTAACAGCTTCATAAAGCAGACACCGCCATAAAAAAACTGAATCTGCCTCCTATTGTCAGTGGAGTAGCTGCAGGACTTTTCTCCTGATGACTTTGTTCAATGTGTCTGGAATTCATTTTAAAGCCCTATAGTTGATAAACCCTAAAAAATACATGTTATTACAATCAAACGTCCTATACTTTCCTGATAATCTCTGCTTTTTATAATGAAACTTAGCTTTGTTGTGGATTTTCTTCTTGCCTGGGTGATAACACTCTTATTTTGAAACAATTAATGATTCATTTTCCCAAACAAAAACCTTGTCTTATCCTATATTAGTGTTCAAAGGTCATTTGTATTAAAAAAAAGAAGAAAAAAAAAAGCAGATTAATTTCTAATTAGCCTTTGTTCATTAGACTTAAGCGATAATGGGGCGAAGGGTAACGTGCTAATTGGAGTAATATGCTAATTGAAGGTAAACTAATTTACTCTCACAGCTAGAGGTTTCATGGGCCCTGGAGGTGACTGTAAGGCGTAGGACGTCATGTGACTGATAACCTTGAGCAACAGCGTACATGCAAAGTAAAAAAGGCGAGAGAGAGAGAAAGTGAAAAGGTGAATGGGTGTTGGGTGAAAATTGGCTTCTTTAAAGTTTGGACTCAAGCACACACACTGACTGCAGAAAAGAAGAGTGTGAGGTGGGAGCAGTTTTTATATTGCTCATAACAGCAGGTTGAAAAATGTGTTCTAGGTTTGGATGGAGTTATTTAACTGACTGATTCAATTCAAGTCCAGTCTGTAGAGAAAGACAAACTCAGCAAAAGTTGTTGTTGTGTTTGGTGTTATGAAGAAGTATGACTTAGCACCTCTGCTAATAAGCCATTAAAACTGCTCTGTGTTCACTGAGAGTTGGACCTGAACATAATTCACTGACAACATAAGGAACACTTCTGTACATATTACTACGTTGTTTTTATGTATTTGTATGCATATATTTGTATATTTTAAGGGATACTCCACTTATCAGAAGAAAGAAAAGAAGCTCCAAAAACACTGAATCCTACAACTTACAATTCCTATAATGCAACTCTTCACCACTTTTCATTTCAATTTTCAAACTGTAACACAGTCCAGTCTAAGCTGAGATAACCCTAATGACACCACAAGTGTTATTTCTCTGACTTGACAAAGCTCCTCCAGAGCCACTAGAAACATCACACAACTCTTTTAACAGGCGGAGTAGTGCTCACGATAAGAAGTAAACTGATCTTGAAGGTTATCTACTGCCACTAGATGTCACACTAGACAACCAGTACTCAGACCAAAGCAAACGCTTTGTCTGACACATCTCCAGCCTCCGTTTGGCTTCTGTCGCCGCTCCCCTCTCTTCACTTTCTAAAGGTGTTATGAAGCCCGGTGAAAGCAGCCACCGACATGTAACATTATGTTGCCAACAAGTTACTTACATATTGAGGAGAAGAAAAGCCAGTTCTGAGTCAAGCAAGACCCTTTAGCAGCTCATAGGGTTCTCCATCTCAGTAAAGAAACAAGTATTGTCTCCTCAGTCAGATTGGTAAAGAAATTCAGCCTTGGACTTATTCACTGGGACCAGCCGAAAAGATGACAATGATTGAGTCAGTAAAGACACTGACAGAGCTGGCAAAAGCTTGGATGTATTGACCAACCGACTGGGATTTGAGCTGTTTGTCCCCTTGCCCAGTCCGCCTATGCTCTTGGAGGCCCTTTTACACAAAAGTATGATTTTGTCAATGGTGGAAATTCTTGAAGGTAGCTTTCACCTGAACACTGTTTACTGCACTGTGCCACCTCACCCGTGGACAGTCCTTGTGGGATGAACTTGGGGAGGGCCAACGGTTTAACAGAAGGGACTCACATGTACTAACATGTACGTACAGCCAGACCAGCTACCAAAACAAAGACCGCAGAAGCTCAGGTTGCAGCACGCAGAAGGGGTGTGACTTTGTTCTCTGATCAGGATGCCATTACTCCACCATATCTTTACATAGATAATGATTGTTTGCTGCTACATTATTGGTTACAATTTTCTTAACAGAACCTTAAATGTGTAAAATCAGTGTAATACCCATTTAATTACATGTTCATTTATTTTCCATGGCCACTGTGCACACCAACAGCACTCTGCAGCCGTAGCATACTGCCTTTGCCAGCAGTTGGCTCTGAGCTGGAGAGCATGACGTCGGATGCACTGCAGTCAGTTGGATAGAGTGGCAAGTGGAGGCAACAGGAAAGACAAGAGAAGAATGAGGATGATATAGTGAGCCATGAAAAACTGCAAAAACTGCAAGGAAAGTTTGTTAGAACTCAAAGATTGATGGAAGAGAACATTTGATCCATCATACAGGGAGATTGAGTTTAGCGAGGGAGCAAGGCGAATGGTTATGAGTCAAGATAACTCCAGTAAAGAGCTGTGCTGTATTAAATTTAGAGGGACTCAACATCAGCAGCTAAAGAGCACAGAGGAGAAACAGAGCGAGCTATTGAAGAAAATTAGTTATGGGTCAAGATCAGTGGTAAAGACTATGTTCCATTAACTTGACGGAGGAGAGCAAGCAGAGTGCATTTGGGCGAGTCTGGCAGGAGGCCAGGTTATTTGAGATTTAGAGCAAGGGTATGGAGAGTGCCATGAGGTGATGATTGGGTCACAAATTACTTTAATAAAACACTATGCATCATTGATTTCTGTGTTAGGTGGCAACGTGATATTCACTCATGTGTTATAATGTACTTTTCAGGAGCAAGTGGCTTCGGAGCAAGTTCAATTTCAGTAATAATATTACAATTATGATGACAAATAAACCTTCACATATCAGACTGAACTTGAAATTAAAAAATTAAAGGAGGTGAAGTGTGTAAAGAAAAAGGGCATCATCATGGAGAATAGAGGGGGAAAAGAGTCACAGACAGAGGAGAGAGTGACTGAAGGAGAGAGAGGAGTGGAGGTAGAGGCATTACGCGGGTCAGTGTGAGTCATATTGAGAAAGTGTCAGATACAGAAATGAAGAATTACTGTAAAAGAAAAAAGAAGAGGAGGAGGAGGAGTGTAAGTGCAGAAAACTACAGAGGTCACTATCAACCGTGTTAGAGAACCTCACTGATCAATACCTTGCACTTACTCTGATCAATATGTAAAATCCTGCAACAGACTGCTGATCATCAATCAATACGACCAATGAAACCAACGTTTGGCTCAGCACATGTGCACTTTCACTCATCACATATATTTTATGTGATGTCGTATGAAAACCCCAGAACAGCAGGATCTCTCTGCAACAGTAAACACAAGGCTTTATGGGAGGTGTGGTCGTCAGGCTGAGAGACAAACAGCACTGCAGATGACATCGGTGATGTTTGTTCATCAGGCCTCATGCAGGGACACTTTTTGTATTTTGTGTTTCAAAGCAGATTCACTAGAATCAACCTTTTTCAACCTTGTTCTAGTCTGATGGATACCACCTACTCATGAGGGTGTGAGTGTTCATCAGATTTCATCATTAGCATAATCAGTGCCCTCAAACTGCAGCGTAAAGACAACTGTTCCATTCTGTTTGTGGGCAAGTTTCATTCATAAAGTCTAAAAAGAATGGACCGTCTTTCCACATCTAACTGACACACAAAAAAGTCCAATCAAAGCTTCAAACCTGCTGCCAAACTGTCCTGAAAGCAGGGTCTGCATATATATATATACTGTATATAAAACTGAAAAAGAAAAAGAAACTGAATGAAAGTGCAAGAATAAACAATAAATGTAGCTTTTAGCTCAACGACATGCCTCTGGTTTCCTGTTTTATTAATATAATTAGACAAACCCAAATCTGTGGTTATAATACCAGAAAATTATCTCTCAAAATTATTAAACATTAGAGGTATTCACTTATATAAAGTAATGGAAGCTTTCACACGTCTTTTGTCACAGAGCTATGACCGGATAATAGTTTGGGGACATTTTAGTACAAAAATTGCATGACAAGCAGATCCTTCCTGAACTCAATGCCCTTTCAATCTCCATCCTATCTCCTCAGAGGAGAGGAGGGTGTGATTAACTGGAATACAGCCTAACTTCTCATTGACAGTAGCTGTAACAGCCCAAATTACCACAAGATAGCCAAATTAGTTTTTAGCCTCTCAATTAAGTAAATATGAACCCAATTGGGTTGAAAACCACCTAATCTGGCAAACCCTCTTTGTGCAGCTCAAAGGCTTTTGTTTTTTGGAAATCAGCAGCAAAGAAATACATGACAGATTTAGCTGATTCAGTAGTTTTATTAGACTTCCAGAAAAGAGCTGTTACTGATGTGCCGTCGTGGAGCTGTCCTATGGTAGGGACAACTGAAGAGTGAGATGTTACGCCAAAAATACTTATGTCAATAAAATCTAAAATGTTAAACTTGCCAGTAAAACATCAGGTGATGAAGCACATCACACTACAGTTCTACTTCAAGTTCATTTAGGCTACATTATGCCAGATGTCTTGCGGGCATGTAGGAGAGTTGAAAGTTGGCATGGGGGGGAGAGACAGGAGGCAAAGATACTGGATGAGGTCAAAGAGGCAGGTGCGTCAAAACTTATACTCCTTCTCTGAGTCATAACTCAGTCAAATCTGAACACTTTTAGATTCAATGCGACTCAGACTTTCAGATGAGATCATAACCTCCATCCGTTGTGAATTAACGTCCATCTGCTGCGGACTCTGAAAGAAGATGCTCATTATAGCTCAGAGTCATCAACTTTTTAAGTTTCCTCAATGTCAAAGTAAGTCAGTTGTCTGTACATCCATGGGTACAGAGCAAAAAAGAACTGCTAGTAGCTAATTTGACATAGGGGGGGCTGGGTATGGTTGAAGCACAGGTCAGTTTCAACCAATTTCTCCAATCAGGAACAAGTTACATGCTCAATTTAGTCCTCATTCCACATGTGAGGAAGTATCACCCTGTGGCAGACACAGCCAATTTCAGAAGGAAAAAAATGAGACAGTTTTTTCTTTTACTTCATTTATTTTAGTGATAGCGCTGCCTGCTTTAAATTAAACTCTCCAAACTTAAATCATGTTTATTGTGTGTCTGTCATGCAGTTTGTATTAGCTAATGTTTTAGCTGTTAGCTGTAAGGTAAGCGAGTTCATGGCTACAAGAGTCTGAGTTATTTATAACAACAATGCACATACACAGACACACACAGACACACAGTCATGTTAAAGGGTCATTTAAGTGTTGAATAAAAAACTTTCAATATCAAGTTTCTGTCATAATCCTTATATCATAATGTTACATTTCACCCCAGGATATGGGGTGCAACATTTCACTCCTTGGGTTTGAGGCTAAACCAAGTATTTTCTGTTTGTGTTGCAGGGATAAAACCTACACCATTTAATAGCAGACACATGTAACTAGTTTGTATTACATTATAAATGGACTGGCTTAAAAGAGCAGAGAAAAATGTAAAAAAAAAAAAAAGAAAAAGTTCACATCATTGTGTACAGCTAACACACTGACTATGGCAACACTACACTTACGTTTTACATCACCTAGAGCTGCCAAATTATTTAGAGGGTGGGGGGTGGAGTAGCTGGAGATGTGACTTTTTATTCTAAGAGCTCTCTCTCTGGCCATGTGTATTGCATCAGATTGTTTGCGTTTGGCTCCAAATTAGATTAGCACAAAGTCAGTATCTGTCAATACCATGATGCAATGCAGATGGAGCCACTCAGCAGCTGATGGGAATGGTCTTAATGTGTGTTTGACCTTGGCATTAATGCATCCTTGGGAATCTTTGTTTTCCTGCTCTACCCTGGTATCTTCAGGTGGAGTTTATTAATAGTTAATGGCTGACATTGTCCCCTGCAGAGGACGTGACTCATAAACCTGCAAACTAACACACACTTGATGAATAACCAAACACAAGGTCTTTAATGACAAACATGGCCGGTTTCACTGATTGCTGATATAGAAAATGATGATGTGATACACATAAAGCACAGATTCTCTATTTTGGCAACAGATTGGCTTTTAACAGATTCCTATCAATTACATTAAGTGTGTGTATCATAAATGTACTTACTGTCTCAGGGATGGAAGTAGAGGGAAGGGGAAATGAATGCACTGTGCATTTTATTTTATCCTCCATTACTGCTGATAAAAAACCCATAAAGAAAACATTGGGTTTCAGATTAGGTCCATTATGTACTTATTCATATGTGCTTGTCATATTCTAAGCGATACAATTAAATGCAACTGTATTTCCTATAAACTGGCTCTCACATAATTGTGTTATATTTTTTTAGTAATTCAGAAATTCCTTGTACATATTTAATCATAGTTCACTTTATGTGCACTACCATCAGTGAATGCTTTCATTCTCTCTCTAACACACACACACACACACTCACATGCAGTACACACATACTATACAAGAACCTGTATGACTTTTTATGGATACACTTTCATGTGTTCATGCTCTCGTGCAGATGTAGGACACTGAAGCTCATCTAACTGAGCAACTAAAACTCAGAGTACTTTGATGTTGCTATGATGCCTGGACATGTCAGTAGGACCATAGCAGTGAATCTGAGATAGCCTTTTAGCAACAAAAACAAGAGTACCTTGAGAGTAGAGTACCTTGCTAGCAGAGGTATCGCTACTCCTGAGAGTTTCCTACTGAAAAGGCCTGTTGTTCTTTGTTTCCTCCAACTGTCTTTGTTTCCCTCAAGTGCCAGCAACTTCTGGTGCTGGCACTTGAAGGCAACACAGCCGGACACTTGAATCTAGCTTCAAAAGTGAGCTGGCCGCTAGCTGTCTGCTTGGCATCACCTCAGCTAATTTGAGTCACTGAACGTTATCTCTCGGCTGTGTTTGTGGAGTTGAGGAAGTCTGTGCTTCTGTTTTTTAAGGGGAGTGAAATTCTAGTGTTAATTTATTTATGTGTTAGCACTAAATAGCAGGTCTCTGTGTCTGTACTCACCATACCTGTCTTGTTAGCTTAGGTTGTTAACTAGCTAATTAGCCAGCAAATGAATTAGCCTTGGGTTAGCCTTTGAGCAAGACACCCAGACGCCCAGCTGTGCTAACGATGTTACCAGGAGTGTACGCTTGCCACTTTAAACTGGCATGCGCCAAAGTCTCGGCACATGCACCACCTCTTGGTCCACTTTTTTGATTAACTGGGAGTTAGGTGGAGTCAGACAGTGCTAAGATGGCGACAGTGGAGCAGCCCACTCTGAGCTTCAAAACCGCTCTTCAGAAACCTGTGGGTGACGTCACGGAGGCTACGTGCATCTTTATATACAGTCTATGGTTCAGACATAGCTTGGTATGAATGTAGCATGGTAGTAAATTGGATTGCATCATACAAGTTAGCCACAACATAGAGTTAAGAGAGTATTCCAATGATTAAGCATACAGACGTCTGGTAAACTCACTTCTTTCTACCTCTAGGCGCTGAGATTTCTTTCACATTTTCAAACTTGGAGTCTGTAACCCCAACCATGACATCACATGAGTCAGCATCAGTATCAGACTTCACACAGCTCCCTCGGGAGCCACGAAAGGCTTTATACAACTATCTTCATATAAGCCGTAGAACTCACTAAGAAGCCAATAAGTGAGGGTTATAACTGCTGTCGTGGCAGAACAGGTAGAACGATGGGAGAGACTAATGACGCAACCTGAGAAAAAGTTTCTTTGTAATAAAACCAGCAGCACATTGAGACTAATGACCATACATTTGTGTTACAGCCATCTTCACTGTAGTAAAACCTTTTAAATACCACCGGAGCAATTGATAAATGGTCCTTAAATTCCGAATAATAAGGTGACGTTAGTTGGACAAGATATTGTAGCTTATTTCAGCTAGTTTATGTGTGGTAGCATAAACTACTTTGGTTAAACAACAACCGACAATTTTGTCTTATCAATTATTCAGTCATCTTGCTTAATGACACGTCCACATGATGCATTGTTGAGATTTGGAAGTTGTGCGAGTTGTTTCCTCTGAAACCTACAGTTACCCATAACAGCTGTCTCTGTGTAGGTCCCCAGGGATGTTTATGTGGTTGTTTTAACATTGAAGTTTAGAGTTGATCATTTCAAGTCAACAATAACTTCCGTGTTCAGATGGCTGCTGAAAAATAGAAGTTTTTCATCTTGATAGGGAAGAGGTCTGTCTCCTTGGAATTAAAGACTCCTCTGGATGCTTCTTTTCTATGGTAATGATAAGAAAACAATGGCAGTGTTATTTTTACAGGTCTTCTGTGGACACAGACGGGTCAGGTATCATCACTTATTTCCCTGCTGTATTTCTTTTTTTACTCCGCTGCTCTTATTAAACATGACTTTATAGAGTTTGGATCAATGAGATGTGAAGTGATGACTGTGAGTTTAGCCCTCACGCCTCCATGATCCATTCTTTCTCTCTGTGACAATCTATTCATTTTGTTTATCCTGTATCTGTTTTATTGGCAGGGGTGTAGAATACACAGTAGTGACAAAGCATAATAAATGAGGGTGTATTCCAGTACTTCAGCATGTCTCCCTCTCCTCAGTCCCTCTCCCTGGCAGTACAGGTGCGGTATACTCTGCCAAAGCTCAAAGCCTTAGTGCCGCCATCACCATGATATATGGCCTCCTCTCCTTTGGTAATTAAGTCTAACAGTTATGATTCAGTGAAGCTGGCAATTCAAATTAAAAGCAGTGCATTAGCAGTCGGCGCTAACATAATTAGCTACACTTTGAAGGCAGCTATAATCACAGAGCAGGAACCCCTGGGCCATCCTGCCAACACGCAGGGTTAGCAACACTGAACTGATTAAAAATCTGTCATGTATGGACGAGGAAGGAGATTTCCATTGGACGGCAGACTCGATGGCAAACTGCCTTGTCATTTGGCAGGTGATTCAGGCAAGAGGATTAAGCACTCTGTACTGTAAAAACTCATCTGTTAAAGCTGTACTGATAATGTAATGCGTAATGTGAAAGGTGTAATACTTTGTGACAAACCCACAGAGAGTTATCATCTGACTTGGCCGTTGCCCTCAGCTCTATGGAGCTTTTTAGCCTCATTGTTTGGGTTTTTTGCAACCCTGCGATTCCACTCTCATCAACCTTGTCTCCAGCCACAACATGCAGCCTTTTGAGTAATGGCTCTGATGAACCTGTTGCACCCTACCTGACCTACACCAAATGGCAGACAACATTTGCGACTAGCCGGTGAACATACTCATGGATTTAGTAATTCAGAGCAAGGTTTTAGGTTTTTTATCTTTGGTTTTTCAGTTTCTCATAAACCGTGTTTTTTGTTTTGGTTTTTTGGGGGAGGGTTTTCTTTGCAAAATAGTTTTTATAAACCCAATGTACGCTATTTGTCCATTACCAAATAGCGGACAATGTTAACAACGAACTGCTAACAGCAACTAGCAGCTAAAGACCCAGATAATTCCCTCAGGAGTTGGTCAAGATTAAACCGGAGCCAACAGGAGACTGAATATTGGATTTACATTCATCAGGTGGCCAGTAACATGATTAATGCTGATGTTATATCATATACAGTATATTTTCTATGTGTAAATAGGCACCTGTTTGCTAACAGATTGGCTTCATTTATACAGCAGCTATTTATGTACGTTCCATGATGTGCTCCTCCTCAAAAACTGAACTGCACATCATGATGGGATGTCCCCTTATTGTTAAATAGAGGTAAAGACAACGCTATGGCTCCGTCTCTTCTTTGTTTTAAAGCTGCGCCAGCCTGGTGGTGGCGATGGCACATTTTTGCCCTCCACAGGTCATCTGCAGAACTCCACTGATTAATCTGAGGTCTTATGAATGACTCTATTATATAGAGTTCAGCGAGATAGAGGAAAATCTACAGCTCTTTGTTTCGGTTAATCCCCAGTCATCCGTGCCAAGTGCGGTTTTCAAAGAGTTGTTTATAGCTCCAAACTCTGACAGTTGTTCTCGCAAGATGTTTATTTCTTCTGGATAATTGCAGCAGTGGATCAAAACATGTTTCACAGTCTCTGCCTCTCTACAGCTGAACTTCCCATCCACGGTGCTTTCCAACCAGTGCCAGCTCATGTTTGCACAGTGACTCAGTCTCAGTACAGTTATCACAACTTTGCCCCCGCTTAAGTTTGTATGCTTCATTATTGGCTGCATTAAGAAATAGATCCTCTACCTATTTCCCTCCTGCCATTGTCTATACCTTTATCACTCCTTGATACATTATACTCTTACTTTCTGGGCTTCCATGCAGTATTTCCACATCTATTTCTGTCCTGTTGATGGCACTCTTTGCTGTCTTATCAGCTACTTTATTCCCCTCTACTCCTATGTGAAGTTTTAAAAGGAACACAATTGCTTATTAATGGGCTGCACTTTCATTGAAATCGTTAAATTACATTTGTGGTTATTGTTATTATACCTCTTTTCTTCGTCTCTGGTGCTGAGTGATTATTGCTGCAGCGTTTGGCTCCAAATCTGATGCTCAACGATCTCTCAGTGGTAAAATGTTTGGAAAAGAAGAAGAAGAAACATAATCTAAACTGAAATTGGCATTCTCTTTTTATCAGTGTTTGTCCTCCTCTCCATCTTTAACACCATAGGTTGGGATCCCCGCTGTGCTCCTTTAATCATACATCCCCTCAAGACAATTTTAGACCTCTGTTCTCCCAGCCTTCAGCTCCATTAGGCTTTTGCTTTTTTTTTTACAGCAGCAGCAGCAGAAGGTTACTGGCTCCTTCTAACATGATTAGTGGAGATTCATTTCAAAGGTGGCCATAATCGCAGACTGGAAGCCCTGGGCTAATCTTCCAGTGGCTGTGGATGAAAACACAGAGGTGATTGAATATGCCATATATGGAAGGAGGGATAAGGGCAATAATCTAATCAGTTACTGGGTGGCCTCTTTAATCAGACAGTGGCTCAGAACAGGCCAGTGTAATACTGGATGGAAAAAAAAGTAATGTGTTTTAATATTTTACCCTTTCATAATGTTCACATATTAATGCTAATGGAGATTCATAAATTCCTCATGTGTTGGATTTCTCTACTTTCTCCTGTTACCAATTTATTGTTAGATACTTTTCTCCCAGCAAACAAGACATATTACCATCCTTTCTGAGAAGAGACAGTTGCTGAATATATTGGCCCCCATCCTAGATTCAGTTATGAATAACTTTCTTGTTACTGGCTGTATCCTTGACTCTTTATGCAGGCTACATGTCACCTCTACTAAAAAGAAAAAACACACTGAATGCAACTCCCATTCCTGTCCATCATGAAATGTGCATGGTTTATTTATGGGAAACAGTAGCATTTTTGATCTTTTCCAAACTGGCTTTTGCAGCCTGCAGAGACGCCATATTGGTTTCCCACAACAACAACATTATGACAGAGTGCTTTGATTCTGCTTGATATCAGCGCTGCATTTGTCACTATTGACCATGATATCCCACTGGATAGCCGTTCATTCTTATAGGGTTGTGGAGGGGCTGGGGCCAATCCCAGCTGACATTTAGCAACTGGACAGGGCTGACATATAGAGACAAACAACCAGTCACGCTCACATTCACACCTATGGGCACTTTAGAATCGCACTTGTTTGTTTTTGAACCTCATGTTGCTTCCACTACAAAAAAGGAAGATGTGCTCTTTTAATGTCTCCTCTGAGACAACGACTCTCTTTATGGAAGTTTTACTGAATCAGTTTTAATGTTCTGCGTTGTTGCTTGGTAAGGTAATCCGACTCTGGTGACGCTACTGAGCTTGTTTTTGCTCGTCCAAAGTGACTAGTAAGATAGGGCTTCCTGTTATGATGACCAGGAGATAGAAAGTTTTCCTTTGTTACCACTGCTATTCAGTTGTTAAATGGCAGATACTGTCTGGAGACCGACTACTTACTTTTGCACTTTGACCTTGATGAATGAACTCTTACTCTGGCCACCATGCCATACTGTCTGTTGATGTCCGTACATGTTTGGTGCTATGTGTGTCTTCATATGTGTGTTTATGTATAGCCTGGTTGCAAATCAATTTCCCTGTAATGAAAATCGTTTTGTGTCGTTTAATGAGCACTGAAGATGTCTTTCTTGTGTATGTGCTAGTGTCAGAATCCTGCATATAAAATGACACCCCCCTCACCTTGGCACTGTACTGAGTAATGAATGAGTGACAGCTAAGCCAAGCGGTAAAGATGTGGTGTTGACACCGACGACCCAGAGAGAGAGAGAGAGAGAGAGAGAGAAAGAGAGAGAGAGAGAGAGAGAGAGAGAGAGAGAGAGAGAGAGAGCGAGAGAGAGAGAGGGGACACAGTTCCATTTCCGGAAGTTAAGACGGGCAGAAAGACAGATGGGCTAATGAACTGTCAATACAGTATTCTCCAGTCAGCTGACGTCTGTATGAGTGACACCAACTAGAGTGCTCATCAGCAGCAGACCAAATCACAGTTCAGTGTCAACCTCAGGGTGAGGAAGGAAACCAAAAGTAGAATCACAAGGTCCACATTTCACGTGTTCATGTGACTGTTTACTATAACACAATGTGGATTTTCCAAAAGAACATGTTTTGTGAGGTCACAGTGACCTTGGCCTTTTCACCTTCGATCAACAAATTATTATTCTTGATCTAGGTCGAGGTCACCGTCACCTCTGACCACCAAAATCTAAACAGGTCATCTGAGTTCAACAGAGTGTTTGTGCCAAATTTGAGGAAATGACCTCAAGGTGTTATTGAGACATAGAATTCACAAGGCCATGACTGTGTTTTGTGAGGTAGCTTTAACCTTGACCTTTGACCTTTGACCACCAAGATCTAACCAGCTTATCCTTTAATCGAAATGAATGTTTGTACCAAATTTGAAGACGTTTTCTCTAGGCGTTACTGAGATATCACGTTCACAAGAATGGGATGTATGGACGGACAACCCGAAAACATACTTGCTCCGGTGAGGAGGCATGAAAAGAAAATCTTATATCAAACCTAACACAAGTGTTTATTTTGGGGCTTTCAGCTGTTTTAAAAGACACATTGTAACACAGATTAAATAGAGAGAACATTATATTTAGTAATACAAAAATTAAGGAGTCGAAAACACTGAAATCTTCACCATTATTTTAATCTTCATCTCACCTCAAAGTAGGAAATCTACCATGTGACAGCTCAGACAGGTCCTGCTCACCTCAAGTCACCACATTTATCCCTCTGTTCCTTTAACAACCAACTTTTATTTGAAGTTTTATTTCCTTAAAGCACGCGCTTGACTACAGGCATCTCTCTGAGGGTGTAAGTCTGGGTCTGACACCAGTCCCAGGCAGTTACAGGTGTCTGCACAGATCAGGTCAGTGCTGCAACCCGGAGATACTCATAAACTCAACTCAAATGTCATGTCTGTTGGGGAGGAAATAATACTGGAAGGGAAAACAGGTGAAGCCCCTACAGACATAGAGGTTGATTTGTGTGAATTGTACTGTGATATTGCCTTTTCTTGAAAGGTACTTTGTGAAAAAAAAAAAAAAGCCTGGTGATATTTAACATTTTCAGTTCAACTGTCAACAAATACCATGGATGTAATGATGCTCTGAGAGGATCAACTCTTCATCCAGTTTACCAACTTGCTTTTGTAAAAGTATACCTTCAACTGGGGTGAGCAGAAAGATCGCTCTGGTTGGTGAGATGTGAAGATACCTGGAAGGGGTGCATCCAGGATTATCCATGGGTCTCAGAGAGTTTGGCATAGCGTCTTATGAACAAGTTCTCCACCTGAGCAGAACAACAACTAGCATCACCAGCTGCAGTCCAGGACGGCGGAGTTGCAGTTCATTTGAAGGACAAGAGGCGGGGCAACCCGATGGCAGAACAAGCCAGGCTAGCTGGTCAGCAGTGACTGAACTTTTGAATCAAAACACTTATATCAGCTCAATACTATTACAAACTTCCAGTCAGGACTTTCACAATAAAATAAAATGAAAAAAGAATGGAGGTCTTGATTAAGTTCATGGATTGCGATTCTACCCAGATCGCCCATCCCTAGTTTTTTTTTTTTAAATATATGTCTGTCTTTTGTTGAATGTGAACAACAGATCTTAAACTGATTCATTTTAAGGCAGTGTTAGAGTAGCTCTCAGTCAGGAGGACAAGTGCTGTCAAATCTTTAAAATGCATTCATCACACTGTTTGATGGATTTAATCCTGCTGATTTTATATATTTTCACTCAATATTGCAGGCTCAAAGGTGTTTGGTTCGGTGCTCAAGGACAACACAGAACTCACACCAAATATATTCTGCTTCTGAAATTTAAAGCAAGTTTTCAAACCAGACAAAGTTATTCACCTTCCAAGGACTTGATGTCCTGAGAGTTAATATGTATTATTAGTACTAGACTGTGTATATGAGCTCAAAAGTGTGTGTATAAGGGTTGGGGTTTATTTATTGTGTTGTCATGACTATGAAACCCCTGTGCAACTGCCACGTATCACACTTATACACACACACACACACACACACACTATGTTGACACCGACTGAGAGTTAATGCAAATAAACTCAATAACCAATAACCCACGACGACAAAGCAAAAATGTGTCTTCGGAAATTTTAGCAAAAAAAACTAACTGATATCTTTAATTTAAAAAAGTATTCAGAACCTTTTGTTGTCTAGTGCTCCCTGTTCTGAGATGTGACTACACCTGAACTGGATTCCACCTGTGGCAAATTGAACTGATTGGACGGAGTTTAAAAAGGCACTGAACTTTATCGCAGAGTGGCGAGATGGAAGCCACTTTGAGTAAAAGGTATCCGACAGAACCACATTTACACACATACAGTTTGCTACTTTGCATAAATTTAAAAGAATCTGAGAGCACAAAGATTTCACTGGTCTGATGACTCATGAGACATAAATTGAACCCTTTGGCCAGAACTCCACCAGGTACTGCTCATCACCTAGTTAATACCAGCCCTACAGTGAAGCATGGTGGTGGCAGCAGGGACAGGGAGACTGATCAGAACTGAGGGAAGGATGAGTGCAGCCAAATACAGAGAGGTCCTTGATGAAAACCATCTCCTGAGGCAATGTAGTGACCTGAGACTGTTCACCTCTCAACTCGACAGTGGCCTGAAGCATACAGCCAAGAAAACACTGCGGTGGCTTCAGGACTCTGACTTGAGTTGGCCCAGTCGAAACCCGGCTTAAAACCACACAGAACATCTGCTCACAGATGCTTCCCGTCCAACCTGGTGCAGTTGGAGAGGATCTGCCAGAAAGAACGCAATCAACTGCCCAAATCCACATGTGAAGACTCAAAGCTGTAATTGCTGCCAAAGAGGCTCCTACAAAATACTGAATTAAGGGTGATTTCAGTCTTTTGATTTTTAATGGTTATTGAGAGTAGTAAAAACTGAATTCCATGAATTTACAAGGAAATCTGCAACACAATAAAGTGTGTGAAATGTGAGGGGGTGTGAAAGCTGAATCATTCAGTAGCTACTGTATATACAGACACGCATACAGGAAATATACAGTATATTCTCCTGAGGAACTGTAAGCACATGCACACGCACACACACACACACACACACACAACACACACACACACACACACACACACACACACACACACACACACACACACTGTTCCCTCACACAGCTATATTTCAAACACCAAGTAGTGCAGCAGCAGTGGCAGTCAAGGGCAAATCCACACAATTGGTCTTTTTCTCCACAGACACAAAGGCAGAAATCCCATTACTCCCCGTAGGTAGTCCTGTAGGACACACACACACGCATTAACACACACACACACACATTTCCCTGCTATGGCTGCGTGCTGAAAAGTCGGGGTAGCAGAAGTTATTTCTCTGCCAGCACAAGAGAGACAGGGTCATTTACAAATCCCCCACCACCATCATCACCTCAGGCTCTGCCCCTGACTCACTCACTCACTCACTCACTCACACACACACACGCACACACACACATACACACACACACACACACACACACACACACCTCTGTATTTCATTCATTCCTTTTATCTCATTCTGTTCAGCTTTCTCTGTGTGTTTTCATCACATATCTATTCGTCTTTCTGTCCATATCTTTGACACCGGACCTTTTTTTATCGGTCAAAGTGAACTCGATACAGTGAATCAAACCTGAATAAGGAAAATAGCAAATACAAAATACAGCCATTCACATTTCCTGTATGGATTGTCTTGAAATGTGCTATTCATTGTCGAGACATTCAAGGTCCCCTAGATCCTATTAACTAAACTAATGACAAAGTCGCAAATTACCAACAGGACTGTAAAAGGTTTTTTTTTTTTTTTTTTTAATTAAGCAGACTATTTAAGACTAAAGATGTACAGTAAATATCCCACAGTTCATCGTATTTGTGTAACGTGCACTGAAATAAGCTGTGATTTCCTGCTGTTGTATATGTTGCAAATGCCTGGAAAGTAATGCAGCACAAAAGAAAAGTGTTTTCTGCTGCTGAATTCAGGAAGACATTTCTGGAACAGCAGGTGTGCCTTCATCCCACAAGCAGAAGGCAGTGTGAGAGGAAATATTAAAAAACTACATGCTGTCAGCTCAACAAAAACATCAGTGATGGGATGAAACATTAGTCTGGGGCATTTTTGGTAAAATATTGAAACTCATTTGACTGGATTATTTTTGTAAATAGATAAAGATATAGTAAAAGAGGAATAAAGTGTTGCTGGCTACTTCTATTGTATCATGCTGGACTGGAGCTGCTGTGAGCAAGGGGGGGGGGGTAAGTCAGCAGGGGGGACCTGTGGGAGACTGCAAGGGAACGTTGTGTGAAAAAATGACAGGTTGTTGCTTTGTTGCTCTTTTGTCTTGTGTTGTGTTGCTGAGTAGATATAACTGCACCAAAGTAACCAACAAAAAAATTGTTTTAATAGGTGTTTTTCTCTGTCTGTCCCGTTCCCTTACTAACTCTGAATTAAACAGCTTCTTAGATTTTACACCTGCTTTTCCCAGATGTTGACGCAGCGCTGCTTTAGTGCCTCTACATTTCAGCACAGTCCAATTTTACTGTTTTGAGTCTAATAAAGGGTCAAGTAAAACCCCCTTAGAAAATATCCTTTTAAGTCTAATAGATTGGATTTAGTGAAAATGTGTATTTTGTTTTCTGTTTTCTCAAAGACTTTTATGCACTTTTCTATAAAAGGACATTAGGACTGTGAATGGGTGAATGGTCTCACATTAAATGTCTGCCTCAGAGGTCTTTCCACTCTGACTGCAAATAATATCAAGCTAACAAATGTCCATTTAAAGATTCTGAACACCAGTACAAACATTGGCTTTCTTTAAAAAAAAAAAAAATTATTGCTACCAACCTTTAAAAACCAACATCAGCTGTGCCTTTCTACTCCCTTCTTTCCTCACTGTTTCCCTTGTCTCCATCTCCTGTTTGTCTTGTCCTCTCTGTGTCAGCTGATGTTTATCTTATTATTGCTCTGGGCCTCGGGCTCGTGCGATCAACAGGTTATTTCTACAGCGCTGTGCTATCAGCTGTGTGCTTTACTGTGGGAAAGAAAAACAGCTCTTCATATCTGCCTCATTTCATTTTTAGCATTTTCTTTTGCTTGTACCACTTTATTTACTCACTTGTTCTACATTAAGACAGACGTGTGAACATTTCTCCATATCAGCTTTCAGGGTTAATTAGGAAATTTGTCATCTGTAATTTAAAAATGGCACCTGCACTTTAACAAATTTAAGCAGTCGTCTCATAGTAATCCTGTTTATTTAGCTAAATATTAAAACCCTGGTTATTGATTATGACTCAGTTTTAGGATTTTTTTTTTTTGCAGTGCCTTGGGGTCCTTTCACTCCTAACCTGTTTGGTTCGGTGTGTGTTTGCCCATTTAGTTCAGGTCTTTTAGGTCAGTGTGAAAACTGTCAATCAAACTGGTTTGGACTAAAGAACTGCACAGAGACCATTTGAAAAGGAGGGTGATCGTCTGCTCCAAGCTGACCCTGGTGTGATTTGTTTGGGGTAAAGTTAGATATGTGACCCCAATCTAACCTTGGTCGCAGCGAAGATCATGAAGGGGCATCGGCGGACGAACGGTAACTCATTCAGACAGCCTGTGTCAGTCTGAGTGGGACAGAATGATTGTTATAAATGAGGTGGACAAAGGTGGAAACACTTCTCAGTTAAACAATTAAAGCGCTGTGGTGTTAGTGGGGGTTAATACCAGAACACACCTGATCTGAACGGCCACAATGGAAGGTCAAGTGAAAAGCCGGTCATCACAAAGAGGTGGGGAATGCTTGTTTAATTTTGTGGATGATGGCCACCTCTTCTGAAAGAAATGTTAAACTCAGTGTTCACATGAAAAATGACAAGTAGATGTGTAAAAAGATGAAAATGGTCGGACACAGCCCCACCGGTCCATCATCTGCCAGGTGGGGTGAGGGGGTTAACAATCCAGCAGGCAGTTCTGATTGAGTATTCTGGCTCTTTTTAAAGGAGCTGTTTGTGAGTTTTACTATTGCTACATAGCCAACGTTAGCATTAACAACTGTTTACCCACCAGGCTAGAGGAAACGATGTGAGTTCAGCATCAAACTTCTAACTAACCAGCTGGCCCCGGCCCAGTCGGACCGTCTTGTCACTTTCTGATACTGAGTCACTGTAACATCCAGTCAGTCCTGCAGAAGTAGTGCTGCTCAGGCAACGTATAATAAACACAACAATGACGGAAGCTCTTAGCAAGATTATTAAGTAGCTAAACAGCTCTTAATGCTGGCCATGTAGCAATAGCAAAACTTTCAATAGCTACTTTAAACAGCATTAATTTTAGCTAAGTGCACTCACGGTTTTTCCCAAATTGTTTGCACACGTTTTCTAAATCTACTGAATCTCATTTTCTCAAAACTCTAAACACAAAAGCACAAACACAAAGTGCAAAACTCTACAAGTCTTGAGTAAAAGCTGCATTTACATAACACTGCATTCAAAACTGTTTTATGTCCGTCCAACATGTTTTATGCATAGAAAAAGACACACACACACCCACACACACACACACATACAGTAAGTGCACTAATAATAATCATAAACAATAATGTTCTCTTCTCTTCTCATTCCAGGGAAAATGAGGGCTGTAATAAGTCTGTCACTTTCTGCCCTTTGCGTCACTTTCTGGACTCTGTTGTTTCCTGTAATTACTTTTCCTGGTGTGTCTGTCGGTTGTTTTGCCTCCTGTCCCGGTGTGTTTTCCCGCCTTTTGTGATTGCCAGCCCCGCCCCAATTAGTTGCACCTGTGTCTCGTTAGCTGCTCCCCTAGTGTGTATTTAGTCTCTGTGTTCCTCTCTCTCCTTGTCAGCTTGTATTGTGCTTGTTTCCTCCCCTTCTCTGTGGATTCGCCTCCTGTGTTTGGATTATCTGTTTTGTTCCTGGTTGCGTTTCCCTCGTGTTTATTTTTTCTGTTAACAATGCTTTTTTTGGATTCCTGGCTTCCGTCTTATCCACCTCAATGACTGTATGGTTTATTTCACTCATCCAGCTTGCCTCTGCATCTGTCTGCATTTTGTAATAACTACACAACATTTCTGAAAAATGTGTTTCTTAAGATAAAGTACTTCATTTTAGGAAAATGAAATAAAAAGTGTAGCTTGACTTTCCCTTCCTCTTCTCCGGTCTCAACCATGTTATAATAAGCAGTCTTAACACATTTTAACAACTGAACACCTGTGACCTCCTTTTCTCTTTCATCCCCACTTATTTCTCCAACTATTGTCTGTGTGTCTCTCTCACTGACACGAGCTGCAATGATAGGCTGCGTAGCATCATGTGACCAGCTTCATATGTTACATACAAACTTAACAGAGGCATCAATTTTCTCAAAGCAAATCTCCAAAAATGTGAAACTTTTCCTTTAAGCTCAGAGCCAATCACAAACCCCCATCAACTGAGTGACTCCCATGACACACACACACACACACACACAAAGTGTTTGGGATGAAACAGGGTCACAGCCTCAGTTTACTGTTCATCCTCCACACTGACACAATCAAGCAGAGTGTGTCTGTCGAGTTCATAATAGCACACAGCCTTTGTTGTGAGGGGATCAGAGCTTTCAGCAGAGAGGGGGGGGGTCTTCCTCTGGGAGTCACTGAACTCTGCATCCACAAGAAAGCTTGTACAACTTGTGTTGAGCCGTTCCTGACCTGGTTTTTCTGCCAAGTGAACTTGCTTTGGCACATTCTTGATCTGAGTGAGATGCATTTTTTTTCCTCAGAGAAAACATCTGCGGTCTTGATCTCAATCACGTCAGCTCCAAAATTCCTCCAAGAAAGGAGCCTCATCTCCTGCTCGACCCCAGGGTGAAAGCTGTCGTCTCCCGTGAACCCGTGGCCTGCCTCGGGAGTTTTAGTTTGATGTTCACCCGGCATTGTTGTCGTGACATTTCCTGTTTTATGAATCCATCAGAGGATGCTGTGCTCTGTGTCTGTCCCCCTGTCCAAGGCTGGGATGTAAGCAGATGTGATGTCTGTTGGACCGCTCCCAGTGACGCCTTCAGACATCGTTGTCTTCTTTTAAAACCGCTTCTAGCAAAGGCAACAATGTGCGCTGTGTCCTCCTCACCAGGTCTTCATGGTTGGAGTTGCGTGACTCCTTGTATTACACTCGCAGGGTGCTGTACTGTCTATTCAAAATCAGTACAAAGAACAGGAGAAACTAAAGGGTTAACAACTATAAAAGGGGACCAGTGTGGTTTTGATAATCAACATGTAATCAGTAATAATCTTTACACACTATAATGTGTTTAGTGACAATCATTATACAGCTTATGCTTAACGTTTCCCTGACGTCACTCAGCTACTGTAAGACAGATGTCCAGATAAACTCATACCACCACAGCAGCTTCTGGGTGCCTGAGGTCTTTACCCTGTCACTAAATCCATGTTTGCATCATATGGATGGACATAGATGGACAAGACTCCCATGTTTATCTTAATGACCTCCGATTGTTCACACCATCAGACAACTCAAGCCAGTTGTATGGTTGTACAGGGAGGCAAGGGTTAAAAATACACAGCCATGACAGTAAAGCCCTTTATTTTGAACAGACTTTAGTTGACATGAGGAATATATTTTTGTTTTTTTGATTTTATTTTCAGGCTAATTATTAAGTTTCGGAGTCATATGTAAGACCACGTGAACGCTGGTTACGATTACAGTGACTCTGATATAACATGGATGTGAGGTAAGAATGAGCCCTGTGGCTTCTGTGTATGACGACCACAGTGTGAGGGCTGGAACATAGTTGCTCTCTTATTATCAGGCTCAACCAGCTAAAACCAATTAGGTCCAACACGACAGTCCTGCAGTAAATCCTCCCTCATGACAGATAAAATGTTTTTGTTGCCACTGTTTCACAGACGTGTGGAGTCACTTTGGAGGAAGTGGTTTGTGGCACTGTTAAATCGCGGCGCTGTCATTTAGCTCATCCTCATTGATATAAGGACAAAATATTAAAAAAACATGTCAGCACTGCACTACACTGGAAAAAAACAAACAAACAACAAACACACGAAACACCATCACAAACTGCAGCCTCCAAAATGACCATATCAGCACCTTCACTTTAAATTAAAATGACAGTAATGTTATATTTATCATTTCTCTCCCTGGTTGGAGCCACAGACACATTCACACAACTCTTCTATGTTAATTAGTTGTTTGTTTTCAGCTTAGTTTGTGCGTTTATCTTTAAGTTATGAAAAGTAAATAAGTAACTAGTTAACTTATTGACAGGTAACTATGTGACTTGTTGATATACATCAGTGGTTCTCAACCTGGGGGTCCCGAACCCCAAGGGGGTCACAAGATAATTTCCAGGGTTGTGGAGAATAAAATAAAATAAAATAATATTTTAGACAGGGGAATGGTTTTTACAAGACATCTCCTGCACCCGTGTAATTTGCCTTAGAACAGATTTTATTGAGTGTGTTTTTAAGAGTCAAAGTGTGCACGCACATGAGTTTATGATTGGACACACACACACACACACACACACACACACACACACACACACACACACACACTCAAATTTGATTAGGTCACTTTGTGATTTGTTTGAGCTCATGTTTGGAGAAACAATGATGTTAAAAATATATATTTCTGAATGGAATCAGATTCCGAAGTTAACTCCTCCTAACCCTCCTAACCCTACCTAGAAAATAATAACAGTGTCTATGTGGTGAATCTAGAGATTCCCTCTCCTCTACCTCTCAGATCTGCATACCTTAAGTGTAGCAGCTCCCTTTGCCAATTAAAGTAGCATTAGCTTAATCACCCAGTAAAAACTACTCATCCATTCTTGCTTAGTTTGGGCATTTGATCGGTGCAGGGGCAGCTCAGGGGATCAAGGCCTAAAAACCACATCACCTATTCAGTGGTGGATGAGTTGTGACTCCAGCTCACGACATTTCTCATGTTTTCCTCTCTCTCTCTAATTATGAATCTAAATCTCTGGAAAAGGAAGATATCACACATGTGTGTCTTAAAGGACAGTTCCACTTTATTACAAAATTGGGTCTCATTTATCAGTGGATTATAACAAAAACAAAAAACATGACCGAGAGCCATTCCCAGAGCCATCAACTCAGACTGATACTGATATTGACTGAACTTGGAATTTGCCATTTGTTTGCAGGGTTTTCTTCATGCATCCCTGCGCTATTAAAGTATTGGTTCTCTCTGGTACAGAGGATGAACACCTGTACCTTTATAATTCCATAAAGCCCTTATTATCCTATATAATATCTATGCTGGACTGGACCACAGGGCCAGACTCACTCTACTAACACTCTTATGCTTTAAGACCCGCAGGTTTACTCTGAATTTTAGAAAATCTGTGTTCAGTTTTTGTGCACCAAACACATGGAAATATCTGCAACACACTAAAGAATGAAGAACGACACGCTCATCACCCCCCGGGACAATTCTCAGTGTGCTAATGTTTTCACTGACTATTGTCCTCTTTTGAATTTTAACTCTGTATTTGTGTGTATCTCGACATCATTGCAAATGAGGGAAACCTCAATGATCTTCAAGGCATAAATAAACAAAATGAAAAGGGAATGCCACTAATTCTATTCATGAGGATCAGTTTACTTGTCACTGCTGCGCTGCTATAGATCTGCAAAGTGGGAAAATCCGTTGGTTCCACATTTGTTTTTGCATTTCAGATTTTTCATCAAACAGTGTTTCAGTGTTTTTCCATCCATGGATGCTGTGACTGCTGAATTCATTCAGATTGTGTTATTAGTTTTCTCAACAGCGTAATCACACGTAGCAGCTCTGTGTCTGGATGTCTCTCTTGCCAAAATGCACCTTGGGAGTCGTAGTTAACTTCCTCCTCAAAGTCTTTATGTACACAGGCTTTTTATACAAGAGCAGATATTTTGAGAGTTTTCACTGACAGTCACATCCCATTTTTAATAATAATAATAATAATAATAATAATAATAATACATTTAATTTATAGGCGCTTTTCAAGGCACTCAAGGACACCTTACAACACACAGTAAGAGATAAAATACAAAATAAATTAGAATAAATATAATTGCATAAAATAAATAATAATAATTTTTATGCAAAATATGAATGGGATTTTTACCTCTGACACCATGGTGCCCATAATTGCTGAGTTGCAATGTATGAACTAACATCCCTTACTAGCACCTGCTATGCACTTCCATTGCACTTCTCTACCTGATCTCCTTGCACTTATTGAATTGCAGGGTTCAGAGTTTTTGGAGCTTGACCTGGAGACTAAAAGTTAGCCCCTGCTGCTTCCTGCAGGGATGCAGAATGGCACCAGGAGTTTTAAAAGTTTCGAGTCTTCCTATTGTTTTCTGATCATGTCGGGAAAACTTTGCTCTGGCTGCCCCCCCTGTAGCCTGGTCTGATTAGGTGAATCTCTCTCATCAGCCCCAGCTTCACACTGCAGAGCATATCTGATCAGACTGATGTGATTATAGGTAAAGTGCATATTAAACCGGTGCCACTCATATTTAATCTCAAATGTGTGGAACCTGGATGGGATGTGAAGAGAAGGAGGTGTAATGTACTTGCACATGCATTAATGAAAAGAGATGTAAATGACATTTTCACTCACACAACATGCTGAGACGGAATCTGCCTGATTAAAGCAGCATAAAAAAAAAATAAAAAAAAAAGGAAAGAAACGACTTTCCAGATTCACATAGAAATGACGAGTGCTCCTGCAGCCGTCGCATGGCGTCTTCTCATTATGCGTTTGAAAAGGCATGGTGCTCAACACCTCCGGTCGACTCTACAGCACTAATTCTGCATACCTTAACAAAATAAGCTCCCTCTTGCCAATTAAAAGCACATTAGCCTAATCACCCAGTAAAAACCACTCATCCATTATTGCTCACTTTGTAAATTTTATCGGTGCATTTCACCAGAGAAATGGCTCCGCTGCACCGCGAAGGCCCCGTAAGTCATTAGCGAGTCTGCGTGAGTAGTAATGGAGACGGAAGAAAAATGTGTTGACAAATCAAATCACGCACGCCGATAAACGGGAATTACAAGCGACCAAATCTGCGTTTCTTGTTAAATCGGGGTAATTTTTTTTTGAGGGGGTGGGTGAGCAGGTGGCAGTGGGGGGGGGGGGGGGGGGGGGTTGGAGACAAGATCAGATATCAAGTTTAAAGTAATTGTCTGCATATAGCAGAGGGAGAGATACTGTACGTGAACTCATCAGTCTGTCTTTGCCACTGATGAAGTCTTGATATGAAATGTGCCACTTTCTGTGACTCATCAAAACCCAATTCTCTGGACTTTGCTGTGCACGTGCACACACACACACACACACACACACACACACACACACACACATACATACAGATTTAATCTCTTGTAATAAGAATAGATTGCTATCTCCCTCTTGGCCAGAGGTGCTATTTGCTCTTTTTATTCTGTATTTTATGGTTTTTGTTCAGTTTGGCTGCCCTCGTGTTATATTTCAAATCCAAAAAATCTTTTAAACTGATCAGGGTGTTTTGAGATCTGTGCTCTGACGGGAGACAGAATCAGGCCAGGGTTTCATGATTGTTGCTTCGCAAGAGCTTCAGCCATCATTGCGTTTACAATACGAGAGGTTATAATACGGCATCTGAGCAGCTTCTTATTCAAAAACATCCAAACAAACTAAAATGTGGTGTATTGTCACTATATCTATGCTAACTGTCTACAGAGTAGCTACATGGACATATACTGAAGCATGTAAAAAGTGATGAAGGTAAAACGTATTATGAACACACACACAGCATTTTACTCAAGCTCAGTGCTGAGATTTGGCAACGTGGCGACACTGGTACAAACATTACTTTGGTGAGTACAAAGTTATTATAACTGATACAATGGCTTTATTATAATAAACTTGAAGCATTTCTTAAGATTTCCTTTAAATTTTACTTGACAGTACAACATTGACAGAGGTAGTAGTTTAGATTAGACTATATCCTGTTACTGCACACAGTACCACTACAACGAAATGCACTCTAGCATCTAGCCAGACTAGCAAAAGTGAGAGAGTGAGTGCTTCTCATTACTTCACTATGTCTCCCTTTCCCTCGTCCAGAGGCAGAGCCTTCCCGCCTCTGGCCTCTAAGAGTGCTTGAAATATTGTGTTAACAGGCCGGCTAGCTAATGGTTTTACTAGTTCAATCAATTCCTGTTGCCTCTCAGCTACAACTAACTAGAATCACCTCCTTGGGGTTGTCTGCCTCCACCACTCAGACTAGTTTCAGGTTACATCTCTGTTTATCCAGAGTCATATAAAATATGAACCATTTGTGTGAGATTTTGTCATAATTGCTGTGCAAAGTCTTGAGTAATGGGTAAAAAGAGTTTTGTGCAGTTTTGACATTGACCTTTGACCACCAAAATCCAATCAGTTCGTCCTTTAGTCCAAATTCGAAGAAGTTCTCTCAATGCGTTATTGAGATATCGTGTCCACAAGAATAGGACGGATGGACGGTACAGAAGCATATTAAATTTGATAATTGATGTGTTCTGTTTCTCTTGTATTCTCGCTCATGTCTCCTTCCGAACAGTAATAAGAGAACGGAGATGTCCTTCGTGATGATGATGGACCGGGTCGACGAGTTCCGCATCACTGTAACATTGCATTCATTGTGGTATGAGTCCCGGCCCCATTAAGTAACCACCAAGCAGGTTAGCTTTTGGTTTAGCACCCTGGTCACCCACGCAGGCGTTTTCAGTTTAGGCGGCTAATAGGACCTTCTACTGAAGGTGAGGCTGTGCAGTGCTGTGCTGCAAATTTGCACCACGTGTAAATGCAATAGGCCTTTTTCATCAAAGACACTTTGACGTGTCACAGTGGGAGATGCAGAGGGTTGAACAATGAGATTAATTATGACTGAACTCCGTAATTTAGATTTCTGTCAAACTCGACCCTGACGTGCTGTGATGTCGTGCCGACATATTTTTGATTGTGAAAATAAAAGCTGTTGTTATTGTGACAGAGAGAAAACATTTTAAAACGTAATAATACAGAGTGTTTATTGTGGATTATTATTGTGTATAAACTGAATATATTTGTCTGTATTTATGTATTTCATTCAGTCGGGATCTGATGTAACAGGACGTATATGGTCATGTAACTTCTTGTTGCTGGATGCTGGAGATGTTGTGTCGGCCTCAGCCACCTGATCTCAACAAGATTCCAGGTGAAATCCATCTCAAACAAGCCTGTTGTCCGCTGCGAACAAGACCTATGATGAAGGTGAAAGTTCTGTACAACAAAACAAAAAAAAAAAAGGAGGGTGAAGATTTTCTATCACAGTGTGTGCTGTGCTCACAGTCTAATTTGGGAAAATAAGTGAAAGCACCTGCCTGTGTTGGTACAGCATGGCTGTGTAAGGAGGGGGTGTTCACAGGGGGCTGCAGAGACAAACTGTCTCTAAAACAATGGGAACACACTTCATTTCCATGTTCAGATGTGGCTGTTTGAGGCATAAGCAGCAAATTAGTTCCCTGTATTATGTGTTTTGAAGCATGTAGTGCCTTAAAATGCAGATAAAACACAGTGAAGTCACTTGGCAAATCCCACCCACCCACCCACCCACCCTCTCTGCTCCCTGCCTCTGCTGAATTATTTTTATCCCTGGTGGGAACAAAATTTATCCCCCCTCAGAGTGATTAACGCTACTTCACCAACAGAGCATATAAAATCCTTAATAAAAATATTTTTTAAATATATCTAAGTAAAGCACTGCAACACAAGAGCAGTCTATAGTGCAAACAACAATAAAATCAGAACCGGACTCTTCCACTGGCCTTGATCCATGCCACAAGCACAGATAGTGTATCTCAGCACATAAACTTCAGCTACTGTAGCTAGACAAATGAAAGGGGGGAAATAAAAGGATTCAGAGCAGCATATCATCATGTTTTACAGGACCCACACAAAAAAATTCCTAGAAATATTACAACTGAGAATGAAACGTTCGGCCTTCTGAGGCTGTGGTTGGAGGCTGCGTTCATCATCATCATCAAATCATTTGCAGAACAGTACAACTGTTCAACTCCACACAAAAGCCTTTTTCTGTGTGGAGGCCGGGGGTTCGAACCCAGAATGTTTTTAAATTTTTTTAAATAAAATGATCTTTGAAAAACTCTTTCATTGTTTGTTTTGTTTTTTTTTCCCATATTAAAGCCTATCCCCGTGAATGATAGGAACTTTTATGTTGTCGTGGGCTGGACCACTTTGCCGCCAGACCACATCCTGTACTTGTTTGCTATCTGGTGAATCGATGAGTGATCCGCAATCTGCATGTCGAAGTGTCCTTGGGCAAGATACTGAACCCCAAATCGACCCAGATGTACCATCAGTGTGTGTGATAGAAAAGTGCTGAACTTATAGAAAAAGCATCAAGTGAATTGAGTGGTCCAAAAGATTAGAAGCTTAATTAAGCGCAGTCCATTCACCATTTATCATAGATGTTGGGGCATTAATGCTAAAGTGACACAATGGCTCTTTGGTGAAGATGGTGTTAGTACAACATGTACTGGAGATCCTGCAGAGGGGAGATGCCTGAGCTGCCAGTACTGAGGTGGGAACACTGAGGTCTATGAGGCAAACCGATATGAAGGCAAGATGCCTGAAAGAGGAATTTTAAAGTTTCGACACATTGAGGGGAGAACGTGTGTCTCAGCCAAGTGACGGAGATCATCAGAAGGCAGAGGTGTTTTGTGAACCTTTCCTTGGCCGACAGCAGCCTGGAGGACAACAGAATTATTTGCTCTGAATCCGTCAAATTGGCCATCTGATGAAGATGAGCGCTTCCTATATGGAGGCCACAATGAGTCCCATACTCCTCAAGGAGAACAGAAGAGTACACATAATTGTCATATTTCATCATCCACTTGTCTTTATTGTTTTTATTCTTCCTGTGCTGTTTTCTGCTCTACTTTTATTTTGCACTGCATTAGTCAAATTACTGAAACTTTTATCGACTCAGCTTTGGTTTAGTTGCTTGTTGTTCTGTGTTTGTGCATCCGGCCGCTTTTATTAGCTTGTTTTTATTTCTCTTTAAAATACTGTGTAACTTTTGAGAAGTACTGTGTGAATTTAAAAAGAAATTGAAAAAACAAACAAACTATTAATTCTGTTCTTTTTCTTAATCAACTGCTGGCATTATCTTCCTGTGAATCCAGGCGAAATGAGTAATAATGCCTTCAGTACACCAACACTAACTGGCAAGACCAAAAGTCTTTGGAGCTGTAAGAATTACACAGAACATTGATAAAAGCAGCCGGACAGATAAATGTATAAACAACCATAAAAAGCAGCCACACATCGCTACACAGCCAAGTGGTTATTAGCCTCTGGGAAACAGAGGGCCTTGATCCAGGGGGTGTGATGAAATGTCTCTGAAGAGGCTATAAAAGGTGCAGCCTCTGATTGTTACTTAGTGAGTCAAACAGCACAAGATACTGATGAAGTGATGAGTATAAACCTACGTGATAACTCAGGAGAGAACGAACACAATTAGCATGTTGACACCATGGTATTTGATCTTTGGACAGATTCGATTGTTTGCTCAAATGGTCAGTTTGAACTAACAGTGGGCAGTGATTATAGTCAGTGTGGTGATTGAAATGGGAGGAAGAGGAAAAAGAAGAAGAAGGAGAAAAACATGTATGCTGCGAAAGCAGATACTTCAAACTTCATTAGTTGAGCTATAACATCGATACAAACTTACTTACGGCAGCAGTGGTTTAGGTGGTTTTGTTGAGTCTTTATCAGCACTCCTAATAGACATAAATGTGATACAGGGCTAGGAGGTATGACTTCAGATCAATATCACCATTATTTCTAAATTTGACCTCGATTTTGATTAATGGACGATTACTCACTTCTCTTTTTTATGTTTTTTTGAATGTTTTTTATGTTTTTGGCTTGTGCGTCTCTCCGTCCGTCCAGTTCTTCTGTAATTCACAAATCCATACACTAATTACGACGGAATTTATCTCAAATGTCTATAAGGATAAAATGAAGTGATGACATTTTATATCCAAAAGGTCAAAGGTCAACTTCACTGTGACACTATAATGTTCAGCCAAAACACTTCTGGCCATTATTCAACACTGTAACTCAGGAGGGAGAGATTTTGACCATACTTCCTGCAGCTTGGCCGACTACAACCACGAGGCGGTAATTCTAGCTTCATATTCAGCGATGTGATTGTGCTCCAAGTGATTATAGAAAATGGTTACCTTTGGTCGCTGTGCATGTTGCATTCACCACTGTCTGGTACATGTGACTGTGGAGGCCAGGCAGATGTCTGCGCCATTGTTTCCAAAAGTCTCCATTTCTGCCCGTCTAGACTACAGCACAACCCTCGAGTTTTCAAACTAAAATGGGTCCAACTACATTTAAAAAAACCTCAGTTACTCCGATGCTTGAAACACTAGGACACTAGGCGTAAATGTAGCAGTGTAGTTTTATTTTATTGTTTTAATTACATTCTCCTTATGAATATATTTATATAACATCATTAATGTCCATTATACTTTCCCTTTTGCCCTCTCACAGATAAATGCAACTACATCACATATAAACTGTACACACACACACACACACACACACACACACACACACACACACACAATAGACACATACCATACACATCATATTCTTTTATTTCTATATCTGTATAAGTGTTTATTGTTTTTGTTTTCATTTACATATCCCCAGATAATGTCTACACTTTGTGTCACACTTGTTTTCGTTATGAAAAGTCATTAATAGAAAAAAAAAAAAAAAAAACAAAGACAAACAAAAAAAGGCATTAAAGTGATTCGAACGAAAAACGTACCCTGAGGCTTTGTGTTTGCGCTTGGTTCATCCATATCGCCAACACCCGCTTTCAGTGAATGTGGACTAACATTAGTTGAAGAGTATCAACCAAATCAAATGACATGAGAAAGATTCCAGTTATGCCTCTCTCTTACAGTCTGCAGACTGACCACTCTCGGCAGCCTTTCACCAGCTCTCAGAGAAGCTGCCTCCTGGCTTTTGGTTGTAAAAGGTAAACACTGATGAATTTCTTTTCTCCTCTTTGACCTCCAGGAATCTGGTAAACGTGCATCTACCATGCTCAGATTTCTATGCACATCTCCAAGGAGTTAGCAGATAGCCTGCCCTCCTTACCTCTACCTGAACCCACTATCTCAGAACAGACGGCGGAGTCCACAGTCACACCAGAGGAAACTCCCTCGCTCATGGGAGTAAGCAGTTTCGCCTGATTATGACCTGCGCTGCCCTCAGTTTGCCTCCAGCTGCGAGGACCACTGCCTCCCAGTCTACACCAACCACCCACTGCCCCCTGTCTGGTCTTCACAGTCTTCACCTAAATAAAGATGAAATTAAAATTAACTATTTAAATTAATTGAATTAACCATGCAATTAATTTCTAACTTTATCCATTTTATTGCTTTTTTTTCCTGACCAATGGCAGAAGAAACAGGTATTCAGTACACACCACACCATCCAATCCAATGCCGTCCTATGTCGTCCTCACCGCCCCATGCCTGAAGACAGCTTGTCTAATGGCCGAGTCTCATATCCCCCTTACGTACCTGTCCCTGTGCCTGCTGCCCCTCCCTGCAACTCTGCTCAGACTAAATGCCGACACAAGTCTTCTTCATTCTGTCTAAATAATCCATAAACGTTTAAGACCAGAAAAAAGATTTGGGGCTGATTCATTGCAGCATTAGGAGTCCACTCCCGCATCAGGAACTTGATCACTTGAATATATTAGTCTGTCAAGCCAGATCCAGATATTTAGTCTCTTTCAGAAACACGGCTTAAGAACAGCATTAGTGATTCTTAGATGTTCTTAAATGATTATAATCTTTTTAGACTTGACAGCATTAGAAGAGGCGTGTGGCGGCCATTTATGCCAAATCATTGTTTTTATTTCTTCTATTGTTCATGGTGTTGCCGCGCCCCAAATGTTCTGAATTCATTGCCTTGAAGGTAAATTGTGGGTCTAATAATCCCATTGTTGTCATTGGGATTTATAGACCTCCGTCAGCTGATGCTAGGTCTATTGATTATTTGGCAGAGTTACTCTCTTGGTGTACTAACTCGGAAATGATAGTCTAGGGAGATCTTAACATTGATTGGCTGACTAATGCTTCTGATTATTTAAAGCCTCGATTTATCTCAATTGATCAATGAAACCCACCAGGCCTAATTTAAAGAAGCCTTTAAGATCTACTCTAATTGATTTAATTCTCTAAGAGGAGTGGCAAGATCATCGCAAGTGGTGTTTTTCGATTTAAGAGATTAGTGATCATTGTCCTATTGCATGCATTAGGGACACACACCTGGAGAGACCCTCATTCCATGGAGACAAGAGAAGTGAATTGGCCCTCTATGATAGCGAAATTCCTGGTGTTGGACTCTTATCTTCTTTAAACGAAAATGCTCCTTCCTGTTTTAAAAAAGCATACATCAGAGTGAATAATTCATTAAGTCCATGGTTTTCCCCACAACTATCATCCTTACTCTTGTCCCTCACTAGACGCACTGCAGAGGCGACCCACTGGACTTCATTTAGAAAGATTACAATTAAATGCACGTCCCTTGTGAGAAGAAGCCAAATCTGATTATTACTGGAACTTGGTCTCTCTCTCTCTCCCTCTCTCTCTCTCTCTCTCTCTCTCTCTTGCTCCCAGTCAAACCCCTGCAAAATTCTGAAGGGTGACCAAAGCTAATAACTGCCTCCCTCATTACTCCTGTTAATATTGATGACTGCTCAGTGTTGTGCTTCTAATAGACACTTTGCAGCAGCTGGTCACGTTTGTGAGGATGAGGATAGTGGATCCCTTCCTTCTAACATTGACCTTCTTTTTTACTAATCATGATTAATGCTTTTCAAGCCGTGGCTTTTCAAGCCACGGCTTGAAAACTATGGAATGCTCCCCCCCGGTATCCTTGTGATCCATCCACTCCTGTGACGTCTTCTTGAAGCATCTGAGAGCATTTTCATTCAGACGTTAAGCACATTTTTAATCTGTAAACGGTGCTATGTAAATAAACGTTACTTACTCACTTCACATTTCTCAGTTTACTCTTAATCCTGTCTATCAGTGTAGTTATTAAGGCTCTTTAAGCCATTGATCCCAACAAATCTACTGGAGTGGACAATATGGACCCTTTTTTTTTTCTCTCATCTTTCTGCTCTACTAATTGCTTAATTTTTAACCGTTTTTTTTTTTCTACTAAAGTTGTTCCCAGAGCTTGTAAATCTGCTCGTCGTCCTCTTGCTTAAACAGGAGAAAGGAGTGATCCAAATAACTACAGACCCATGTCCAAATCATCCTGTTAAGCTTAACTTCTACAGTCACTTGTCAACTGAAAGAATTTCACAGAACAAACTCTTCTGCTCTGAGCCCACATCAGTCCAGGTTCAGGCCCATGCACAGCACTGCTCCTGCTCCTGCCATCACTTTGGTTGGATAAAACATTGTCAGTGCCCTGGATGAGAAAAAAATAAAGACATTGTGCTGCTTTCTTTGTGGACCTCTCCAAGTCTGACTCAGTTGATGATTCTTTGCTTTTACATAATTTAGGTAATGTTGGTTTTAGTTTGAGTGCTTGTTCCTGAATTGCTCAGCAGTCAGAACAGTTTCTACTGATAACTAAAGGCGTTCCACAAGGTTTAATTCTTGTCCAGTTCTTTTTACAATTTATATTAATATATTATCTACATTTACATATTATTACATAGACATACTGTATGCATTTGTTTATCTACAAGGCCAGTATTGGGAAGCTGCCATCTTACATCACATGCTCTGTGCCATATCAAACTGGGTCTAACGACTGGCTGTCACTGCAAGTCCCTAAAGTCTGCACTGAGCTTTCGACCACATTCTTTGGTAACCCTCTGTTAGTTTACTGGTAATCCATGATCACAAACCATTCAGCTTGTATTTGTACCTGTTTTAATTGATCTGTCTTTTGTGTCAGCACCTTTTATCTTTAATTAACCCTAATTACCTGTTTTAATTGATTGTTTTCTTTCTCCTTGTATCGTTTATTATTTTTTCAAGTCATTATAAACGGTTACTCGACATCACTGTAAATGAAGGCCAAACTCTCATTGTTTTTTTTTTAAGTTTAACCCTTATGTGTTGTTCAGGTGAAAATGACTGTTTCAAGTTTATAAATGATACAGGGAAGCACTTTTTTTCAACCTGTAACTCCAGGGTCTTGGCTTATTTATGTTGTTGTTATTAGAACATGTAAAAGAAAAAAACAATCATTGATTACACATGCCACATGCTACAATGTCACCACACATTTATGTCCATCATATGAGTTTAACCTGCATACACAGTGACACACACACACACACACACACACACACACCTGCTACACTGTTACAATCCGAGCACAGAGAAACGTCTTCACAAGAGCTTCTATGCTTAGATGTCTTGGAGCTAATATTGAAAGAGAGTAAGACACATAGATGGGTAAGGGACAGAGACATACTGTATTTCATCAACAGTGATTGCATCAGGATACATTAGGTTCATTTCTAAGGGTGTATTGTTTTCGTCCATGCGTACGTCCCATTCGCATGTGTGCGAAATCCCAGTAACGCCTTAACGGAACTTCTTCAAATTTGGCACAAACATTCACTAGGAGTCAAGGGTGAACTGATTAGACTTTGGTGGTCAAAGGTCATGGTCGCTGTGACCTCACAAATCACGGTTTTGGACTTGTTTATTTCTACCTGCATTTGCGAATTATTTTTTAGAGATTGTTCTGGTCCACGTGGTTCCTTTGTTGTTCCTCCGATGATCATGATTATAATAAGATAAAGGTGGAAATCAATTGACAATTTCATTTCAATTTTTCCTAGATAAGCATGATTCATGACACCCAAGACTTTATTGCAACATTAATCATCTATGATATCTTTAATGATTGGAACTGAGATAAAGTTATTTTTAATGTTATTTTTTTTTATTTCTATATTGCTTTTCAAAGCTCAGTGACATCCCAGCTCAATTCGCCATGAACAGTAACAAGGTGTCCAAAAAGTGAACATAATTAATGTTCATTCATACCCGCCTTCTTCACATGGAGTGTCCTCCACAGCTGTTGAGTGTGATGTCGTGAAGTGGAGTGAAGGGCTGCAGGGGAGGGACCAGCTCGGGGAAAAGACCCCTCTCTCTTTCAGGCCGAGTACAAATCCTGCTTCTGACACTTCATGACACTGAACTGGCACTTAGACTTCCAAAACCAACATGCTTACGTCACTAGCTGCGTCCCACTTCAAGGGCCTTCTGGAAACACTAATGATGCAGCGGCTGTGTCTAAATTGCTTTCCCAATTAGTCCCCCAATTAATCCCGCAACAGTGGTCATCCTGCAGAACAGCATCATGAAGCCGGTTATCACCTGGCTCTGTTAACCTGACTTGTTTTTTCCATCCAGCTGTGAGCTCACTGATGTGGAAGAGTCGTTAATTACAAGCAACATCATCAGAACCACGAGTGACGCATTTAATGTGAAATGAGATGAAACAGTTAAATATGCAGGAAAAGCTCATTAAAGTGGATTTCAATAAGGTGAAATGTATACATACAGAAATTATAATAAAAATAAAAATAGTTTCCTAATATCAAAATTATAATTAAGTCTAGTAGTGAGTACTTTTTTTTTATGTGCATCACACTCTAATCATCAGACTGCTTCTGCTGTCAAAGCTGAGACAAGAATAAAAGTCAATGTTTGATCCAGATGTTTCATTTATTATCACTGGTAATATTTAAGTGTTTAAGTGTCCTCACATTACTCTGAGGTACCGGGACAGAGAGAGAAAAGCACAGGGTGTGGAATCCCTCTGGGAATGAAAGGATCTTTGTGCAATTAAAATACAGCTTTAATTGTCATTGTGTATTAATTATGGTAAACTCTCCCTCTGTTTGTGTCATGAATCCCTCCGACTCTAAGTTTGTCTCATCGCTAACTCTCCTGTCATTTCAGATCCTGCCTCTCAATTAGACCATGCACTCTGCTCATCACCTTCACCTGCTTTTCCCCGCCCATCTCCACACCTGTGGCTCATTCTCTCATCAGTCCCTCTGTATATATACCTGTCCATTTTCCCTTCCCCTCTGCCAGGTTGTCTTGTGTCTTACTGACAAGTGTGCCAGTGTTATGTTCCCTGAGCTACCTGCCTGTTTTTGGAGCTTTGATCTCCTGCCTGCTTCCCAGTGGATTTGTTTGTCTGATCGTCTGATTACCTGGTTTGAGACTCTCCTGCCTCATTGTCGTGCTTTTGGGTTCACATCGGTCTGTGTTCGTAATCCTGAGTTTGTTAGATGCTCTGATTTAAAACCAGAGTGGACACATGGAAAGCCTGGAACTGCAAAGTGATTCTATTGAAAATCTCTATTGCTCTTTATCACTTGTCACTATATTGTAAACTCAGGACTTTTATCCCCGTCAGGATAACTCAATTTTTCCTGTGATCTGATTGGTCAAGCTGTTCGCAGGTTTTGATCTCATCCTCTGAAGTTAAGCCCAAAGACAGCTGGATAACACGCTATCATTTTGTTTGTACGTGCCCCTGGAAAGTCTGACTATCACTAGAATGCAACAGGCAGTAACACAGATCAGTCAGCTGTAGACAAAATGCTAACTTCCAAAGTAACTTTTTAAAATGAGCTTGTAAATATCTAAGACAGTTAACCTGCTCCGTACCTACTGTGGTATCATGAGAAAAATTCAAATGTCTAAAAACAACTAGACCTATATATGTATATTTCTCAAACCAGAGAAATCTGAAAATCCGTGTCATTCGGTTGCCTGTTAGTGACATCATATCCCCTGCGTGCATGTGTCAGTCTTTGCCTGTCAGAAGCGCAAAATTGACTTTTATCTTCTTTTAATCCCCTGGTCTGTTTTCTTTTGGAGAGGAGGAGACCTTTGTGGATAATTAGGCTGCTGGTTAAAAAATCTCCTGAACCACCGACACAGAAGGAATCCACACTGGGAGAAGCTTACTGTAATGGTGGTGAAGATGACAACTCCCATGATCCTATGCTACTTCACAACATCACTCAACACCTCTAGTTACATACTATGCATTTAATCACTTAAACACATAGGTTATGGCTTTGGAAGAACTTCTTTTGTTCTCACCCGTAACACACCAGTTTGGGATATGATACATTATATTTTTGTCCAACTCGACTTTTGGGGTCAAACTCTGACACAGATATGCTGTAATACTGCAAGACAAACAAGTAAATACACAAACAGTGCCTGCAAAACCAGATTATTCTGCACGGATGGTTTTTGTTTTCTGTGCTGAACACCCCCCCCCCCCCCCCCAAAAAAAAACCAAAAAAAAAAAACAGCTTTGTAAGCTCAAAGACTGACAGATGCAGACAGCTCACTACAAATGTTATCTGTCTTCTCCAACAACTGAAACAGTGTAGGAAGGTGTCAAACTCAGGTCAACGGTTTTCAAACCTGTCCTGTCATTGTTGACAGATAGCGCCTTGAATGTGGAATACACAAGTTTTACATGCTCTCTCTCTCTCTCTCTCTCTCACACACACACACACACACACACACACAGAACAAACACACTCACACATATACTGTTGAGCAGATGTCTCAGTGTAAGAAGATGGTCCCAGAACTGATGCTCCAAAAACAAGCTCTCACTCTTCACACACTGATGAAATAATGCTGTGATGTACAGCTACCCACTGCTTCTCTCTCACTCCCCTCTCTCTCTCTCTCTCTTTTTCTCTTCTTCATGACTCTTCCTCCTTTAACTCCAATGTCTCTGTTGCATCTTTTTAATCTGGCACAACGGTCATTGAGAGCCACCTCAGCTCCGACCCTCAGTCTGAACCCGATCGGTCAGACTAGATAGGCTGATCTTACTAACCCTAGGCTGGGGGTCGGCAAGTAAGTTTAGCCAGGGGCCAATTTTTTTTTTTTTTTTTTTTTTTTTTTTTCCTAATCCATTAGATGGCAGCCAGAACATAATCAAATGCTAATTTAAGATATTTGATAAAAATGCAGCAGGAACTTGCTTTGTTACTGTCCACATGGTGCTGTGGCTCAAAGTCACATATTATACGTTTTGACTGATTTACTGAACCGGTGTTATTTTTCTTTATATAACGCATCGGTTTATCAAGCAAGCAATAAAACCTTTTTGGAAACTTTCTGTTTCACCTTTCAGAATAAAAGCTCACGATGGCTTCAATTAAAGCATTGCTAAAAATGAATTATTTTGTAGGCAAAATCGCGCTAAGGAGGAAGTTATTCTGTGGGTAACTGTTGCTGCCATGATGGAGATCCAATTTATTACCAGGCCCTGTGCACTAACAGTGTGGCTGCTCGTCTGTCATTCACTCTCAACATGGATAAAAGTATAATGAGCATTCTTCAGTCTCCTAAAGGAGTTTTTTAAATCGAAAACAACTGGACTAGGTGTACGCATCTGACCAGGCTAGGACTGGTCCTGGTCGGATGCGTACACGAACTGATGAAGCCTCTTGGATGAGAGGTGAAACGTCTTCCCAGACAAATAACCTAGTCCAGTTGTCCTAACTCCTTTAGGATACTATGACCTGGACAAATGAGAATATACACAGGATTCTTCAGTCTATTTGGATTGTCAAAATAATGTGGCAGAATTATAATTTTTTTTTTTGTTTAAAAGCTATTTTTCAGGTCGGACTCAAACCAGGGTTTCTGCGGTAAGGACTAAGCCTTAATGGAATATGTTCTACCAGGTGAGTCACCGAGGTGCCCATCAAACTGGATTTTATTCTTTTGTCCATTCCATGTGTGTGTTTAACAGTGCAAAAAGAAAAAAAAAATACGACATGCAAATGTGGTAACTACTTTAATTCTAATTAGGTTTCTGTTCATTAAAATCCAAAACAAATCCACCAAATCACGAAAAAAAACATATTTTTATATTTACCTCCAGTAATATCTATCCATGCATCCCATTTGTATTAATTCAATTTGGATCAGCCAGATTTCACATCTCTGTTGCTCTCTGTTGCTTTCAGATAACTAAGTATGGTGTTGGGCACACAGCTCATTTGGTCAGGACAGACCGCGAGCTCGGAACATCCAGAGATCACGTCCTTTCGGTCGATCAGATGAGGGCAGCATGCCAGAGACGTTGCATCTCAGCTGTGCTTATAATCTCCCCACAACCACTTGTCCATCCAAATTCTTTGAGACAGGCTTCCTAGTTGGCAGATTTTAAGAGGATGATTGAGGCAACTATTACACTACTTCTACAGAAATACTATTAAAGTAATTACTACATACTTGGATCATGTTCAGAGGCACTGTGCAAAAGAAATCTCTAATTTGGCAGATATTGCGAAATGCGATTTCAGTTGATGATCATTTGCATTTCATTTTCACTGGAAGAAAAATATAAAAGTGATGATGTGATTTTTGTTGGGTCTCGGACCAAACAAACATTTTTCTTTATGTCTGGAGAATATGATTTGCAGGCTGGGGCGTCTCTGTAGCACCACAATGCTTATTATGCTCACAATGCACAACAATGTGACTCATTTTACCTATCAAAAAATTGTGTCTCCTGTGATTTTTTTTTTTTGCAGCTCATTCCTTGATTAATAAAAAGCTCTCAAACCAAAAAGAATCCTTTTTTTTCCCCACCACCTAGATGAAGGCGAGATGGTGAGGTGGATGCAGCCGTGGAGAATTGCTGTGGGAGCTGTGTGATAACCTGATCTAATTAGTTTAAGTTTGTGTAAACTTAAAGGTGTGTTTCAGCATTTGGGGGAATATGTTTATTTGAGCGTAAGATGACAACATTAATATCACTTTGAACCACTGTGGATAACATGACAGTCAGCAGTGGGAATAGGTTGCGGTTTGCGGCAGAAAGTGGGAAGGGAAAAGAGCAGCATAGCTCTGTACAACCTAGAAGGACAGTCCAAGGGGGGAAAGTAAGGAAATAAATGAAACACACCTGTCAGCTGGAGGATGGGTAAACCAAACAAGAGCAGCACAGCGGGGGGGATACCTGAGAGGACTGAGAGTGGCAAGTGTCCAAATCCAGTTTCTGTACATCTACTCTTGCTAACCTCTAAAAGAAAAAAAAAAAAAAAAAAAACAGTGAAACACATACGGACAAAGGGAGAGGGAGCTGTGTCAAAGAACTGGCTGCATTGTTCCGTGGACCTCCCTGAACAACCAAGTACTGAGGAGGTGTACTGATGCTCAGAACAGGCGTGGATGAAAGCTGGTCTATCCTCTGTCTGACCTGATGTGGATGTTCCATGGGTTGGATGACTCCTGCCTATAACTGACTTCTAATACTCTCTCCTCTTCAACTCTCAACCCCCTCAGCCTCACACCGGCCAACCCAACCCCAAATTATTTGATGAATTCATGAAGAATATTGTGTTTCCTTGTTATCCCGTGGGATCATTGTATAGCAGTTATAATAAGCTACCCAAGTTATCAATATAAATTACTAAACTGAAGGACTGGGATTATTTTCCTGACCTGGCAACCACATGGTGGCGACAACGTGATGAGATTTGTTGTTTTTAGTGATTAAAAGTGGTTTGAGATTTTGTGTAGTTAACTATCTGTCCCCCCCTTTTTCTTTCACCCGACTGCTATGCTGACATACCCAGGCAGTGCATTCAACAGGCAGCCAAACCACATACTTGACCTTTTGTGTTGTCCATGTACAAAAGCCGAAGGCAGGTGTAGCTCAGTGCTCATACAGCAACACTGCATCATGGATAAACCTCCTGAATGTCAGTCTGAGGAAGAATCATCATGGTCATACTTCATACTTTCCTTACATGAATACACACTATAGGCTGTTTTTGTTTCGAATAATAGTCATTATGTGGAAATAATTAGTTTGGATTGTTGCCATTGAAAGAATTATATATATATATTTTTTTTTTTTATGACAATAAAAAAAAAAAAAAAGCCACTGACGCCCTGCAATTCAACTGTCAACTGACATGTCATTCAACACAGTGCTTGCCTATCTTCAGTGGGGGGAGTAGGGCTGGCTCAGTGTGGGGATGGGGAGACAGGGCTGCCGAGCCTGAAGCTGCTCAAGGTGCATCTGTGTGATTTAGCATGAATAGTTTTTCTAAAAGTTTAACTGCATTGATTAAATGTCGGCAAAACGAGGAGTGAAGTGTAAACATCTCAAATTTTCTGTGAAGATAAGAGGTAACTGATGTTATGGGGGAGCAACAGTAGCCTGTGTACACCACTCACGGACTAAACCCACCTTTTTGAAGAACTGGGTGACATATTGTCGCTCCATCCTCTCTCGCCTTCTTTTCTTTACCTTTTTGGAATCCAGGTTTGTGTTTACGAGACGACATAATGCTCCACCTGCACTCCTCACTTGCTCATCACTCAAGATTCACTGCTAGCAAACACATGTTTTTTTTTCTTCTTTGCTAAAAACAAGTAAATAAAAAGAGAGCATTTTGTTAGTACATTGTAAATAAAATACTATATTAAATAAGGTAGGTTAATAATTTAATATTGAAAAAAAGAACCCAATGATCTAATATTTCTCAGAGCCCCTGTCGGTCACAGGCCCTTAGTATCGCCCTAACTTTTCACCCCCACATGGCGCCCCTGACTCCAGCACATTCCCATCAATAGTGGGGTATTTTATTTCTTTGGTTTACCTTATGAGCTGTGAACATGACAGCACTTTTTGCAATAAAGCATGTGACTTTTCTGTATTTTTGTTATAATTTCAAGTAGTTTGAATGAGTTTTTCTGAGTAGCTTTAGTTAGCCTAACTAGATTTCTCCCGAGGGTTGCCTTGCTGTAATTCAACCTCATCCAGAGTGAATTAATTGGTAGCTTGCAAAGCTATTCCTTTCTAAGTAGCTTCCCCAACGCTGCTTTTGTTCTTTATTGTAGCAGGCAAATTAGAGGCAATTGGCTGAAGCTGGGAGCCATTTATCAAAATTAATTTAATGTAAATGCAGGAACAGATTGCTAAAGTGTTAAATTGCGCCCATAAAAAATCAGCTGATTTTATCCTGCGTTGATGATTCAGATCTCCCATGTGAAGCTTGCCCAAATGCTGCCACGAATTGCACTTCAAAAACACATGCACCCGCTATGTGCTAGTTGTTCAGGGCTACATGTACTGTACCCGATAATGTACCACAGCGCTGAAATCACGTTCAGGTAAACTTGTAATTAGTTCCATCTACATGCCATCACCATGAAATGCCCGAGGGGGACAACATAAAACCTGTACTTACTGTCTTCCCCTCACTGTACGCCGCTCGCAGCTCGGTGTAATGTCCTGTCGTAAAGCAAAAGCTGATTTTATTGCTGTCATTGTGCTATATTAGGCTTCCAACTCCCTCCTTCACCCTCTCGCTTTCCTCTCTGCATTGCAGTAGCAGTGGTAGCAGCATGTCACGCTGTTTGTCATAATGAATGCATTTAGGGCCGGAGTGATTAGGTTCTGCCTTCTGCTCTGTTCTGCACATCTATCAAACCAGCGTCAAACTCATTTTGTCAATTAGTAATTCCCATATTAGCTGTGTGTGTGTGTGTGTGTGTGTGTGTGTGTGTGTGTTCACTCTCTGCAGCTTGTATATTAACAGCAGCATTCAGGGCTTTAAGGTCGATTGTTAACAGTTTCATATATTCGTTTCTTGACCGTACTTCCTACTTTTTTTTATTATTCCATATTTTAAATTCAGACTTTGTTGGTTTTTACTTTCTCTGTTTTGAACCTTAATGGCTTCCAGCTTGGCTTGACAATTACTATGTATCACAGCAGTACTCTTCAGTGCTTAATGAAAGGAGGCTCAAGGTTCCTAGGCGATGTTTAAATGATATTTCATGTCTAACAGGATTTATGTCTGAAGGCTCAGTTTCTTCAGTGAAGACTATTGTAATTAAATTTATGGCCCTGTTCATGTAATTTACACATTATTAGTATAATTAGTCCAATTTGTACCACCGTTTAATTTTATAGTAGCAAACCTAAAACCTGTAGCAGGGTTAAATGATACACAGCTGGGGGATAAAAAGTACCATTTGAAAGCTTAGTGATGCTCATGTAGTGTAGTTTTAGATTTAAGTGTTTTTTATAACAGGATTCAGGCACCCAGGCAAAAGCATCCACTTAACACTTTAATCACCATGCAAACTTACAATTAATCCTGGAAAAGAGAAGTAAAGTGTGTTTAATGGTTTGTAGCTGCAACATGCACGTGCTAAAGTTTGCCCCAAATGCTGCCGCAAATTGCACTTCAAAAACACATGCACCCACTATGTTGTTCATTAATGACAGCGTCATGCAGAGAGCGGATAAACCAGACAACAACCAGATCATCATTAATAAAATTGCAACCCCCAATTAATAACTTTAACGAGGGCTGAATTCCATTTATGTGAGCCCCTGTCCCAGGGTTCTGGCACTGTCTATCCTCACTGACTTGGTTTACTGGGAAACTTAATGGAATGGAGTTATCATTAATGTCGTTATTTACACCGGTGCTTTTCCTTTCTTGACAAGTCAAAATGTCTGCTGTGAAAAGGGTCTATTATCCTGTCAAGTCATATGCATGTTCTGCTCTCGGCTAGGCCTGCTATTATTTACAATACCAGTCAAAGTAATTAATGTAGAACATTTTGTTCATTGTCTTCTTAATCCCACAATCCTCTTTGTTGATTTGCATGTTTCCAATGTGCTGGAATGACACACGTGCAATAGATTTGATATAGATGTAATATTTTAGATAGAAAGATAGATACTTTATTTATCCCCTAGGGAAATTCATATCATATAAAACATTTTAATATTGTATATTAATACATGCATGCATGGTCATTTTTATTTGATAACGGTGAAGCTTAAATTATTACATAAATGTTCATTAATATATGTTAAACATTTATTTTTGCAGTTGGCTGAAGAACAAAAACAGAGAGACAGATTCTGGCTGAGTATTAGGAGACATATGTTCCAATTAAGGAGATCTCCAAGGTGTGTGTGTGTGTGTGTGTGTGATGCTGTAATGTCTGCCGGGCCTACACGTCTCATCCTCCCCGATCCTCTGGATAAATCACAGTTATACAAACCCACATGACTTTAAACTACTGTGATAATACAAGAGTGAAATATGTTACTCAACAAGCATGTAACAGCTGCAAGAGTGAAGAACCAGGCTGCTGCACAAAATGAGTGTTTAAAATGGCTTCAGGCTTGTACAGCACTCTGGATTTGAAATCAGCCGTGTGTGTGTGTGTGTGTGTGTGTGTGTGTGTATTCCACAAGAGACCCCATGTTAACAACGTTTCAGTTGTAAGTCCCTCCTCTCCTCTGTGTGTGGTTTTTCCATGCATGAGTGAGGGTGTGTGAGTCCGTCAATTTCCGGGTGTGTGTGTGCGTCTGTGATCTCCAAGCTCCGTCATAAATGTCTGTTCTCCCGGGTGTGTGTGTGCAACGGGGTGAAGCTTTATTGCCTGACAGGCAACAAACGGACTGAAAACGCTCCTCCAAGACGTCTGTCATGTCCTCCCAGCCACCACGCTCTCCCGGGACATCAAGTAACCAACCTGCTTCCACTTGTCTTGCTCCCAAATGTACTGATTTCTTTTTTCTTTTTCCTTAACTGTAGGCTACCTTCTTTCAGTGCGATGAGGAAAGGACATTTCACCACAACTAAAGACTTGGGTGGAGGAGAGGTTGTCTGACATAGTGCACTGAAAAGTATCATTAACATTAATTTGTGAATATGTACAGAGAATTTAAGCCCATATTAGGTGCTGAAAACTGCAGTTCCTCTAATGACCACTAGAGTCTGGTTCCAAAAGTGAGTCAATCGCCATAGACTCTCATGTTTTAATGTCCATCTTTACAGCACAAATAATAACATGTTTACAGCCTGGTACAAAAACCTGTTTTGGTCTCTATAGATAATTTCCTCCTTCCTGACAACTGTACGGGGGCTGAATTTTTATGTAACTCACCTGTAGATTTTAAGGCTTAAAGTTATGTATAATTCAGGTCATGCTTCTTTGAGTGACAGGTGGGTGAGCGTATATGTGCCACAAACCAGCCCATTTTTGGATGAGGATTCAGGTACTGCCAAGATGGCGATGGTGGAGCAGCTCACTCTTCAACCCTAACCTAATGTTGAAGGAAATGTCTGACATTTTAGAAAACATGCTTGTTTGCTGTTTTTACCCAGAGTCAGATAAGTATCAGTTGCATCTCTGTGTATTCAGTGTGCAGCTATCTTGGCTGATTAGCCGATCTAAAGGATGGAAACACAGGGAAACTGTGAGCTAGCTCTGGCTAAAGTGAAAGAAGCCCTGCCCTCATAATTAGGGCTGAACACTGTTGTACCTCTTGGATGTATAGGCCAGTAGCTTGGTAATAATGAGATTGGCCTACAGTATGCATAAATCAAGATAGTGCTGGAATTTTTACTCATTAATTTTACTTTTTACTTTCCTGGCTTTGTGCTTTACGCTAAGATAAACATGTCTATTTCAAAGTGATATGAAACTGATTTCCCTAAATGTCTGACTGTTAACTAATGTTTTGATTGCTCAGACTTACCAGTTGTTTGCCTGCAGTACCACTAGCTATCCTTTTCATGTTGCACACTGCCACAGCTGAGGTTGACTTGAAATTATTGTAACATAGTTCAAATAATAGAGTTACTTTCTTCATGACATGACAGGGCTTTATTGTTGCTCTCTCCTTATCTCCTCCTCTCCCTCCTTTGTTCCCTCCCAGATCATCTCCCTGTGGTGGCTCTCAGGCATATGGGGATGTCAACACTAACTTACACCACACATTCTGTCATATTGCCCAAGGGTGACTGCTGTACACAGCAGAATTAGAATAGATAGAACAGACCCTTCCTCATTAAACAATTACAGATTCTCTTTACGCCTTCGGCACATTTGTGGCCGTACCTGAATATAGTCCTGATTCAATTAGCAGTTTATTTGTTCGACTGACTTATTTCTCCTATGGACAACACACTACTGTAGCATACCATGACAACTGAAAACACTGGTTTTCAATTGGCTGGCAGCTGCACATTCAAGTCACATACCAGGACACCTCAATTGCAGGTCTGTTCAGTAGTTTAATCAACAACATAAAACTTGTTTTTGAGACTAAAAGTAGCCTGTTTCCTCACCTAATCACATGAAATGTGATTTGATATTCATAATGTAATCTCATAATCACTAGTTTTGTCAAGAGAAGTGCCTTAGTCTCCTCAGTAGTATCAAGCTTGGATAAATGGCCAGCTGTGGTGGAGCCTTTTCTGCTTTAAGGTGGAGTTGTGTGAGCTGTAAGGTTTGAGCATTTTGTTTTTAATAAATAAAAGATTCTTTGTTTTTTCCATTTGAATAAAGGTGGCAGTTTCAATTTGACTTATAAAATGTTTGCGTTCAACTGTATCCAATACTGGAAACCAGATTTCATACAGACTGTAGAAAAACAAACTAAATACATTCAAGCAGTTTTCTACAAATGTGTAATTTTACAGAGGGCAACAAACAAAAGGTTATTAATGCTTCTGGAAGTGGTACCTGTGATTACGTATATTTCTACAACATTTTTTTAATATTTTCTAATGATTTCATGTTATTTTTTGACAAAATGTTCAAAATCTGTTATTTTCTTTTCTCTGAAATTAATTATACATGAATGTAATGCATGTAAATACATGCAGTCAAGCACAAACATCAGCTTTATGTTCATAATATTCTCTGTTTTGTTTGCCTCTACTTCAGGCACAAATCCAAGACCAACCAAGAACCACTACCATCAGTAAGTAGCTTATGTATATTCGTGGAAATATCTTTAATGTTGGCCTACCTTTTAAAAAAACCTTTACTCGTGCTTTTTTTCCCTTTCTAACAATTCCAAAGAACAAATTAGATTTCAAGTGACACATTACTGTGCACTAAGCCAGTTGATTGACAGCTTGGCCCTTCAAGAATTAGCAAAAGTAACAGGTAAAAGCAAAACACTGTCTGTCATTCAGACACATCTCACATCTCTCACAAGTCCAAAATAAAAAGTGTCCTACACTGAGCCTACTTCAGAAATTCTATAAAGCGCGGATGTAACAGACCCTCACGATACGTTTGCAGGGGTTGGGGTACACATCACTTGTTGGCAGACCACACCATGGAAAAGGCTTGCCACACACACTTCAGCCTTACAGGTAAGACACACACTCAGACACACCTGCATTCATTCAACACCTGAAGCAACACCCACAACAGTCATGACTGAAATCCCTACACCCAACACACAAACCACTTAACTCACATTCAGGCATGGGCACTGATTTGGAGTGGTTTTGTGTGTGTGTGTGTGTGTTTGAGTGTGTGTGTGTGTGTGTGTGTGTGTGTGTGTGTGTGTGTGTGTGTGTGTGTGTGTGTGTGTGTGTGTGTGTGTTGGTGGTGGTGGTTAAGTGTGAAAGTGATGAAGACTCACTGCCTAAAGATGCAGTCAGCACAGCACAGCTTGAAAAGTCTTATGGGAAAGTCAAGCAAGTAACAGAAGCTCACGATAAAGTCCGAATTGGCAACACTGAAGACACGTGTGTTAAGGATAGCACAGGAGCTGGAGAAGAACCACAGTCTTCAAACATATTGACTTCAGTAAGTAAGAAGAATTACTGCTACATTTGTGGAGAACCACACTCAAACTTTATCACTTAAGAATCCATGAGAGGCACTATGTGGCTGTCGCTCAGGTTTCGACACTGCCAGCAACATTCAAACGAAGGACAAACCATGGAACTGCAAACTCAGTACAGATGGCACTGGATTGCTATAAATCAAACACAAACCGAAGAAAAAGTATGGTCCAAAAGAGTATGTGCATTGTATGTACTGGCAGGCCGTGTTTCTCCAGACAGTCTCTCCGCTGCTGTTCGAGGTGAATTCTGCGTTCGTCAACACGGATCCTACCACATACGACTATATCCGACAAGAGCTCCGAAGGATATTTCAGGGTTTTGATGAGGAAAAGCTGTTGTTCTTAAATTGGGCCACTCATTACAAAAGTTATGTGACATCATACACTGCAGAGCTCTAACGGCAGAAGACGGTGAGCTGAGAAAGTCGACCCAGACTCGCAAAAAAACTGTTCGCTGCAAAGTGGTCTGAGCTTGGTCCACACACAGCTTTGACCACCTCAAGCTAATACAGTTTACAGTTCACACACACACACACATCTGTCTATTTTTAGTTGCAAGTGCGAGAGAACTGTTCGCACTGTTGAGCCATGCTAAGGTTGGGGGTCACTGTGCCTCCAGAGTGCTTTTTTTCCCCAGGTTTTACTTGTGCTTATTGCAAAACAGCCAAGGTACCAAATGCTGGTGTGCTAAAAGGCGTTGTTCATACAGTAGCTTTAGCTAGTGTTTAGAATATCCCCAATAGTTGAGTAATACACCTTTTGATCATATTTTATTTTTCTGTAATGTAATTTCTTTGCCCTCCTTTCCACTTAATGTTGCATGATCCTACAAGGCTTCGTTTGATATCTCTCGGGCAATGATAATTAACTATGCCTTATGTAAGTAACCCAGACATTTGAAATGAAAAGTTTGAAAACCCATAGCCACAGGGCTGAAATTCACATGTTCACATGAATCCACTGGTTCTGTTTCCTCCGTGGCGTCATTAATGTAAGTTTTACACTCATTTGCCCCAAAAATTCATTAGAATCATTTTAACTTGAGATGAACTCCTCATTAAACTTGTGGCTGTAAATATTTAATGTATTATTTGTAATTCCATCTTCAGCTGGTTAAAAAAGAAATAAAGATCAACCTTTACCCTAAGATGATTGTAGTGGACATACCTGGCCTGGCATCAGTCACAAGCCATTAAAGAACCTCATTGTAAGGACATGCAGAGTTATGGACCCACAACTGACACTTTGTTTCCTATCAATTTGATAGTTTGATGGTGGGAAGAGTAACAGAGACAAAGGACCCCTCTTCCACAAACAGACCATGCTTTTAGCATGCCAGAGAGACACAGAACCAGACCAAAGGTCAAAGGGTCAGCTCCAGAGGATTAACCAATGGACACCAGGCAACTGGAGAATATAGGGAAAATCTCCAGTTTGTAACAATAAGACTCTGTCTAATGATATTTGATTGTTTCTTATATAGGACAAGTAACAACAAAAGGACTGTTCAACACTAAATTTGTAATGTTACTGTAAACGAGCTTGCTGAGATTAGGATTTAGCTCAAATCACCTCCCAAATGAACCATTTCAGCAGATGCTTGTGGAGCTCAGCGATGTCAGCAGCCACGCTCACACAATGCATCCAGTGCGCTCCCGGCGAAGGTGGAACATTAGACTACAGTGTCAGGTCGGATAATTCTTTAGAGCTCGACCGATATTGGATTTTTGGGGCCAATATCGATATTAGGGTTATAAAAAGGGGCTTACTTGTTTGTTTCCTGGATGCCTATGGGAACGTGATTATGTTATTTGATCCCATACTTAACAGTTGAGCCAAGATAGTCTAATACTGCTGTTGGACATAACTTGAGACTAAGCGAAATACATAAAAAAAAGGTCTGTCCTATGGCTTTTATTAGTTTCTGACGCTGAGAAAGTGGCATAAAACCTCTCTTTAACCAAATCACACACATTTAGGCTCATTTACCTAATTTCCTTTTTATAACATATATAATAACTAATATTTTTTTTCCCTTCCACTCACTGAGCCCTGACACTGATCTAGACTAAATTTGTCTTCACATTTCAAAATAAAACATAAAGGAAGTCTAACGTTGTGCTTTGTGCCGTTGCTTCTTTGTAGAGCTGTGTGCAGAGCATTGATTCGCTCAGCCCTTCCTTTCCCCTGCCGGGACTGGGCTCACTGGTCAGTCACAATATGTAATCAGCTCGCCACAAATACAGTCTAATTCTGTGTCATAAACTCTGCCACTATAGTAGCTCTCTGCCAAGGTGCAAGCCCGCCTGGTCTTTAAAGGGAAATGGAGACTTACTACAACCCCCTTTCAAACAATGCACCTGGTGCAGCTACTGTTTTTTTCCACTGTTGAGTTAGCAGCAGTGGATATGGACACACCCTAAATGCAATTGCAATTGGACAGTAAAAATAGCGCCCTCAGTCTTATTAACTACAGAAGAGAGTAAGTGGTTATGGTTATGGTCAGCTCAAATAAAAGATTAATGAAAACAGACAGAGCTGAAGGATATAACACCATTAAATCAGAAATGGTATTGCAACCAGCCAGGACAAGATCAAAGGTGTTAGCAGGTTTTTTTCATGTACAAATTCATTGAACACAAATGTTTCGATAACTGATACCTCGCTGAGGGGGTAAGATGCATTATTTATATTAATACTGAAGTCTTTAATAATTAAAAAGTCAGTGTAGGCCTGAGATGAAATTGGATGAAATTCCTCTAAAACTACTTTTGTACAGGCATGCAAGCTTGTTATCGAGTCCTTTTTTTAAAAATGTGAAGCACTTTGAGTGATGGTTTATTCGGGTGGTTGCTCACTTACTATAAACTGTAAATAAAAATTTCATTAGGTAGATAGATGAATAAAGGCAAACACTGAGCACTGACAACTAAATCAAAAACGGACTTAAAATCAATAATTTAACCCCAATTTCATTAATTTATTTCCTCATTACAAACCATTATCTATCTGATGCTACTACAAAACCTGAAGATGTATCACCATAACACTAAAAAAAAAAAAAAAAAAAACTCTTTCATTGCACAAAAATTGCAGTCTCATAAAACTGAAATAGAGGACTAAATAACCAGGAAATCCATTGTGTACAGTTTTGTGAAATACTACATTTATTTGAATAAATTTACTTTCCATATAAGAAAATTCAAATTTTGATCATGTGTCAGGGCAAGATCTGGGTATTACCGTAATGAATTAGTTGTGAGCGCTCAAAACTTGTTTTTGAAGAGCTGTGTATGTGTTATAATCGATCATGACCATGCCACAGAGCTTACCTGCATCAACCTCTTTTCTAGATTTGTTTGGCCAGATTCAAAACACAGCTTCTGGTGGGCTGTTGCCTTCTAAAAAAAAAAAAAAAGGTAATTCATATAAAAATATTGTGTACTCTTCAATCTGTTCATGAATAATTCTCTCCATGACTTCGCTTGACCCTGATTTGTCTGGAATGGCATTGGAGAAGCACCAGCGTGATCTTTGAGGTAGATGTAATGAGCACAACATGAAAATTTAGATTTAGTTTTGTGGAGAGATTAAGTCTGCCGTCAAAGATTAAACCAACGCCTCCAGCACTCTACAAGTTCTCCATCAAACTTACAAAATGGCCGACTGTGAGCTTCTTTTGAAGGTAGGAATTAATTTAACTCCAGCCAGATATTACATGACCCCATCATGTTAATACTCATCCTTGATTAAATCATTCATTACCAATGTCGGATTACAGCTTGTCATTCTCCTTTTTTTTTCCCTGAGTCGTTGTATCTGTCTTTCTGTTTCTTTAGCTTTGACCCATCATGACCCCAAAACAATTCTCAGAGGCTGGCTGTCATATTAGATGGATGAAGCCATCAGCAGACAGCCCGTGGTGGAGAGGGGTATTAGATATGATGGAGGTACAGGACATACCCCTTTAAACAAAACTCAAAATCCACATCTCAGTCCAAAATACAGGCTTTAGTTTTCTTTTCCATTTGGCTGATTCTCCACAAAGTGAGTCCCCTCCGTGTTTTGATGTGACGTGTGCATCCCCTGTTTTCTTGTTTCTTCTTCCCGCCTCTCTCTTTCGGTGCACACTCACAGGGGTCAGCTGCCATGTTAGATGGATTGAGCCATCAGAAAGCCTGTTGTGACTTTTCACTGGAGATGAGATGAAGGAGAGGTATTAGGACGCGACATCGACCTAATGAAATGTAAACAGAGAATGAAGAAAGACAAGCCTGCACGTGAGAAGCGGTGCACATTCAGGCTTCACAGCAGAAACACAGCTATACCCATATATGATCTGCATTGGAGCTCTCACTCTCTCTAATCCACTCTGACCCCAAACCCACTCTCACAGGTCAGCTGCCATTTTAGATGGATGGAGCCATCAGCTGCTCTGACCTTTTTTTAGTCCAAATTACTGACTACTGGCTGTGCTGGTGGAGTGCAGGCTCTCAATCTGTCTCTGTTTCCTTTTCCACCTCTTCCTCATACACTGTCAGTCTGCTTTTTGCTGTGTCTGTTATTTTGTTTAAAGGAATGGTCAGAGTATAAGGGACTAACGCACATATGACATACAGTACGGCAAATAGTGGAAAAGTCGCTTACACTTTCAGCAAAAAGTCTGGATTTCCTGCCAGAACTTACCTTTATTAGTAGTACGTCTAAACGGATTTATTTTGTCATTAGAGATATACAGTACTTGCTGGGCATGTAGCAGGGGCTTGATATGACCTAAAGTCCATATTATGATCTATTGGAACATTTAGCTTAAACATTATGAATTAAACCATCACTTTTTTCCTCTTTTTACAGCATAGGACGAAAAATACAATGAAAAACTCAGAACTACAAAATTTCATTGAGCATGTTTTTTTCTCACCACATTAGAACAAGATTTACAACCCAAGTGGATGTGACAGAATAAGCTTTAAAATGTAGGTATCCAACATCAGGTGGTATCATAGTGTACCACTTACGATTAAAAAAAGAAAGTAATTATTGACCTGCTTCATGTATAGATTTATTGGAACCAGGTTACTACCGTTTATGTAAATGCATTGTCCTATTACCTGATTTAACTTAATAATTAAAGGAGCTACTTGTAAGTTTTGCTATTGCTACATAGCCAACATTAGCATTAACAGCTGTTTACTTGCCTGTCAAGAAGAAACTTGTGAGTTTAGCCATAGCTGAACATAGCCATAGCAACCATAGCTCCTTTAATGCTCAGACATAATGACATGCAAAACAGCGATATTATGATTTTATTTGCATAAAATATCCAGTAGACACAGTTTTTGTGCAACAGTGATTGCAGCCAAAGCTAGAATAAAAACACTAACAAATTATCATATCAAATTATTGTGTGTGCCTTTTGAAAACAGCACACATTGCACCATAAAAACCTGCGTGCCATTGTGTAAAGGAATCATTAAAATGATATTACCGCCAGAAATCGTTCAAACCCTGATAAGCTCCATTATTATTTTTTTTATTATTATTCATATCTATTCCTTTACTCTCATTTACTTCATACTTCATGCAGACAGGGTTGCCACAGTATTGGTGCTACTGATCGACCACACATCCTCATCATGAAGTGCAAGTGAATCTGGCATCAGTCTCCCACGCAACATCTGAGTGTGCACCTCTAAATGTGTCAGACTTTAGAGTTTTGAAATATTTGGCCAACACTTGTGTGTGTGTTGTGTCAGAAATAATAAATGAACGCAAGGCAACAAAAAAAAAAAAAAAACAATAAAACACAACAAACAGTGAATCTTGCCAAACTTTGCAGCCAGCTAGAAACAGTTAGCACAGGTTAATGAGCACTGAGTGTACTGTCTGAAAACTAGGACAGAAACAAATCTGTCAGATTTTTAGAAGAAACTTGTTGCATTTGAGTCAAGCGAACAGGTCTGCAGAAGCACTGCTTAAAGTGGTAATTTATATTTCTAAATCACTGACGGTTAGTTTGGTGAATATAATATAAACAAACAAGAAAAGGTCAGAAAGCTTTTGTCAGTGTCGAACTCATAGTGCGAGGCTGTGGCTACTTCCTGAAAAGCAGTGGATAACAATTTAGACCTTTGTATGTGCCAAACTCAAAAATGACCATTAAAAAAACTATTAGATATTTAATGGCAGCTCAAACCAGCATTAACTTTGGCCGCTTGGGAGCAGAAGAAAGTTACGCAGCAACATCAGCATTCACTCCGAGTTGTGTTTCTGGCCAAATGGCAAATGCAAATTTTTAGTGAGTATCTTTTGGTCTTCACCAGCTCCTGAGAGAAAATTCTGGTCTCTTCAGCTGCTAAATGCTCCACTGTGCTCAGCAGCTGGTCACTAACTTTGTCTGTCTTTGCTGAGCAGGTCGTGTACAGCAGGTTTCCTGAGCGGTTTGGCTGAAAACAGCCGCCTGCTGCTCCTGGAAACGACACCGAAGAGAGCAGCAAGACTGAGCATCAGGAAAGCAAGAATAATGAGACTGATTATAGCTGCTATAGCTGTTGGTTTTTCTGTGTTGTGATCAATATGACTGAAACAACGTTTCTGCATAAACAGATTTTCTTTCACCTTGTCTAAAAATATGGCTTCCCAAATGGAAAACTTGACAAGTCTCAGGAAATAGTTTGTGACGACAAACAAAAACTCTGACACCTGTTTCATATCGGTATTTGTTCATTAGAGCAACAGTAAAGAACCGGCATTTCATCTCCAGTCTTCATCAGGCTCTTTCATCAAATTAGTGAGCAGACTACTTTCCTACTTCCTTTTTTTGTCTTCTGGACATTTTATTTTTAGCTTGAACCGAACTGAACATTATCTATTTTAATCTATTTCGCTTGAAGACACGGGACCTAACTAACCTTTTCAAGTCAGTATTGTATAATTAAAGAATCTTTAGACACCAGTCTCAACTTTTTTCTAACTTCTCTGAGTGCACTGTATATTTCGGGAGCTACTGTATGTGACAGTTGACGCTGACTCTTGGTATTATCAGGCGTTTGATATTCCTGGCATCGAACCAAACCTCTGATACTGACTAGATAATGTCTAAAATCTGACACACATGGGAGTCTGGGGAAGCAAAGTTTCTTTAGGAAGATTTTGGTAATAGTGTGTGAACCCTCACACACTATTACCAAAATCTTATGAGTTTCATAAGGGTTTTTAAATCATGAGGGTTTATATAACATCAAAAAAAATATTACTCTGCTATGATTAATATTTTGTTTAACATGGTTTTCCCACATAAAAAGTGAAACTGGTAGAACTGGTAGAGAAAACTGGTGGTGGAAGCTCATCTCCTCTTACTTCCTCATTGAGAAATTCTGGATCAGGCCTTGTGCCCTGCCCACCAGCGCTGCTTACACCAGGTTGACAGGTGAAAGAGCAGAGAGTATCATGATGGTTAGAGGAGGAAACATCAGAAAGACTCAGCCACAGACTCAGGAGTTTGTTGAGGCCAAAATCGGCGGTTTTAAGACGTGTCAGAACGGTAGGCGTTGTTATTTGTTTATGGAGTTTGTTAGCATGTGTCTGTCAGCGGCTGACATAGTGTTACTGCTTATGCTAATGAAAACTCTCTTGATGTGATTAGTTCCTTACGTATGTGACATACTGTGTGAAACGCTGGCAGTCTGAACCCGTCTCACCCCCCGAGACTGACTATTCCCACCTTGAACTGCAGTGAACCAATGACAGTCATGGTGTTGACGCTCACGATATGTCTGGTATTATATAAAAAAAAAACATATGGATGATTTTTATCAGAGGGGTCTTTAACTTCTGCAAGTGAAACCCATTTAATCAGCAGGAATGAATGACAACAGGAAGAATTGATCGCTCATTCTCACACATTGTATTTACCGCCACTGTTTTGTCTCCCCTCTCTCTCTCTCTCTCTCTCTCTCTCTCTCTCTCTGCCGTCCAACGATGATTTCATCTAATACTGCATCTCTTTGAGGTGCCACTCTTTCCCCTTTAACAAAAGACCAGTGGTCGGATGCTGTGTTAGTGAGGGGAAAAAGCTGCCTCATATGAAATCTGACAGCCAGTTGGGAATATTACTCAAACCTCTGAGGCATGCACCTTTCAAATGAAACGAGAGAGAGAGCGAGAGAGCTGCAGAAAGAAAATGAAAGGTAGGAGGGAAAGCAAAAGAGGGGGAGAGTTTATGATGCGTTAAAATGATCCAAGGAGCAGTATCCATTTATTCTCATGAAGCGACAAAACCCTGTTTCCTTTTTTTCCCTGCCAACCTCCTCCTCCCACTGTCACCTCAGGAGTCTGTTGTCTGTCTGAGCTTCTTTCTCTTTTGCAAAATAAGATTTTAAGTAGGGAAACGGAAACAGGCTCAACAGTGTAATAAATGATCTGATCATGTTTGCAAACATATACAAAGAGAAACAATGATTAGCCATTTCTTACCGTGGAAGGCTGATTGTAACAATAACAACCGGTGATATTAACACAAGGTTTTGTTACAAATTAGATGGTATCACTTCACAATTAGACTACCCTTATGAACAATTTATAAATGGTTTAGGGATAGGTTGTTAATTTGGTTGTTAACACTTTATACATTATGCATGCTCACTATTTGGCAAGATCAAGTAAATGCTTAATACTCAAACTTACTAATGATTTACTACCAGTTATAATTGGTAAAAAGGAGCCTTATTGTAAAGTGTAAAACATATCACTAACGAGTTACCAGTTATAAGTAATAGTAGCCTTAGAGTATGAATCATCATGCTGTAAATCGATCTGCCAAATAAAACTTTTTGACTATTAAGATGCTGACGGTGGTTAATTGTTAGTAACTTAATGTGATGAAGCAGCAGGTACAAATGCTGGATGATGGGAGAAGCTCAGTAACTAATGAGATATGAGGCTTAACAGTACAAAATAAAAGAAATGTGTGCTCACTATTTGGCAAGCAACAGGTCACGGTTGCCCTTTTTATCTAATGTGTTATAACCGCTCATAGGTCAATATTTATTTTCTTAAAGGCTTATGGGAAATGATGTTAGTTAAAGGGCTCTGTCATTCGTGAGCTAAATACGAGAGCATGACAGAAGAGAAGGGTCCATGTGCGAGTCAAGGGATCATGATTAGTTCATATATGTCTGAACATTAGAGAAGGACAAAGACGAATGAACACTGTAGATTATAGCTGAAAAGATACTTTAAGGATATGGATGAAACCAAGTTACAATAATATAAGTACACTGCTGTGCATGTAGTTTTGTCTGTTTTCCCAAAGTGATCATTGTTTAATTGTAAAATGCGGATGTTGCAATTTATTATCGCAAGAGCTGAAGGAAACGCAGAAAGATTGAAGAACGGGAGGGACGGTAATATTTTAGTGATGAGTTCTACCAAAAGTAAATCAGAAATGAATTTATTATGACAAGAAATCCAACATTCCACTAAATGTAAACTCTATGTAGAGAGATGGAGCTGCAGCAGAGATGCAGCCAGTGTGAACACCCACGATTCTGATTCTTAGCAGCAGCTCAGCAACGTCAGCCGCCACACTCCCGCAAACGCATCCCCGCTAGCTTAGATGTCATAAATTTGGCTCTCTATAGTAGACAAGAACCTCACAAGAAACACTTATCTTTATCTCTCTTTTTAATAACCTACAACCAGCTAAGGTTTAAAATGTCACATGCAAGCCAGCAGTATAGTTAAGCATTGCACCCTAATCTTCTAATTAGCAGATTTGATAAATTAATTTTAGCTCCAAAACAAACATATAAATAACTCTACCTTTGTTTAAAATAATTTTACATCACATATAGCAACATGACTACGAGTCCATAGTCATGCTGATGGCTCTGTGAGGCTATAGCTTAGCATATTAGCATGCGATCTTCTTTTTTTTGGCATATTAGCATGCTAAACTAAGACCTGTGTAGAGGGAAATGAATAAATCAAAACATTTGACAAATTAACTCTGACCTGGTGAAGGTGCCAGATGAAATGTGAAGGGATTGGCAGCATTATAAGAATCTATCCTGCAGGGAAACATGAATTAACTGCCTTGAAATTAGGTTCAGACATTCAATAGATATCAAGACATTTCACTCAAACCACAAATGTCAACCACATACTGTGGTAATGCCAGAGGAAAAGTCAGGGGATCATCAAAACGATCAAGAGACATTTTCTGGGAACCATCAACTGTTTGTATGAAAGTTTATGGCAACAGATATTTCAGTGTGGACCACACGAGCCAGTCAAGCCCCTGTGCGCAAGCAAATCATTACCATAATAATTTGAATTATACCAGCAACTCCAACAGCAATGCCACATTTAATCACTACTGAATAGTAAAATTTAAGCACCTGAATTCAGTGTGCTGAAATATTTGATTTGGGGAAAAAAAAAAAATCAACAGTAAGTATTTAATAGTGATTTTGTATTCAGTCGCTGATATAATTCAAATAATGGCAGCAGTGATTTTCTTCCATATAATGGCTCCTTTAAAAAAAAAAAAAAAGGAAATTCAAAGTCAGTGGTTTCTTTTCTCCTGGCTCTTACTCAAGTGCTCTGAGAGTCAGTGTAGGGGCACTCTGAATCTCTCCCAAGGCTCTGACTCATTGTGTTCTCACTTCTTGATTAATGGTTGAAATTACAGCCTATTCTACTGTTGCACTGCTCAGCCATTTAGAAAAAAGAGATAAATGCCTTTAATCCGGGATATACTATAATATTTAGCTATGATCATCTTGTGACAGTAATTTATCCATTTATTTTTCCTGTTATTTCTCTCTGACTTATTGCAGCAGTTTTAGTAAAGTGTACCATTAAATGTATTAATATAAGTTAATGATGTATTACAAATAGTGTAAGTATTTTTAACACTAAACAAATGTAACATTTTGTGGTTCCCACACTTCCCACAAGTTTACCAAAGTTCAGTTATGAAGGTTTTACAGCGCAATTACATTTTTCAAGACTAGTTTTTTTCTGTGGGTATTTTTGTGGCTTAAACACATTTCTGCAGACGGTCGTGTCCACAGCAAAACATCGCTCAGCTTCTGTGCTGTTGCTCTTGGCTGCTTCTCTAAACTACGATCTGAATCAACCGCAGGTAATACACTGACTATAGATAAGTACCTCACACAACCCCATGTCAAATAACCCAAACTATCACCTTAAGCAGGGCTTTGGGAAAGAAACTTGGCTGTTCTCCCTGATGATGCCACAAGCCCGGTTCTTGATCTGGTGGAGAAAAGAGCAGTATTAGAAGTTGCTGACATATAGATGAGCAGTCCTCTCTTCAGAAATCTCTTCTGCTGGGAATCAGCTGCTATAGCTGTCTATAGCTGTTGTGGCTACCTAATGCTCATCAGTGGCAATATTCAGGAGCAATACAAGCTTGTCAGCTGCTGGGTCAATCATACGGAAGCAGGATGTAATGGCCTCAAGCCTGCAGCCCAGTTCATTTATATATATTAAGTAGCTGGTTGTGTATAATATGATCTATAGTAATATTATTACTATTATTACAAATGAGCTGTTGGACACCTGGATTTACTTTTACATGTAATGGAGTATTTAAACATTACTGTATTGGTACTTTTACTTAAGTAAACAATCTGAATTCTCCAACCACTGGTAAAAAGGAAATCACATATTTGATTTAACTAATCAAAAGCTCTCAGTAAGTACATCTGAGTTTCCGGCTGCAAATACGACCTGTCAGGTTTGTCCTGAGGACTGCAGTTAAGAACCACTTAGAATTTATGGACACAAATCAGACAAACAAACTGTTTTAATCATGGAGATTCAATTAGTCATATTTGATTATTTTAAATTTGAACAAATGAACACTTGTGCTGCATGTAAACTACCTCCTTCACCACTGTGGCCACATCATTAGGCTCCCAGCAAGGGAAGAGGAAAGGAAGGCTGTCGGTGAAGGTTTTTGCCAGGTTGGCCAACTACGGTGCTTCCCAGGGGGGGTTGTGTGCAGTAGATGTCTGTCACGTATGGATTGAATAATGCCACCTGTTACTTCAACAGGAAACTGTTTCACTCTTTGTCTCTTGTGGTTCCCCTCTGTCAGCACATGACGCCAGGTTTCTGCACTGCAATCCTCATTTTATGTCAGCAGCGTATCCACCTGCTGACCTGCATTGACAACCCCCATTACCATCATCACACCATAAATGGAGCACAGTCCAGGGGTCAACCCGAGCTCGCTTCAACAGGCGCTATTCAAGGGCAGAGTGCATCATTGAGACTTCTTGGCAGGATGAAGGCCCGGTGGAGAGCTATCAGATTTTGCCACTGGATCGGCTCATTGTAGTGGTAGTGACTGTCTGTTCAATACTCCACAATATTTGCCAAGGAGGAGGAAGAGGAGGATGAAGCTTTGTTTGAGCCAAACAGAAGACACAGGCAAGGAGGGAAGAACTTACTGCCTTACTTTCAGCTCAGAGACACAACATGCTGCAAGACAAGAGTATACATAATGTATTGTAGGTGACTTGGGAAAAATCTAACATGCAGTTGTGTTCTTGGGCTCCTGTTGCTGTAATAACCCAGTAATGAACATTATGGTATGAATATATGTGTGTGTATATATATATATTTAATTCTTATCAATTCAGAACTCTTTGTAGTCCCTAAGAAATATATTTATATCATTAAACATTTTCTTAAATAATATTAAATCACATAAATAATTCTTTAGAAATAACAATGAATAATGTATATCTAGTCAACCAATCCTTGAATGAATAATAAATTCATTCATTCATTTCAAAGATCCTGTTCAGACCTTCCGTCTCGGGTGATCTGATCACATGCTGACAGCACTAAGTTCAGGTGTGAATCATAGACTGTATATAAAAAATGGACGTAAGCTGCGGGGCTGAGAAGTGACTTTAAGTGCAATACCACTGAAGGTCGCTAGGGGCGGGCTCCAAAAACCTCTGGCTCCAATACACACCCATTCAAAAAACGCCAACTTCTCTATTGAAATACTCAATTCTTTTTCCGCAACTCATTTCTATGTCATGGGCTGCATTCACACCTGTCAGTGTTCTGGTGGTCCATCTGAAAATAATCATGTAATTAATTATATATTAGGCCTTAAAAACAGGTACTTTTGGGGGCGTGCCTGTTTGATTGACATGCCTGGTCTGCAATGATTGATCAGCTGACGAGACAGGCCGGGAGGTCGGTCACCGGAGGGTCAGTCACCGGAGGAGAGCGTGGGTCATATGCGCACCCTTTAGAATAAGTTGTGTTAAATTTTTCCCTACATGTTTTAACCAGGGAAGGGGAGACAGTTAACATCCAAATTAATATTAGATTTAATGTTAATTACAGATGCACTTTGTTAACCTAGCTAGCTAGCTGATAACTTAGGGTTAGCAGAACATTCAGGTTTATCTCATTAACTTATTTTCTGTCTCCTTTTCTTGTTGGTATCGTATCGTATTGAGTTCAATACATAATCTATAGAAGAACGTTATCTTGTGGGGGTTTGTCATTTAATACTGTAAATTCATACACAGCAGTCCTCAGCTGAAGCACCTGTCCTGACAGCTGCTATGTGTGTGTGATTAACTGTGATCCATCGTGTCTGAACTAAAGTGTTTGTATTTTACTGTCATTCAAAGGAATCCACACTGAAAACTGAATGACTGGTGCCCACAGAAGGAGGGACTCGTGTATGGACAAAGGAGACTGCACTGACATCATTAGTTCTCAAATGGGTTCTGATGATGATGATGATGATGATGATGATGATGATACCAGAAAACCACTTCCAGTTCATCTTCCTCTGAAGAGAGGACAGACCAGCTGTTTACACATTTGTTTTATTATTCTCTCTCACTATTCACAGGTTCAGTTTATTGCCTTTTACTTCATCTCTGCTGGTGTTGATAGATGATAGTAGAAAACATTCTTAAGAGCAGAATTTATAAATATTAAATTGGAATTAAGTGATGGATCAGCTCCGGCACAGTCACCACCTCCACAGGTGAAAGTATTGACCAGTTTAACATCAAAATGGTGTTCAGCAGGAAACAGCTACAACTGACCAACCAGAAGTGCAACCTGGAGCAAAACAAGACTCATAATAGATGTGTGCTGCTGTTACCTCATAGACATACAGTATGTATTTGCACTCTGTAAGATTTTGAAGCAGTTGTCAGTATACAGCTCATGTGCATTAGTTTTATTCATAACTTAATTGTTGTCATTGAAAAGGTGTTTAATAAATAAACCTACTGTGATTTAATTGTACTGATTGTGTTTACCACCACTGACTGCTCCAGAGCAGGTTAGCTGTGCCAGACATAGGTTACCATGGTGATCTGCCATGGTTAAAAGTGAGCTAGCTTTGTGATACAGGAAAACGCCTGAGTTACTGAACAACAGGAGAGTTAATCCCAAAGACTGTTGGATAACCCACTAATCCGGAGGTTGTGGTACAGGGTCCAGGGGACACTGCAGAATCAAAATTAGATGCATTAAAAAAAAAAAACATTGCCAGAGAGACTCTGTGAAATTAGGGTTTTGGCTTTGTACTCATCTGATTATAAAGGTTAAATGGAAAATAAAAGTTGATGAGATTCATGGACAGTTTACAGTTCAAAGAATTTCCCAGCCTTGTCTTCCGGGTGCTGGATAGCTGCATTTGGGACCTGATGAAGGACAGAATAATTATATCAGTAACTGGTCCTGTCACACGCTAGCTGCTTGTAGCATTAGAAGCCAGGGGACCAGCAGTAAAGTGCTGGAAAAACCACCTGGCAATATTTCAGCAGGGAACAGGGCTCCATCCATCCAAGATGGTAGTTAAATGTGCCAGATGAGTATGAGGAGTACTGACCCCAACCCAATGGCATTTTCAACCCTATTAAAAGGGTCGCTTCATCTGAATGCTGACAACAGGATCACTCCCAGACAAACCCTAAGGCACCAGACACCAGCTGCCTTTGAATTTAAGACCATCTGCCCCACTGGACCACTCAGATGAATGAGATGACGCAGAGTGAGAAGAGGACAACCTCAGTTAAGACTGATGCAAGAGTGGGAGTCCCAGACACTCCTGGTTAAAGGGTGGAGGAGGAGCACCTTTGACTCCAGGGTCACACAGGTGCGCCACTAATTCTGCCTCCTGCATCCACCCTGAGCCGCTAGCTGAGCCGACGGGGTCAGCCCTATGTTCCCACATTTCTACGAACTTTTTTTTCACAGAAATTTTTGAAAATTAGGGTTAGGGTTAGGGCTGTGGGAACATAGACACGCTCCCGAGCCGACAGGACCTTCCCTGACAAAGTGCTCCTGGAAATTCTTCCTGGGGAAGATGAAACATGGGGGACACAGTTGCCTTGTGCGTTCCCAGAGTTCATTGAACTGACCTGGCGCTGCCCCTTAGTGGCAATTATTTTATCAGGGACTTGGACAATTGTGGTACCTGATGAACACGTATGAGTGCATGTGTATATAGTATGTGTATATGGTTAGATGTGTGTGTATATAGTTTTATATTTAGTAGTTATATATTGCAAAATGTATAGCTTGCAGTAGTTTTTAAATGTTGTTTGTTTTATGTATATTAAACCACAGAATCACTGTAGCTTTGTAGTTGTAATGAAATGTAAATTCCACCTGTCTCATCCATATTCCAAGTGTCCTTCTCTTCAAAAAGGGCAGCAGACAAAGGACCGCCTGTGAGCTGTTAGAAGAAATCGGTCACATTTGTTCCTTGGAAGCTGGTGGAGCAGCACATGCTGGTTGGTGAAGTCGGTGAACGGACAGGGAAGGAGGTGAGTCCATCCTTTCCTGCCATCTACGTTGGATCCCATTAAGTGGAATACTTGCAGCCAAAACTGCAGGCTAGTTCATATGTAAATCTGCGCACCTAAAACAATAAAAACAATTTTTTAAAAGTGAGCATCAACATGTATTTTTGATGTGGGTGATGAATGTGAGTGGTGGTGTAGTCGTGTCTATGTGCTGCCTCCTCGGGACTGGCTGAAATAGCTCTCAGCTGCAGTGTTAATGTATGACTGCAGCCTCCTCCACCGGTCCACCGTGAAGACCCCGTCACGAGGCCTGTGCTCCAGCGGTCTATCCTGCTGTCTGTTGGTCTCCGCCCTGGTCCTGCAGTATCTATATATAAAGTCACACGGCACACACTTTGTGCTTTTGCTGCACAATGTGACACTGATGTTTCTGCGAGATACGTAACAAAAACCACCCGTTTCAATCGTCCCGACGATGACTCCTGACAGTTAAAGCAGACGTGCTTCTGCACTGAGAAACACAACTTGTCATTCACACACTTTTGCAGCTTTACAGTGAATTTGCTCACTCACTTTCGCGGGACTGATAAATGTTGCGCGCTGTACATCCTGACACAGCTCAGCATATCAGAGGCGTTTGGGCTCAGAGAAAAATCGCTGTTTTTTTCAAGTTAGTTCTATGCTGTCAGGATTTTTTCTCGAGAGATGTGTTGAACTTTTCGGAAGAAGTTGTCACCACTGCTGTTTTACAGTTATTGTGGATTATGTCACAATAATGTCCTTACATTGACTGTCATTCCAGCCGACTGAGCTTGAGAAAATTAGACTTGATGTGATGATTGTGATCATAGGATAATCACATATGATATATATTTATATACGTAATCTTGTTAAACGAATTCTAAAAAAAAAATCACTAAATCTAGTGTCAAAGTCGCTAAATTGGCAACAGGCAAAGCTCCTGTGTGTCACTCAAGGCAGGAGCAGCAGATCCATTCAATCAATCACACCTGCTATAACCAATCCGGCTTTAGACTGAGGAAGGACCGCCTACTTAATTAACATGGGGACATAGAAATAAATAAATGTAGAAATATATAAATACATACATAAATGAACGAATGAATAAATAAATACAGAAATGGAAAAATACAGAAATAGCATTTTTTTTAATTACCAAATGTTATCTTGCATTTATTTATGTGTGTAGGCAAGTTATTTATTTCAGCATACATTAATTTACTTTTGTAATTTTCCGTCCTTCGTAACTCTCTGGCAGACAATAAAGAACTTTAAGCACATCGACTTTTCATGTTCATGTTTCATCTGTGAGGAGTTCATAGATTAAGTTGGAGGATGAACTGGTTTAGATGTCATGAAAAAGTGAAAATTAAAGATAGATAAGTGGAAAAAAAAGTATTTAACAAGGTGCTTACATGTTACTAAACATATGTTTGGTCATTTATGTTTTAAGCCTGTTTATGCAATTATGTTTACGTACCACCAAGTCACTCATGCAATAACATTCGTTTCTCTTTATTTCAAAAAGGGGCGAGATCATAACCTCCTTGGCGGTAGTAATGACATAAAATGAATGAAAAACACAGCGTTACACTGTGTCCTTCTAACCCATGCATCATCACACTCCTCCTCCCCCTGCTCTGTTTATCTTCCATCTCTTTCCACTTGATTGTGTCCAATTACTGGTCTATTTTTAGCTGGCGCGTCTTCCATAAAATTGTTCTTTTTCTTCTTCCTCTAAAGTGACAGTAAACATCACACGAAGTTGTGTTAAGTCAGGGAGAGTGATTGAACGCAGCGTTTTATTACAGCAGTGATCTTTGAGCGAGTTCTCAAACCTGCTTGTCATTCTGTTTTGTTTGGTTAACACCAAGGTACGAGAGCAGTGTATGTATTTGTATGTGTGTGGATGTTCTGTTGTGTTAGAGTGACAGGCTTTATGTACTGCATGCAAACACACCTCTGAGGGAGGAAATGAGACAGCAGAACACCGTGTCACTGTGGATTATTTTTGGAAAGTACTGAAAGGAAACAAGGCTTTGCCTTCAAAAAAATGTGGATGAATTTAATCTTTTTGAAGGTTGCATCTATGAAATTAAACAATGCTTTGTTTTACTGTCATCCCAATCATATAATAATAATAATGATGATAGTAATTATAATCATAACAGAGTCAATTATACAGGTAATATGAGTGACAGTGTAAATTATACAGCAGTAATATGTACTATTATAACTGCACAAAATCTTTGTTCATAGTTCTAACGTGACATGTTAGCCTTCCAATTTCAATGTATCCATGGGGTCCCCACTATAAACTGGGGTGTCCCACCTTTACCTCTCCCCTTTTAGCTGTTGTACTCCATGGTATGGAGAACAAGGGATGACACACAGAATTAAGCATTTCCTTAATTTCATACTTTAATAAGCATTACAAATAGGAATTGTAAAACAAATTTATAAATAAATGATTAATCCATCAATTAATACTTCAGATTTAAAAATGGATTTACAAAAACACCATAAAACTATTATTAAATAATCTATTTATAAATACATTTATTGATACACAAATTAATAATAGAATTTGAAAGACATTTAAAAAATGTCTTCAATTTCCCCTTCCTATTTCCAGCTGCTTTTCCTTTTCCTATTAGCTAATCGATTAGCTTAGTCATTTAGCCTTTCTGTCACACTCTGGCTCTTCAGTGCTGCTAAAACCAGGCTAATCACTCGCAATTGGCCATATAGTTGGCCATAACATATCAAACCTAAGCTATCTTTACACATATTGTCTACCTACAACAAGCTGTCTGACTGTTAAAACACACCCGGCATGACTTGGATGGTAATCTGTTTCCAAGATATAGCCTTCCTCCCAAGGTCTCCATACAAACGTAAAAACTTGTGTCGTATAATTCAGGGAATTCAGACGCACATAATATCAGCTTCTCTGACGCGTTGTAGCCTCCGCTCTCCTATTGATATACTGTACTGGATAGCAGCCATTTTCATCTCGACAGTCCAACAATCCAAATGCTTTCAAGTGCTTCTTCCCCAGAACCTTTTAGTCTAGAGAAAATCCGTAGCGTCTGCTGTTACTTATAAATTCCAATCAGCAATCTCGTTTCGTTTTGTGGTTTTTGTGTTGCACTCACAGGTTTTATTTCGGGAATATGTCTAACGTTAACAGAAGGCTCTCACCTCCAACCTATTCAGCTTTTGTTAACCAAACTACGCTCCCCTCTGAGTGACTTTCTTTACTTAATATTTTCTGTTTTATATTGCAACAGTTTTTCCTCAGGTGTCTGTTGTTGATTTTACTTTCTGCCCCAGTGTGTCTCTGGCCTTTTGTGATTGCCTGACCCAATTAATTGCACCTGTGCCTCATTACCTGCTCGTACGTACCTCGTGCTCCTGTTTTGTTCCTAGTTGTGTTTCCTAGTGTTCCTGGTGTGTTTATTTTCCTGTTGTCTGCTTACCTGGATTCCTGCTGACCATCTTGTCGCCACATCAGGTTTTAAGCCTGTTTTCTCCTCTCTAGGGATGGGCATCGTTAATCTTGATTCCCCTTATTGATGCGGTGCTCTAATGGTACTTTTATCTTTATCTTGCTTTTTTTTGTCATTTTGTAAGAAAAAAAACAAAACAAATTAATAACAGAATTAAGTAACATTAACACACACACACACACACACACACACACACACACCCCTCCCAGGATTAGGAACAGCGTCTTGATCGGAAACGGAGTTGGTGATTCAAAATGCAAAAGAGTAACGTTATGTTGCAATAACAATCAGGAAATCTTTTTTTCTTAATTTCACTAGTACCGAAAGCGGAACCGATATCATTGGAGCTTATCCATACTGTGGTCTTTAAAAATGTAGCGCTGGGGCTCGTTTAATACTGGGTTTCCATACCTATCCCTACTCCTAACTGCACCTACCTATCATTTTTGTTTGCATTTCTGTCCAGAAACCTTTGAGCCGTAACAGGTGGAGATTTTGCGAAAGGCTCAAAGGTGTTATTATTTTCAGAAGCCATTTAGATTTCGAATATGTGGTCAAGTTTATCCAAATTATGCCTGTTAGGAAATTTGCTCCGGCTTTTCCGGCGATACGAAGACCCACCTACCAGGTGAGACCCACAGCTGGCATCCTGAGCTGACTGGCTGTTTAATGAGTAACATGCTGATTGATATATCATAAAAAATTCCTTCTTGGAAGATGAAATTTGATCTCAGATGTGAGATAGCAAATGCTGCCAGTTTGTCTGAGAGGATAAAGCTGAATACATAATGTGTTTTACTGAACAGATTTTGTGTTGTTATATGTATAGATATACCACATTTCAATAAAAAATAAATTAATCAATAACAAAAAGATGGACAGACATACAGGTTATATGTCTGTCTGTCCGTCCATCCCATCGTGGACACAATATCTAACTCGAGGATGAACTGATTAGATTTTGCTGGTCAAAGGTCAGGGTGGGTGTGACCTCATCAAACACTTTTTAGCCAGTACTAAAGACTTCACACAGCAATTTTGCCAAAATTTCACACAGATGGTTCATTTTTTCTGATTGTGGATAAACAGGGATGTAATCTGAAACTAGTCTGAGTGGTGGAGGCAGACAACTTGTTAAAAGCCTCAAGTGTGATAGCTGTAGTGAGAGAGAGAGAGAGAGAGAGAGAGAGAGAGAGAGAGAGAGAGAGAGAGAGAGAGGGAGGGACAGGAAAGCCAGGTAGAGACAGAGAGGATGACACACAGCAAAAGGCCCTGGGCACCCCTATATTTATATTATATTATATATGCAAAGGCGTATAAGAACAGTAATCATTTTATTTTTGGTGTTAATTCCAATGTTGTGCACAAACAAATAAATAATATTCATTCAAATATTCATTAGTTTACTGAGGCGTGTGTGTTTGTGTGTGTCATATGTCATGATGTGATTAAAAATTTTGTGTTTTTGTGTAATTCATTTCAAAGATATAATGGCCTTGCATGTATGTGCAGCTTTAAATGTGTGTGTCTTCTGTGATTTCTGCACTTTTTGAATGTGAACATAACCACACGTGGTACACGAGTCCGAGTGCCTGTGTGCATCTACATGCTTGTCAACGCCTGCATGCTCATGCTCGTCTTTATACGCATCCACGCCTCCGAGGGAGCATGCGTTGTGTGTGTTGCGTGTATGTTTGAATGTGAACATGATCGTGTGTGTGTGTGTGTGATATATCAGTGTGAGCCACCTGTTCTTGAAGCACTGTGGAGAGTGAGAGGTCTGGATCAGTGTGATTCCTGTGGAGTTGACACCTGTCAGCCTGTCAGCCCGTCTGCTTAACTGTCCTGTCCTGCACTGGATAGCAGCTTCCAGCGCTGATAACCCACAGACCATGTCTAACACTGACAGCTCCACCACCTTCCACCAGGACATCAGGGGGAGACACAGACCACAGAAGACGGAGAGAACCGGCACAGAGCTCAATGGGTGCTTCATGTTACTGAGAGTCCTGTTGTGTTAAGGTGAGACACAATTGGAGGGCTGTGGAAAACAGGCATGAGCAGGGTTTTTATCCGTTATGTGTGGACAATGTACAATTGCTGCATTTGTGTGTCCTGTACAGCCTTTCAAAATAAGGTCTTAAATAGTGACTGAATGATAAGGCATATTGTTCAATTTTTTTTAAATCATTGTCAGCACATCCCATGAAAAAAAGATTTCTTAAACAGTCTCTGAAATGTACATGTTCCTACTGATATTTTTTAAATATCAGTCAAAAATATACTGAGTTAAAACAAACTACAGTGTGTGTATTCATGGTAAATGAATGAATGAATATGTCTCACTGTTTATCATTTTAATATTTTTGGAAAAACAGTGGTACCACAGATATAAACTAAATTAGGCCACATATATATATATATATATATATATATATGTACTAGTATAAAAAATTGGTTGTTGGTTTTAGATTTTCATAGGATGTGCTGATAATATGAAAATAATAGATTATTGGTGCAGTAGCAAATCAGTTGTTAAGGCTTGATCTGATTTCTTGCAGACTTTTTATAAAAACAATGTCTTTTGGTGTCGTAACGGCCTAAAGCGCACAAGCATAATTACCTCTGGGGTGTGTAATGATAAATAAACAGAAACTCAGGAGGGTACATGTCAAGTCAAATTTAGCCTTCACAATAATTAGATAAGTAGTTTCAACTTTATGACAGTATTTTCAGACCAAAAATAAGCTCCATCTCACCCAAGCACCCATCATTAGCTTTGATTTAGCTGAACCAATGCTAATTGTACCTGGATAGATTTACTTACTATTACAGCTACTTCCAATTTGAAACATACTTTACTTAAATGCGTTATATCCTCGCCACATGTACCAAACATGATGATGGCAATCATTGTGCAATTCAGGTCAGTAACTGTAACTGTGACCGCACATTCTGTGTGTTCATTGGCTAATCAGTTTTGAGTTTATTTTGTAGTGTCTGTAGCCCGTCCCGTGTGGTCCTGTCCCAGGGGAAACTATAGGAAACTACATGGATCATACCTTGCAGGAGAGGCCATTAACTGTTGTGCATTATGACTGTCAGTGTTAGAGTTAACTGTTTTTACAGTTTGCATTTTTATGTTTGTATGTTTATATCACTATTTCTATGTTTAGCTTATTTCATCACAGTCTGCACCTGTGATATTTAAATCTTGTAATTGTCTGATGACGAAGCAAAACAAAACTAGAAAAGATACTTCACAAGCAAGTTGATGCCAAAATTCTCAAAATGTGAGTCAACTTTTTGTACGGCACTGTAAGGTACAGTAGATGTCGTGGGTACAGGAGATGCGACACTTCTGGGACTGATGAGGGCAGCATATAACCTTGTAAGTGTTCTGGTCCAACATCAAACCCACAGTGAAAAAGACACACACAATGAACACTAGCATGAACATGGATGGTAGGGGGTGAGTCCAACGGGTCCGCCGTGACTTCTGGAAGAACACAAGAGTCAGGTATGGAGACATGTTGCATTTGACGTGGATCGTTCCTGTATGCAAATGGTGTCCAGAGCATTCTGAATGAAAGAAGGAAACACCTCCAAACCTCAGCACCTAAAAGACAGACGTCTGGATCTGTACACAGAATTCATTTGTTAACTTTATATTAACATGTCGGCACCATGTTCACGTCCTGAAAATTATCCGGTTATTGTTTATGAATCATGACAGCGGGCATCTGTTGCAGCAAAGCTCCACATGCAATCTTAACAAAGGCTAATGTTAGCTCGTAGCTGTAGGCTAACGTACCGACAGCTGACAACCTGAACTAGGCGCTCGCAACATTATCCGGCTACTGGCATCACCGTTCAGTCCTTCAAAATATAACACTGACTTTCTCAATGAATATTTTCATGATATAATAATAATAATTATAATAATCATCATAATAATAGTATAATATTTCACTATGTGGAGGTGTGTGTGTGTGTGTGTGTGTGTGCACATGACTTTCTTTTCATAGTACCAGCGAGAGGAGGATGTTGAGCAGGAGAGGCGTGAAACTGTTGCACTTTTTGGAATGTTATTATTTGTTTTTTCTTATTGCTTCTGTTTTATTACTTGACGACCACGTGCCACTGTCGTTGTTGTTGCTATGTCCCAGGTATGTTTATTTTGAAATTCGTTCATTTGATTAATTTAAGAATCCAGGAGTTTCAATGGTATTGGTTGTAGGGTTGTGCCGATGGATGATGATATCGGTGATCGATGATCATCAGAACGCTCGCTGATAGCTCGCTTGCCTTTGCAAATGTCAAGATGATTTTTGACTTGTTTTAACATTAATATAATAACTTATTACTAGAAGTATTAAATTAATGTTAATTTAAATTGCCTGCCACAGTTTCACATACATAACCATATATGACCATATATAACCATGCTTGCAAAACACGTGCACGCACACACACACACACACACACACACACACACACACACACACACACACACACACACACACACTCCGATCAGCTGATTGTAATGAAGCTGCTTGTTGTGTGTAGGAGCTGCGCTGTGGTTTAAGAGCGGAGGAGATCCACAGACAGAACACGTCGTTTACTTCAGTTTTTGATGCTGCTGCTTTTCATGGTGGAGAATACAACTCAATGAGAGAGAGAGAGAGAGAGAGAGAGAGAGAGAGAGCAAAAATGCGACACACTCGCTTTTTTGGTCACTCCTCTTTCTCTCTCACTCACAGGGTAACATAACCGGCAAGAAAACATTCCACCTTAAATGTGTCTGGTAGCTGCCGGTAGCCTCTGAGCTGCACGGATTAAAAAGCAGAAAACATCCATCAATACACACATAAAAAGCTCAATGTTACAATGTCATAAATGCATGAGTTCTTCTATAAAGATCAGCTGTGCCTGTGATTGAAACAGAGCAGAGGGACGCAATCACACCGATCATATCGCCAATTTCGCAGGGTGGACCATGCTTAAGATCACACGACCCTAATTGGTACTCACGTCAAATTTCTGATATGACACCCCTACAAAAAACAGACTTTATTATCATAAATGGTATGTTGCCTGTATGTTGCAACATCACAGCCAATTTTGTCTGCTGCATAAAACTATGTCCACCTTTCTGTGGCTGGATATTTGGTTTGTAAAAGTTGTTTTTTTTTTTCTTCTACAAAAAACATAACACTGGACAACAAAGGCTCTGTGAGTTTAGAGACCTCTCACGTCATCTCTGGGGAAAAAAAGTTTAAAGGAGAAGTTTCTGTGAGCGTGTTTGGCTCAAATTCACGTCATGACAGTGTGAGTGATGTGCCTCTACTGGCGTCATGCATCATCCACAGACAGCAAGATTTAACTGATTTACTGTGTGTATGTGTTCGAAAACCACACCTGCTCACAGATTAGCTGTCATGACCACACACACACACTCACACAAAGACACACACACACACACTTAATACTGGCGTCTACACCACCTCTCTCCTTTTTCAGCATGTACACACAGATGGACTACTGAACCATGGCCTTATGTGGGAAGGTTTGGCCACACACACATACAAATAGCAAATAGGAACAGGCACAGTTACTCCTACAAACAACCACACAAAGATGCAAAAGCATGACCATCCAAACACCATCACATCCTCTGATACGGTCACCAGCAGGGCTCCTCGTCTTTCAGTCTTGATAATGGCAAAAGCTCCTCTGCAAAAGCATCATCCAGAGCGGAAACTTTCAGAAAGTGTCTCTATGTCCGTTTTTCTTTATGCTCCGACTTGTTTGAAAATTCTGGTTTTAAAAATAACATTTACAATTATGACCGAGACCAGCAGCTCATTTGGTGTTTAACCATTCATGAAGTCCTTAGGTGGGAGGGGCATCTAAAAATATTCAATGCAAATGAAACTGAAGTTTTCACTTCAGCAGGGTAAGTTTCACGACCTGACCAAATCATGTTTCTCTGACTTTTCTCTCTCATTACGATGCCAAAACAGTTCAAGAGGGCGGTTCACCATATTATCAGTTTATTCTTAAAACTTGGTTTGCAATAAACTGTAACTGATGATTACTCAGGCAAACCATGAGTATGCACAATAGGGAGTTTGATTGATTAATACTATCAGTTAAACAATTAAAAAATATCTGCTGCCCGCTGCCCAGGCCGGAGTCGTCCGACGCCAGGTCAATGCCGTGATGTTGCTCCAGGGAGACGACTACACAGCACCCCTCAACAAGCTAATGACCCCGAGGCAGAGGTGGACACCTTTTTGAGATACAATACTACCTCATTGCATACTAATCCTCTTGACGGGTGGAAAGCTAATCAGATGCGCTTCCTGAGGTTGGCCACTCTAGTGAGGTGCTATCTCTACATTCTGCACATAAATAAACCCCTTATTCCAAAAAAATACTTGTTGTATTGGTATTTTTCAGTGGGTCACAGACACTCAGATAGTACATTTTTAATCTTGTCGGTTTACGGTTAATGGTCGGACAACGAGCGTCGTCTATCAGTCAGGGAAAAAATTCAAAATGAGCATCCGTAGTCCATAAGAAGTACAGCTGAACAGAAAGTTGATCGGTGATCTTAAACTGAAGTGGAATGCTGCTTACAGCCTCTCCAAACACCTGACTGCTTGTGTTTGATGCCCTGCTGGATCTACAGTATTTGTAGCAACAATCCCGTTCTCAGATATCAGCATTTACTCTGGTGAGGACGATCTTATCATCACAAACACAACTGATGGCCAGAGCTACGAAAATGAAACCCCAGTGAAAATAAACCAAAGTTTTTCTACGGGCGCTGTCTATTAACCCCACAGAGAGATGTCTCATTGAACATCACTTTCGAAGCTATTTTACAAATATTTGTTGCACATAAACCTTAGCAACACTCTCCTTACACTACCTCTGCTTTATGGGTTTAACATCACAGGATGTGCGGTGAAACAAAATAAAATGAAAGGAATGTTCACTTATTCTAAAGTTATTTAACTTGTCTTATACTCCTGTGCACACATCAGTCAATTCAAGAAAACTACTCTGATTGCTTAGCTTAGTTTATCATAGAGACTGGAAATGAACAAAAACAGCTGGCCTGACTCTGTCCTGAGGTAAAACAAGACAAAAGAAAGACAGTGCCCCCGGCCTGGAAGTAACCCATCACATAAAACCACATCTTACAGTTTTTATACTTTGTTTTTTGCATGGATTAAACAAACTCAACAACCAGTCCTACCAACCTGAACAACTACAAGTCATTTATTCCAATCCTCTAATACGAGCCATAGGAGTTCTATCTGTGTATGTTCTGTTCAGTCAGAGGATTAGGAAGAGTAGAGGCCAGGACCAAGCTTAAATAATGCAGCCTGACCTGATATTCAAGCAAATAAGTGTCCCCCTGTTTTGTCACTCAGTACTGGGCTGGTTTGGTGGCCTTCTGGCTCTGCAGCCGGTCTCAGCTGTTCCCCTGCTGACTCAATGAGCAAACATTACTGGTGTGTGATTGGTTAATTTGTGCCAGCCACCTCTACCTTGTTATCGGGGGAACTGTCTTGCCGGAGTGCCAGACAGAATGGCACCCTGTGGACCAGAACCCAAGAAGATAAACCTGTTCTACACCGATCATCAGCCAAGGTGAAAAACGAATTTACTTTCACGTTTTGGGCAATTATCCATTTTTTTTTTCCTTCCAAGTAAACCTGGGGAGTGATGAAAGCATCTACACATCCTTGTCAACTCTGCCTCTCAGTTTGGCTTAAGGCCATGTTTTTTCAAGGACGGCGAATGAAGACTGACAAGTTGAATGGATATCAAATGGAAGATGAAACCGCGAGCTATGAACACCAACTTTATTCTGATATAAGAAGGATAAACCTAATGCTCAGAGATGTGTTTTAATGTGTTGGGATGTGTTTAAAATTTTAATTATACCATTCTATGTAACGTATTTTGTCTTTTTCTCTGTGTGACTTTGGTGGGTTTCCTTTTTCCACATTACAAGCTGTAATACATATTTGCAGGTGAGGTTACATTTCTTCATCTGAAATGGTCAGAGACTCACACGGATTATGTACTATGAGCATGAATAAAGAGACGATTATGTTTCTCTATTTAAGAGTGATGGTGCATTGGCTCTATTTACATGTAGATAGTAATGTAATTATATATAGTTATGATTTTCAAATTGGTTGCTTTTTGGGTCAGTTCCTTTACAGATATGTCCTTGTTTTGATTGATATCTACTGCTATACTATGTTACAGTGAAATAATTTAACATCCCATTTGACCTACCTACTACTGAGTTGTATTATTGTGGTTATGTTTGTGTGAATATTGCACAAAACCAACAGCTAACTATCTGATTTGTCCTAAGTGGGAGGTGTCGCATCCAATTCACAGTATGAGAGCTAAAGTTGCAACCTCCATTCCTATTTAACTTCTGTTTACGAAGGTTAAACTAGTTAAAGGTCCCTTATTGTATAAAGTGAGATTTCCATGTCTTCTTTGATTATAAAGCAGGTCTAGGTTCTATATTAATACTGTGAAAGTATCAAAGAGCTCAGTCCACAGAAAAATGCACACAGCCTGTAGTCAGAAACTGAGCCTTAAAACCAGCCGTGATGTCACAACAAAGCAGTCACCAAGCCCCACCCACCTGGACCAACCATCCAAACCTTGCAGGATTTGGTTTCTTTGAGTGTTTAACTGAAATCTGCTATATTTTTATGGGATAATTCAGAAAACAGTCAGCCAATCAGAAGAGATTCTCAGAGCGTCCCCCTGATTGGCTCACCGAACTGTTGTTACTAGACCTCCAGAGAGAAGCCTGAGAGAGGAAATGTAAAACTACATTGAGAAGGTTTTTGTTCTTAAAACCACAAATATGTCTTCTTATCAAAACTTCAAATAAAACACCAGACAATTGTATAATACAGTGTATGACCTTTAATATATTTTGATGGAGCATTTCTATTTTTAACCTGCACAGTAAACATGGAACCTTTTGCATTTTTTTTGTCAAAATTGTACAATATATAAAATATATTTTCATGTTCAAAGCTTGTGTTCCTTTGAACAAAAGTCAGAGGCAAACCTGGCTGATTTTTAGGCCAGAAACCGTTGGCTGTTTATCATGGACATAGTGCAAGCACTGCCAGCACTTCCTAAAGAACCTAATTAACAGTGTCCCCGCGGCACGTCAGGCAGGTGAAAGTGAGCGCCCCCGGAGAATCAGAAAGTATTTAACTAACAATGTGACCCTGCTCTGTCGGCCATAAGGTTTTCAAAGCAGTTAGAGTTGTCACCTGTCAGGGGACGGTGCACCCGCTACGCCTGCATCTGTCCCTCTCTCTCTCACACCCACACACACACATGCACACACACACACACACACACACACACACGCACCACACACAAATAACACAATCCTTTCTGGATACAAATACAGATGCTCTGTGCCCCGAGTGTCTGACCTCCAGCACCTGTCCTTTCTTGTCCACCGTGTTAAAGTCCACGGCCTCTAAAGTGCCGCAGCAGATGGGAGCTGATTTCCAAACTCACCTCCTGACACTCCTCCTGTGTACTCATTTACCCTCCAGGCACCTTCGCCTACATTAGCATACAATTGCCTCTAATTATTATTTCCAACTTTTTCAGCATAAAGACAAAAAAAAAATGGTTAAAACTGCTCCTTTACAGGTGTAGAGACAGGTTTAATGTTGTTATTCCTATAGATTATTGATTGTAAAGCCTCAGTAACAGCTTTGTATTCAAGAACCTAACCACTCTGCTGCAGCCTTTTACTAGGTTTAACACAATGTGCCAGTTATTCAAACCTGTATGAACCAGGATCTTGAGATTGAACGATCATTCTTTTAACCGTGGGAACACTCAATGACAAAAACCATCTCAAAAACAAATGGAAACCTGTCAGTGAGCTTGTACCACACATGACTGTAAATGATCCGAAACAACATTGTTTTTCATGGGAGACTCTCTCTTCTACTGTAAACTCAGCAGGATGTTGTTTTTCATTGCTTTGCGGGTTAAATCTCTAACCCTTTTCCATTTAGTGTTCTTCTTGTAGCAGTAGTTTCTTTTTTTCAGTTCAAATAACTCCTGGAAATCTGTCCAAAGAGTTCAGCACTGAACACAATGTACAAGTGTAGCTGATGGGAATGGCATTAGTTTACTGAGTTTTTGGTAACGTTAGGAGCTTTCCAAAGTTAACTACAATACACCCTGAGGGGAACATGAATGGCTAACAGATTTAAGTTTGGTAATCCATATGATAATTGTTGAGACATTTCACTCTAAACCAAAAATGGTGACACTAGACCAAATTTAAGGGGAAAACTGAAGTCAATTATATCAGGAGAGACTTCAGACACTGAGTGAATTAATACATTTTTATTCCCATGTGTAAAAACAAGAGAAAAGGTGAGAGATGAGAAAGTCTTCGGCGATTAAACCCCATCCTCATGTCATTATTATGTGAAAAGGTGAGGCAATGTGAAGTATAGGAAACTCTCTGGACACTGGCAGTGGTGATGGGAAGAAGAAAATGATGGAGATCTGGACATGATGGGGAGTGGACCCTGAAGATCTCGACCTGAGCACTGGATATGAAGACTGAAAGTCTGAAAAAAAGGGTGGAGGAGGGTCACAGCAATACGTACTGAAAGGACAGTTGACAGCAGAAGAGAGAACAGGTTCACAGCAAACACCCATAGTCAGCTGATTACATTAAGTGGGGTGAGAGAGGGAGAGAGAATTGTGAATGAATGAGGCACAAAGAAGGAAGTCTTCCTGATTGAACCTATGTTGAACTTCATAACAATTTATCATCTCCAAACAATTTTGTATTTGTAACACATTCACCTTTTGTGGCAATCTTACCAGGAATCATCCACTGTACAATGTGAAAATCCTAATTAACTTTTGACTGACTCACATGGAGGCTCCGACACTTCAACCTGGATAGCTGCATGGCAGCTAACAGCTCACTCTTTCCCCCCTGCTTTTGTGTGTGCACTCTGTAAATGCATGTGATGACAATGCTCCCAGCAGTTTAGTTTGTGTCCTCTCCAAACATAAAGGCAAACCTGTCTGGTAGTGTAAAAGGAGTCAAAAACCTTCATTTACCCACATTTCAAAACCTGCTTATACCTGCTTATTTTGGTGCAAAGAGGGTATGAAAAACAAAATTAAAATTTGAAATAGCTTGAATTCAATATGTTAATTTTATCAGTCTATGTGCTCACACATCAAAACTTTAGTACATGATGAACATGTATCTTCTACTAGAATCTATATGCTAGTTTTGAAATGCTAGTTTTGATATACATTTTTGAGATAAAGTTCACTATATAATTCTTAATATATTCACAATATTATTTGAATTGATACAAGTTAAAAAGAAGATGACATAACTCGAGCAGATACAAAGAGTCAATAATGTCCATCCATCTTTTTTGTATCGCAGCACTTTCTGTTGCGTAACTACTTTAATTGCAACCCTTTAACCTGCAAAGTTGCTGGGAACAATCAGCTCCTCATTAAAATTTGAACTTGTTTTCTAATTCATTAAACTTTTCTTGCATAAAGGAGGGGCAGGAGGTGGGTCATGTTACAATTTTCTGACTCAGGGGTCACTTTCAAAGTTCTCAGTCACGAACAAGCACCTTATGCTTTGCTGTTTTTTTTTTTTTTCTTTGTACAACCTGCATTGGGGGGCGTAGGCTAATTATCTAAAAATAATAATGTCATAATAACATTTAAATCACTTGTTAAAAGTCAGTTGTTTTGTCATGCTTTTAATCTGCAGCCGTTTAACCTGTTATTAACCCTCTGTTTTTTCTTTTCTACACATTCTTTCGTGAGATTGTTTGTTTCTGTTTATTTTTGACATTTGATTTCATTTGACATTTAAAGCACTTTGCACACTCTCTGAGCAGCAAGATCACAGATGGTGAAGTGAAGTTGGAGGCCAAATTAAAAAAAAAAAAGGTAAAAAAAAAAAGTCATATTAAACAGCTTTGGAGGCTGTTTTGGACTGGAATTAGTGAAAAGTGCTTCGACTGCATTGAACCAAACACATAGTAGAAGCCCTATACTTTGCAGAGAAGTCTGTTTGTGTCAATTTGTGGTTGATTTTGGAAGAATTTCGCAACTCTGGCACCATGTTTTGTTCCAAATTACAATGATGAAGCATTCTGAGAACATTTCATACATCAACGCAGCCAAGGCTCATGCATATCTTAGGAAACTGAATAAAACACCTAAAAACTAATAATTAATTATAATTAAAGGTCAGTGGTCTGTAAGTCAGGAAAGATCTCAAAACCTCATCCCGTGCCACTAGTAAATGTATAATTAGACAGTTTAATTTTAAAGAAACCCTTGGAAGGTTAAACCCTATATTTTATTCTATCCCTATCACCCATGCTTTTACTTTGTATGCCAAGTATAGCTTCCTGTTCCAGGGCACTGGTGGCAGCTGGGTTCACAGGTGTGGGGGTGTGGCCAGGAGGACAGAGAGAGTGGGGAAAAATGCTTGTGAAGTAGATAGAAAATTCAAACTGTCTTCAACAGGGTTGGGAAAAGGCATGTATCCTGTTTTGTGGTTAAGCCTCGTCCAAACAGAGGTCATGGGAATTCTGTGAGTGGAGGACTTAAACACCTGAAGCTGAGGACCAGAGATCGACTCTAGGCCGGAGTCCTAAACCCCAGTGCTGCATCCGGTGAGTTTGATTCCTTTTTGATCCTTTTATCCCCTTTTTTTCTACAATGCATTGATGTTCCTGGATTGTAATTTTTGCATTTTAAGGGGATGATTTAAATTCCATTTTTGTTTTTAGGGATTTTCTTTAACAGGATTGCTGCTTTGGACTATATGGGACAGTCAAGGAAGGGGTTTTGTTTGAGTTGTTTTAATGTGGCACAGGCCAGTGGACTCTGAATTCCTTCTTTGTGAATTTATTTTGGTTATTTTGTTTTGTGTTCATAATGAATTGATGTGATAGATCACATTTAAGTTTCCAGGCAGTATGCTCTGTGGGAACTGTTAAGAGATTTTTAGAAGCGTTTGAAATCAAATTTCTTTAATTAACCAGGTCTTAGAAAAATAACACAGTAGCACCTGAATTAAATTAGTAACTAGGCTTAAAATTTAAGATGTTTGTTGTGAATTCTTGCACTTTTTTTTTTTTTTTTTTTAGCTTTGTCACTGTGAGACAAACAGAGAATAACAGAGCAGCAGGCTGTACACTCAAAATGACCCGACTACAAACCTAAGTGTGATGGAAACGGAGACGGGAGATGGGAATGGAGAGCCGAGCGATGCAGTTCAGTGTGTGACTCATATTTGTATGCTGCTCTGACACTCTTGGCTGCAGTGTTGAGTGGTAGCAAAGTCAGCTGAAATACTTTTGAACAAAACTCTGGCACCACTTCCTCTGCTGCCATCCAGCGTGATTGATGCTCCGGCTGACAGCTGTCAGCAGCCATGCAGGACACGCGTCTGTGGTGCACTTGGATTTTATAACTGAACTTTGACCGGGACCCACATTTATTTTTATTTCTTTGACTGATCAAAGACTTGGTTACACTCTGTGCCATGTTGGGATGGGATCTTGACTTGTTCCCTTTCAAACTTTATTTGCTCCTATTTAAATTCCAATTCAGTATGTTTTTATTCAAATTGAGCGTATATTTTAACCAAATTTTCACAAAATCAACAAAACAAAATATGAATTATTGAGTGTTTCCATCTAGTACTCTAATGTGAATATTACGAATTGAGCACATCGTGATAAACAGCTGCCCTAATTAAAGGACCCCAATTCTTCAGTTGGGTGCTATTAAACCACAGCAGAAGAAGAGGGTGGCAAGATCTCAAATGAACAAAAACCGTGTGGAAAAAGTTGTACTGTTAGGATAAGTAAACCAAATGCTTGGAACCAAAAGAGGCCCCCGATGGCCCCTCATATTAGCACATTTTGCAATGACTACTATAAACCCCCTTAGACCTCCCATGAAGACACTACACAGTGCACTGCTGTTGCCACAAACCCTCCATAAGTGGGACCCCTGATAATGTGTGCTGCAGCTAGTGTCTACCCATTGCCTGCATGTGAGGCATTCAGTGAACAACTGTGTGTGTGTTTGTTCGTGTGTGTGGAGAGATTCTTCAGTGGGCTTTTTAGCCTGGGCCCCTCACAGTCTTGGATCACCACTGTACTTGTTTCATGTTTTAATTTGGGAAATGTTTGTCTCCCCATCACTACACACTGATCTGAAGTCTTCATATGGGACTATTTCCCATCACAGTGGAGCAGAAGCTTGAGTGTGTACATTTACTTGTCAATGTTAGTTGTGATTAATTTACTATGCTTCCATTCCACTTTGTCCCATATTGTTTTAATTATTCATTTTATCTATTGACTTTTGCAGCTCAGACAAGAGCAAAAGTTATTTTTCTGTAATTGTTTAAATTTCCGTCATTTCCACTAAGGTGTCTTTATATGCTAATTGGAAATGTACTTGGAGAAGCGTCCCGGTGGCTCACCTGATAGAGCGCATACCACAAAGGCTTAGTCCTTACCGCTGTGGCCCGGGGTCCAGTCCGGCCGGAGGCCCTTTGCTGCATGTCATCCCCTCTCCCTCCCCCCAACCTTCCTGTCGCTCTCTCAGTACAGCTATAATAAAGGAAAAATTAACTTAACAACTTTAAAAAAGAAAATGTACTTGGGAATAGAGAGATGTAACACACGCACTTACAGGTAATTTGGACATTTGACATGTAAGATGTTGAAGGAGTGAAGTGTGGGCTGGGTGCTCTTGCAGGTGTAAAGATGGTGTGGGACTCAATTAAACACTACTCTTAAATGTAAATAAGATGTATAAAACATAAGTAATAAGTGTTTATAAATAGGAAAACAAGCATGTAACAAAATAAAATCTATAAATCACGAGGAACACTCTCCTCCAACTTCCCCAAAAGGTGGAATATTCAGCTCAACGTCAGAAACGACGAAGAACGAGAATTCTGATTCAGGTACAGCCCTAATTAATGTAAACCATAGACTGTATAGGATGTAACCTCTGTGATGTCATCCACAGGTTTCTGAGGAGCAGTTTTGAAGCTCAGATTGAGCTGCTCCACCGGTGCCATTTTGGCAGTGTCTGACTCCATGGAAGCCCCGACTAATCCAATAATTGGCAAAGAGGAGGGGCGTGTGTGGAGCCAACACTTTGGTGCATTCCGGTTTATGGCAAGATTACTCTCACCCAGCTTTAAGCCTCAATTAAATTTAAACAGGTTAGTTATACAAAGATTCACCCCCTGTAAAGTTGTCGTGAAGGAAGAAATTAGCTATAGAGACCAAAACAGTTTTTGTACCAGGCTGTAAACATGTTTGTTTCTACTGTAAAGTTTGACATTTTAACATGGGAGTCTATGTGGATTGACTCACTTTTGGAGCCAGCCTCGAGTGGCCATTAGAGGAACTGCAGTTTTTGGCACTTCTATGTCAGCTTCATTTTTCAGCCCCTTAATTGAAACTAATGACCATCATAGACCATATCATATATTACATTATCCAGAACACTGCTGTGTTTTATGTGCAAGATATAATAAATATATATGTAGTGTGTATATATATATATATATATATATATATATATATATGATATAAAGAAAACCTTGGAAAGAGAATTTATGGTGGAAAAGTTACTTCAGGAATGAACAGCTCCTCCCACGTCCTAGCTCTAGTTATGACATGTAGAAAAAGTGGAGCAATGACTAAAGGGAAAATAACCTGACCCAACTCCCTCATTGTGATTCTGTGCATCCAGCCCTGGTTCCCCATATTCTTCCCCCCTCTTCAGATTCACCTTTTAAATCAGTGAAATGCCACCTGTGTTTTATTTGCTGGTGTGTGAGGGGGGAAAAAAAGTGTGTGGAGGTAAGTACCACTTCCACAATGTGCAATGAGAGGTAATCTTATCATTGAGTAATACACACAGAGTGATATATTAGTTCACTATCCCGCTATCAGTAGGGGTATCATTAGACCAGAACTGCTACTGTGAATACACAACATCACGATGCACGGGCCTGATCAACGTGCGTTGCTTTAGTGTATGTTGCACAGCAGAGGCTGTCGCTCCAAGAGCCAAATGATGATTGCTCTGACTGCTTGTTACTCCAAATCAAAAGATAATGCCTTTTCTTCCCTAATGCTTGTGTCCTTCCCTCTCCTTTGCCTCTCATCTCGCTCATCTTCATTGTTTCCTCAATTTCTGTCTTCCCGATTGTAATTTCTCATCCAATTTGTTCTTTCTTGTCTCTTTCTTCCTTCTTCCTCTCATTCCTTCTTCGCTTTTTCAGTGGTGCAAGTGAAAACTGTCCACCTGTAAAGCATCATCTCTTCCTCTCTCTGTGACAGAATTCCCATGGGGATTGTTCTAAATGTAAATCTCTGGAGAGCAGCAATGTATGTTAAGGAAGCTGTTGTATTCCGGATGGTAAATACTGGTCAAAATATTGCCCGATCTCTTTATAGCATAAATTTTATCAGAGCAGAGGGCGACGTCGTTCAGTCAGTCCGTGACTTTCAGTGCACAATGTATTGACAAGGATTTGATGGACTGCCATGACATTTTGTAATTTAGTTTTGGTCTCTTGAGCATGACATCTGACTACATCTATGATACACCTGACTCTTCATTTAGCACCTTCATGAGGTTGACATTCTTTGTTTTGCATGACCTGTCTTGACAAAAATGGGATGGATTATCATGAACTTTCATGAAGACATTCAAGGTTCCCAGAGGAGTGAATCTTTATGATGTTGATGATGCCCTCACTTTTTGTTATCGTTTGATAACAAGAAATTGGTACCATGATTGGTACCATGAACTTTTTCATAGTGACATGACATTCACCTTCCTCACAAGATCAATTGCAGCAATTAGTGATGAAATGAAATTTAAATAGCTATACATACAGATATTTCAGTGTGCACCATCCTGATACAAAAAACAATGTGATACTACAACACACAACTCTGAGCACTTTTGTCTCACGACTAAGGCTACAGCTAATATTCATTTTAAAGGAACTATTTGCAAGTTTTGCTATTCCTACAAAGCCAATGTTCGCATTAGCAGCTGTTTACTTACCAGTCTAGAAAAGTAAAGTATCAAACTTAATTCCTTTACTCACCAAGAGCTGCTTCCAAAGGTGGAAAGCAACCATTTTGTTTTACATCTATTTCTATCACTGCTTTTCTTCTACTGACTAATTAGCTAGACCCAACCCAGTTGGCCTGTCTCATCACTTTCCAATACAGAGTCACTGTAGTCTCCAGTCTGCCCTGAAGAAGTAGATCTGCTCAGAGGGTATATTATAACACCTTGTCTTGTAAATGCAGCAATGACTGAAACTCTTGGCTTGGACTGGTGCTGGACTGCTAAGGTTGGCTATGAAGCAACAATAGCAAAACTTACAAATAGATCCTTTACTATCTATCTGTGAATTACTTTTGTTTAGTCTTTTAAATGTCAGAAGCTATCAGGGTTGTATTGTCTGTTTTTCACAGATATTTTGAAATATAGTTATTCAGTTAAGTTATTCAATTTAAAATCAAGCAAAAATAAAATAATTAGCATTGTTGCATGAATAAGTTGCCAAGGAACAAGAACAAACTTTGGACCTCAACTTTTTTCCATCTTTCCATTTCTTTACTTTGAGCACTGCAACCTCAAGTGTGTGGGTGTAGATGCATATATTTAAAAAAAAAAAAAAAAAATGGGTGAATTTCTTTTTGTTTTGCTATATAAATAGTTGAGGGCTAAAAACTCAATAGTATGCAGCAGTGACTGAATTAATAGGATGCATTAGCATCAATCCCTTTATTGAATTAACTGATTTGAAAATGGAAGTACTGATTAAAAGCAAAATATTGACTCAAGTGCTGGATAAGACTGGGCAGCTTGATTAACGCATACCAGCTGTTACAGCTTCATGGAAATATGCTGGAAATTACTATAAGGCTTCCTGCTTCTAGTAATGGTGAGACTAACAACATTCGCACTTGTCCACAAGCATTTTCTGACTTGTTGGGCATTTTAGAGTTTGAATTATTTTGTATAATTTTCTGTGGACAGCAGCAGAAACACCAGCGGGAATGAAAAACTCATCTGTAATTTCAGCCAGTCATCCAGATGGTAAAGTAATTTACTGGGGGACTGTGTTAAACCAGGGACTCCCACACACATTTAACCCACAGCACAGCAGAGCTGTCCTCTCCCCACCTTGCCACACCAGATGCCCAGATGTGTTATTGGCACCAAGTTGTGTTTTTCAGTTTCAATATGTCTAAATTCAGCACAGGGATTGTCATGAAATGTCTGATTTTAATTTCATTTTTTTTCTGCACTGACCCTTTACATTACTTTTCTGCAGTGGATGTAAATTTTTGGCACTTTGGGACAATGTCTGACCCACGAAAGAGACAATTAACATAGTATTACGTATGTCTTGTGATAATTTGAACATTATATCATGTAAAGTGATTGTTCAGGTTATTTGCTGTGGGGTTGTGTGAGGTAGTTATTACGAAAGTAGCATTACCTGCAGTAGATTTAATTCAGTGTGTTTGTGGTTTAGAGAAGCAGCAGTAGCACCGATACAGAAGCTGAGTTATGTGCTGCTGTGGATGGGGCCATCCGCAAATCATGTTTTAGCCACTTTACAACATGCCCACAGAAAAGTATACTCTTTATTTTAAATTTTTTCACTGCTTTATCTTGCCGTCAAACAGCCCTTTCCTTTGGAACTGCATTTTTCCAAATGTTAAACTACTGTATTCCTGCGCACAAAGCAGTGAAAATATTAAAAATATAGCATACACTTAAACTGATTAATTCTTTTCTTTGGCTAAAGTGGCCAAAAAACGCTTTTTGCTGTCCCCGTCCACAACAACACATCGCTCAGCTACTGTGCCAGTACTCCCGGCTGCTTCCCCAAACTGGGAGTGCACTGATCCAAATCTATTGCAGGTAATACACTGACTTTAGATGACTACCTCACTCTACCCTATGTCAAAAAATATAAAGATGTAAATAGCTAACAGTTGGCAGCCTTTGCTAGGCAGATATGTTGCAAAAGGAGAAACAAATAGCTTTTTTATGAATGTTCAGAGTTTGAAGGTATTACAGTTTTCCAGTCGCATACCATGTGTGCAGTCCTAAGAAATTTCCAGCAAAAAACTTGAAGCTTTTTATTTTTTCCATAAATATTTTCTTACAAAGTGTAGAGAATTCAAACTTTATTGACTTAAATACAATGGAGTCTCTTTAAATGTTTTGGCCGCCCCTGTACAGAACCCGAGCTAAAACATTGGGGGCCACAAAGCTGTTTCTCCTGGTCCAAAGCTCTCCCCAGGCTTGAGTCTTAGTTGGCCTCCCAACCTCCACTTTTAGAGCCTTATAGCTTATCCTGAATTCTGCTCTCAAGCTTTTCTTAAACCTGCCAAGATTCAGTCATGTAACTCCTCTCAATCCTCTCTCCACTGGCTGCTCGTCTACATTTCAAAACACTGCTGCTGCCAATTAGGCAACCTAAAGGCCATGATTCAACCCAACACTCTGGCCTGGCATCTGCACTTGGCTGTTGCTAGTCCTCGTGAAACCGTGCCCTACAATGTCTCCTCTCCCCTCTTAGCACCACAGGTGTTGAATGATATTCTAACATTGATAAAGGAGTCACAGTCTGTATCTAATTTCACTTACTGAAAGTCCTTCCACAAACACATTTCTCCCTGAACTAAAGGCGTCTACCAGAGACTATAAAGGATCCCGAACAGAAGAGTCCGTAATGCCAAAGATGGCAGTTGTCTGACATATATCTTGCCCTTCCCCCCAAAAAGCCAATCGCTTGCTTTATAACAGCCAAAGAAGGAATATATCAGGCCTCTTGTGTTGTTGCACTGATGCAAGGCACAGTTGAAACTTTTGACTGCTGGTTCTATACATTAAGTTTTTATGTCTCAGTGACCATTAAAAATAGACTTTTGGCTCTACCCCCATTCATTTAGATAGAGGCCTGGTCTTATTAGCCTTAAATAACGGTCCGTGGGCATTGCCAAAATGGCTCCTGAATGGCAAGACTTGCCTTAAAGGACTTTGCATCTAAGCAACCCTGACTTCTTCCTTCACTCCCTAGACGCACTGCACTTGGTGTTGCCATATTGTGACGGCTGATGTTATAGATGTTTCTACTTAACTTTCTTGACTAATGGTAGGTAGATTGTAGTCTGAACCACTGGGCTATTTACCCATTTGATGCTTCAGGGAACTTTACTCTTTTCTCTTGTACTAAATGCTTGAAAGTTTGAATTAAGTGTCTGCCAAATGCTTAAATATAAATTGTAATTATGTTGGGGTCATGAGCTGGTATATTCAGTATCAAGTAAAGTGGTACTACAGGAACTACATTTATGAATGTGAAAAACTTCTGGTGAGCTGCATGACTAGACTATTGTACTCTTCACTACCATTAGCTGTTGGTTACACAGTTGCTCACTAGCTTCAATCTAGCTCGAAAACATGTAGTCAGCTACCGCTAGGTGGTTTATTTACATTGACTCACCACTGTGTTGGTCTTTTTGAACAGCACAAAGATGCAATCCTCCAGAAACATTTAAATATCAAAAACATCTTCTTTAGCTGAGCCTACAACCACCAGTCTGAAAAAGACATTTACTGTAGCAGAGTTTAATTTTGCAGTTTGACTAACTCACAAATAAACAGCTGATGGAAGAACAACAACCTGGCTTACAGCATTCATCATGTCTTTTTTTTTTTTTTTTTTTTTTATGAATGTCAACTGGACACAGGGAGTTTGTCATGCAATCCTTTTTTTAAACATCTCATCATGTATCATCCCACTGAAAGAAAACAGCTGTGAGGTGAATGTGATGCCTTTAAGAAGCAAGTCTAGAATAGATGTTGTAATGATACAAAGCAACACCTTCCTTTCCTGCCTCTCGTCCCTCTTCTGAACTTTGTTATTTTAAGTGCCTTCAGTGAAACATGACAGGAAGTCGAGAAATGCTGCCGGAGGAGGACTGTCGAGGCTATGAAGCATAAAATGTCCATGCAGGGTTACTTCAGCGCCTGGGGATGAGTTATCATAAAGACAGTATTCCAACTGTGAATGTGACCTACACATAATAAAAAGCATATAGTCCAGGCATGTACTGTATATAATAATTTAGCTGTTTTCTTTCTTACCATTACTGAAATGTCTGGTTATTATTTTCCAAATGACACATCAATGTCCTACAGCCCGATCCAGTATTACTCAATGACCTTATAGTACAAGTGCATTTGTGCATGCATGTGTTCCTTTCATTAGTCATGGGACAAACTCTTCTCAGGAAACCCAGTGACATTTGGACTGTTTCGGTGTGTCTGAAACTTTATATGAATTCATAATAATGGGTTTGTGTGTGTGTGCGTGCCTTGCTTATGATTGCTCATACATACGTGTGTGTGTATGCAGAGTATATTTTTGGTGTAATTTAGCAGTCTCTGGATTAGTTGTTGTTGGAAAGGCCAACATCTCTGTCACAAAATGCCAACTGTGCGTGTGTGTTTGGTAAGGGGTATAAAAGGGGGCACAAACCTGGCAAAGGTCCTCTCAAGTGTGTGTGATTGTTCCACATGTGTGAGGAGGCCTCTGTGTTAACACACTCTTGTACGAGAAAAAGCATGAGTAAGTGTGTGATTGTGCGGCTGCCTTGGACTCAGGTTGTGAGTGTGTGTGTGCTCAGACACAATGGCAAGGTTAATGATTGTGCTTAAAAACTGAAAGGCAGTGAGACACATTTCCGATTTGGCTTCGGTGAAGAAAGGCGGCAATGCCAGAGTTGCAGATAGACAAACTCTGGCTGGTTGTAAAGTGGATTTCTTGTTGCTGCTTCTCTCTTTAACCTAGTCAGGGTCATGGACAGAAAATGGCTGCCAAGTAGTTGTTGTTTGTTCTGCATCATTTTACCTTCCAGTCCTTTTTGGCCAACTTTTATCTCTGAATTATTGGTTTATAACACACTATAATTTGGTTGTAGGCAAATATATGATTACTTTTAAGTGTTTATTAATTTATTTATCAGCAAGTACAATTTCCCCTATAAACCATCTATGTATTTATTCATAAGCAGGTGATTAATATTGATAAGGCAGGGTAATGAAGCAGTAAGTATACAGTATATAATGCGATAATATTTGCAGTAGTGGCATTCTGCAAACATGAAATTATATCTAATCACTTAAGTAAATAGATAATAAGGCAACAGATGTTGGGACAGTATTGTCCTTTATATATGGGGTGTTATATTTTTGTCTTTTGAGATTAAACAGTGCTTTGTGGAAGTGAGCTCTTTTTACCTTCCAATTTATTTAAGGGTTTGCTTCATCCAAATTGCAAATATGTTAATAATTTAAATTAAGTCAAATTATATTGAAATTAACATGCTCCCTTATTGCTATCTGGCAATTTAAATAGATTGATTCAGTTTGTATTATATATCACTGAAATATCTCCAATACAGCTGAGGTCAGTGGAATTTAGTTTGTGGTTCATCATTAAATAACATGACAGAAGATTCAGCAGTAATGTCTATTTACAGAATCAGTGCCAATGTTACCCTGGATACCACACTCTGGAGAACACAATGCCTAAGATTTTCATTGGAACTACTTTCTACTGAAAAAATAGTCCCTGTGTATCCCCCCAAGCCTTATAGGACAGGGACTCCCCTTCCTAACAAATCCCATTCTAATTCACAATGGTAGTCTTCAGTATCGCACACAGGACAACCAGACACACATGCATGCACATGCTTAAAATTCCACATTGTAGATGTACCTGACATATAACAATATTGAATATGCAGACTGTACCAACAGCAGCCTACCTGTCTTTCTCGCCATAGGTACTGTATAATGGTTATGGCTTGGTTAGGTGAAGGCACAGCAACTACTTGTTTTAGGAAAAGGAAGTACTTCCATAATATTACACAATCTTTGTTATCATGGTTACAATAATAATGTGGTTAGCTTTGTCAAACGGTCATGGATAATTGAAACACCATAAACTTGTGTGTCCTCTGTTTTGTTGATTCATCCATCCACCACAACCTTCTCCTGACATGGACTTTGTCTCACTTTATACTACATCATTGTACATTTCCCTTTGTTCCTGTCATAATTACTACGACCACTAGACATCGCCTAGCAACAAAACATAAGTCAGGTCATAGGTCATAATAACCTACTGTGACCTATGGACTTGATTTTTTTTTTTCCATATTGAGCATCTCTGTGAGGTCACCAGGTTTGGGTCAATTATCCATAGAAAATTTACGTCCATGAAGGACATTAAAAAAGCACTTGTTCCTCTTAAACTACACTGAGATAAAAAAAATAATTCTTCAACAACCTAGACTTTACCCATTAACAGCTACCTGTCCAGCAAATGTTAATACAAGCATAAGGTAAAAATCAAGAAGTATGTAATATGAAAATCCATTCCAACCAGGTCTGTACAGCTAACGGACCTGACTGCAAACTGCAATTGTTAAAGGTTATTGATATGCAGTAGAGTAGACTGACATTTACACAGCGCCCTCACTATCACAGCTCCTGTTTGTCCTTTTATACCAGCAGTTATGTAAAGCAAAAAGCGATTTCCACCAGAAATCATGCTTGGTCATGCCCGGCCAGATAACCTCACGTAGAGCTCATGCCAGCAGATGTCTGCTTCATCTGTATTCACCACAGCAATCTTTTTCTTTTTTTTAAATTCCCTTTCAACTTTCATAGAACTGTAACACAGCGAGGCTTTAAACTACTACCTGCTCCTTTCTCTGCTGCAGTGAATGCACGCACCTCCGTGCAATCAACAGGAGGAGATTTCAGCAAGTCTTGGATGATGTGTGGTGATGTGCAACAACGGGTCAAGTTCAAGCCAAACACACATAAATAGGGGAAAAATGTCATCTCAGCTTCCATTTTGGCAGCGAGCAACTTTGAAAGTATCCACAGGCAGTCGTGTCAACATGTCATAATCGTTAACAAGGATGGATCTAAGTCAGATAAAGTGAGGTTGAAGCTTATGTTGGAGGTGGATCATGAATGTAAGATTATTAACAGTGGTGCTTTTAGATATCAAGTGCTTATCAGGCCAGGTGCACTTTGCCAGGAGAGATTTCTAACAGAGTAACAGAAGTACCATCCATCACCCAGCTGGCTAGTGTTTCTATTGGCAACAGGGTGCTGAAAACACTGGCAGTAAGGCTGTTTGGGGAGCAATGTTGAGGACTTAATCAAATGTAAAACTTGCTCTGGGGTAACCGAGCAGAGGGAAATGGCCTAGCCACTACATCGCAGTTTAAAGTGATGTTAGATAAAGTGCCAGGTTAAAGGTCTACTATACCCAAATTACAAAAAAACACACTTTGTTACTTAATCCTTGTCATATCCAGCTATGTAGATATTTCCTGTGGGGTTCCTTTTTTTTTTTTTCTTTCTTTTTTTCTTGGGGGGGGGGGGGGGGGGGGGGTTCCAGGGTTTGAGAAATCTTTTTCTGAGCTTTGTGCTGCGACCTATTAAAGGTCCCATATTTTACACTTTTCCTATATTTTGAAAGGATGCATTTGTCACAAGTTTGACAAGAAGTTCTTAGTTTCTGTGCCCCTTTTCTGATTGGCTGACTGTTTTCTAAGTGACACACGGCCAGGCCAACCACATGTAACAGATTGTGACCTACCATTGTAGCTTAGTAATACTCGCCAGAGACGAAATGAGCCGAACAGACGATCAATTTCAGATTGAAATGCTCTGGTATTTCAGAAAAGAATTTACTTTAGCCCCTGGTGTCTAATATTACTATCCATGGATGACCGCTTGGTGTTGTGTTGCCAATACAAAACAACAAAACAACCAAAACAAGGTTGGACGGTGGGTCTGGGTGGTCCATGCATCAATGACAACTGTGACTATATAATTGTAACAGTTACAAGTTACAGAAGTCTTGATGGCTAAGTTTCTAAATACAGGCTGTGTGCATTTGTCTGTGGACTGAGCAGTTTGATTCTTTCATAGTATTTATAGGTTTTTTATAATTGAAAAAGACATGCAAAGCAAATTTTTCTACAATATGGGACCTATGTTAGTTGTGTCTTGAAATCTATGATTTAAACATTGTTTTTTCATCGCTTGTTTTTAAAGGAATATCTTGATGTGTTGGGAATTTAGCTGGAGCTAGAGGCAGAAGGTGATTAGCTTAGCTTAGCATAAAGACAGGAAGTAGCTCTGTCCAAAGTTAAAAAATGCACTTGTTGCACAACACATGTTGTTAGCTTTTCTGGAGTCTCTACTGCCTGGTGTGATGGGGAAGAAGAAATTCCCAGTAAATCTACAACATTTTTATGTTTTGTGTTTGTGCACAAATGAAACTAAATTAGATACATTTAGAAAGCAGATTTTATCACTTTGGACAGAGGCAGACAAGCTCTCCCCCTCCTGCTTCCAGTTCATTAGCTAGGCTAAGTTAAGCTAATCATCTCCTGGCTGGAACAAGACGGTGGTATTGATCTTTGTTTTTTTAAGTGTTTCTTTTGCCAATATGTTTCAGGGTGATACTCAGATTAATAATACAATTATGAGGTAGTGAGAAACATGATGAGGCGGCAACATCTACAGAGATAAGAGCAGCACTTTCAACCACTGCCAGGTTTAGGAACTGTGTTGGCCCAGTGTCTGAGAGAGAGATAAACAGACCGGGCTGAGGACCACTACACAACCTACTACGCAACCAGGAATCACTTGGCTTCCAGATCTCTATCTCTGCTGTCTTAGCTGTGGTATGTTCCCTCAGAGCGAGGCTGTATTTGGGTCAGCCAAGTCACAATCAGACTAGACATGTTTCAGCTTTCAGCACCTGGCAGGTACTGTTTACCTGTCACTAGAAGATAACCGCTGACCGCTGGTGCCAATGTAAAGGAAGGTCCTGATGTTTGAATGAATCAATCAATATTTTTAAGCCATACTTATTGTCAGACAGCATGTTGATATTAGACACTTTTGAACATTTAAAGCCAATTCATACAGTATTGTCACATAGCAACCAAAACAGGGCAAATATATAGCAAAGACTATTATTACTGCTGATATATAACTGATATATAAGATATATAAAGTATGGCACAACTAGGTAAGTTAAACAAAGAATGATTGCAGATGCGGTTGAAAAGGCAGCATTAACTGATGGGACTGAAACTCTCATCCAGCACCTTGATGTCAACACAAAACCATAGTTGTAAGCTGAAGGGTTATAGCGTCGACACGTGTACCTGCCATAGACGACACCAACGGTGCTACTGCAGTCTTCTCCAGGTTTCCACTGCCTGTGACTCTAAATCAACATGCAACAACCCTAAGGAAAGTGAGTGACATTGACAGACATGCACAAATAATATACTGCAAATATATGATTAATGTATATGTGTATATCACCTCTGAATTGATTTAACATGATTCTAATAATATAATATTATGTTGTCTGATTAGTGCACTGGGTACCTCTTAAGTGTCGCCAGGAGGTGCTTGGGGTAGATGGTGGATGTACAAAGCAGCCGACTGTCACACCAGAGACTGGGATTCACATCCAGAGTCATGTCTGGGGTTAGGTTTGGAGAACAAAAAAGTGGTTAAGGTTAGGTAAAGACTGTGGTGTACTGTGGCAGATTCCTATGTGGCCACTTGGGAGTGAAACTTTCCCTGAGAGGTTATGTGATTGTGTCCATTCATGCGTTTGTTTGTATCTCTGGAAAATGAATGGTCAGAATGGTGTAGAAATTGCTGCGGCACATTTGTGTTGCCAAGGGGAAGTTATCTATTGATTTGGGTGACCACTTCACATTTCCTCCAGTAGCATCAGACACCATCAGGTAAAACTTTTCTATTAGTTCTCTCATAAGGGTATCCTGAACCTTTAAACATTGAAGTGTGGTGTTCACATTTTTATTTCCAGAAATATTAGAGAAAAAAAAAACATTTTTGTTTTGTTTCATTTCTCTGTTTTTACCTCCATTATATGACCGCTGAGGTAGAACTGAAAGGCTCCAGTAGCCTCTCTTTTCCATCAGTCCTGGAGTTACTGGCTCGGCTGCACAGCGTACTGTCAGCCATAAGTGATGTTGTGGGAAAGTATAGATTTGCTGATGCTGAATTGATGTGACAGGTTAGCATTATTGAATTTCACTGCCGGCAGTGTTGTGGTCCTTCAGAGAGTATTCACTGTGATACTGGACTCTTCTGAAATGTCCTGAAGGACTTTGCAGAAACATTTAAAAGCTGCCCCCTCTGGAACTCTGATCTCCTGCCTGATCAACAGAATAGAAAATCTTTACAGCTGAGTGTTTGGCACTTAACACTGAAATCCATAATGGGTTTTTAATTAACACTTTATTTTATCTATCTAGATGATGGATTGTGGTGAAACATTGACAGTGGTTGAAGGTGCTCTTGGTAAACAGTGTTGATTGTGTTGACAGTGCTGTCTAGCCTCATCACTTTATTCATAACAATTTCATTTGTTTCCTTTGTGTCATGTTTCCTGGGTAATAACAATATCACTGTATATGTACACACTAAAGGTTAACAAATTCACTGTCGTCTTGGCTGTAGATTGAACATCCAAGTTGCAGAATGCAATTCAAAGCTGCACTAATTAATATTTTTACATGGAGAAACTATTGGTAACATGAAAGGTTTTACTAGTAGGGATTCATTCATTCATTCAGGGTGTTCAGTTACTCTTTAAAGGAACTATTTGTAAGTTTTGTTATTGCTACTTAGCTGACGTTAGCATTAACAGCGGTTTACTTACTAGTCAAGAAGAAATGCATCAACCTTAATTCCTTTACTCACCAAGAGTTGTCTCCAGTGGTGGAAAGCAACACTAATGTTAACTCTTGTCTCTATCACATCTTTTCTTCCACTGAAGTTAGCATGCTAACCAGCTAGCCCTGGGCCTGGCTCGTTACTTTCTGATAGCGACTCACTGTAGCCTCCAATCTGTCCTGAAGACATGGTGCTGCTCAGAGGGTGAATTATAACCTCTTGTATTATAAGGACAAAAATGGCTGAAGCTCTTATTCAGCGGCAGAGAAGACCTATAAATAGGTGCTTTAAAGTTGAGGTTCACAGTTAATTTTTAAGCCTAAAAACAGCGGTTCACAAAGTGATCTCCACTCAAGGTCCATTTACTTGCTTGTTCTGGCTTGTTGTGACTTAAATGATGCACTTTAGCCAAATGCCTGTGAGTTGATTAAATAAACTCGGGCTTGAGTGAAAAATGATACTTCTTATTCACTCCTCTATCATACCTAATAACAGACATTCACTTTTGCTGATAATACATTTAAATGAATAGTTCTGTATTGCTGGAGGTGCTACAGCCAGTCACAGTTATGTCTCCACTTTGACTGTTCCTCAGTTGAAGGTTGATGGTAAATCCTCGTCCCTCTGGCAACTGGAAAGGGAATCTGTTGAGTAATTTCAGCTGTAATGTCCATGTAAAGGGTAAAGGAATACTATATTTCAGAACTTCCATTTAGTCTCATTCCCCTTTAAGTGAATAGTTCAGCATTTTTTAATGCCGCCACAGCAAAATAGAGCTAAATCTCTGACTCTCACTCTCACTGAGCCTTCTGTTCCATGAAATATGGATTTTTAGACAGCTGCTGTTGAATTGATGTAGCAGATTAACAATACCGCATTTTAAAGCTGAGGGCGTTTGACAGGAAGAGTTGTGGTCTTTGTGAACATGTATCCACTGTGAAATCTTATTTCCACTCTGCTGAAACTCCCTCAGATATACTGTGATGGTTTCATCGTTTGAATCGATCAGTTTGCTCATTTGCCTTTCTGATGGGTGATCTATTATTGTAACTGATAGCAGGAAATTGTCCTTGCAAAACATTGAAATTACTAGAAAAACAATTCATTTAATTATCAAACTCAGGATGATAATGTGATGAGAGGTTTAAGAGGGAAAGGACGTTTGTATAGTTTGTGCTGAACAGTGTTCCTGTTGAGATATCATGAACGTTTTGTCCTCATTGCTCTTTTTCTGACTCTGACATTTAACAGAGCCTTGATATTTGTTGGAGTTGGGGCTGAAACGTCCTCTCAAAATTACTTTAAAGAAAGACTTCAGAAATCCTGAGCTAGATCAGGCTCTTCCTTACACTCGTGGTTGTCTAATTATGTTGTCTTTCACTCTTTTTTTCATTTCTGTTGAATCAAACGGAGCAGAGTATAAAGGTCAATCACGAGATTATGCCTCTTTTAGAAATCTAACCAGTGTGTCATCATCTTGAAAAGAAATGACATCTTCACCGTAATCTTTCCCATCAGCCATAATCCCACTTTGGAACAATCCTATTTTCTGTATCAGTCAAAAATGGAAGAAAAAAAAACAGATTTTTCTCCTAAAATGAAAGAAAAGAGGAGTTGAGTCCCCTCTGCAATAATGGCTTTGTGTGAACTTTGACCACCTACAAGTCAAATACAATACTACCTGCACAGAATTGTAGACAGAGTTAATATAATTTTTTGCATCTCAATTTCCCTCTCTATCAAAAACAAAAATCCTCCATTAAACAACAATAATATTTTCATGATTTTTGGCCCACAGATCCATTTATTCTGGTAAGGGGTTATGAACAATCTCTCAGTTTCTCCGTGTTATCATCTCACTCCGCAACATGCCACGACATACTGCTCTTAAAGGTCCCATATTGTATAAATTGAGATTCCCATGTCTTTTCGGATTTATAAAGCAGGTCTAGGTTCTATATTATTACTGTGAAAATATCAAAGTGCTCAGTCCACAGAGAAATGCACACACTTTTGTTGCTAGGCTATATCTAGTGGGTGTGGTAATTATGACAGGAGCAGAGGGAAAAGTTCAGTGACATAGTATAAAGAGAGACAAAGTCCACGTCAGAAGGAGGTTGTGGTGGAAGGATTGGTCAACAAAACACAGGAATGTGACACAGGAGAGTGGTGTTCGATTGCCATGCGGAGGTATCAGTTCATGTTGTCTATTATCCAGGACCGCTCGACAAAGTTGACAACGTTTTGTTGACAGTTATTGTAACCATGACAACAAAGATGGTCTAATGTTGAGGAAGTACTTATTTTAACTTAAACTATGATTTTTTCCTCAATTTATCCAAGCCGTGATTGTTTTATAGTAACCATGGCAATGAAGGAAGGTACCACGCTATTGATACAGTCGCGTTATTGCCACTGTAGGGGCACTATTTCAGGAGACACTGCTATGGGTTGTATCAGAGGGTTGAGAGAAAACAACCTGTGTGGTTGTTCAGATTGGAGGAGCTGTTGACTTGGACCCACCACCCAGCCCTACAAGATTTGGTTTCTCTGAGTGTTTACCTGAAATCTGCTATATTTTTATTAGATCACTCAGAAAATTCAAGCAACCAATCAGAAAAGAGGCTCAGATTATCTATAGAGAAGTCTGAGAGAGGAGATGTAAAACTACACTGAGATGGATCAACACTTCAAATAAAAAAAACACGAAAAGTGTAAATTATGGGACCTTTAAAGTTGGGATACATCACTACGTAAAATTGATTTAGGCAGTCTGAGTGACTGGACTCAACTGGACCAGTTGGTGTTGACCGCTGGGAGACAAAATCATACAGTGTATGGTGCTTTATGATTGTAATTGACTGGCCCCGCTGTTTTTAAAATTATCTAAAATATTTAATTTTCTCTTTACAGTACAGATAAACATGCACAGGTGTGAATACTAAAACTATTAATGAAAGCTTATTAGCTGCTTTAGCTGTTTTAGTCTCAAGGTCCTGGTATCGGCTTGCTATAAATGTACAGTATATATGTAGTTCATGATTATCCTCTCTGTCCTGATTCTGCAGGTATCTCTGACTCCAGAGCTGCACAATCCACTATCACTCAGTACTTAATAATAATAATAATAATTGGTAGCTATCATTGCTGCTGTTATTATGAGAAAAGGACTCAAGATTCTACATTTGTTTGATCAGCATGAGTCAGTGTCTGAATGTAGATGTCTCAAGCCAGAAGTGTCAACACTGTGATGCTGAAGGATCTGAGCTCCACCTCCTGACATCCAAATTGCACCCTGCTGAATTTAAACTCTCCATGTATCTTTCTTGGTCCTTGTTTACAGTAATGGTTCCAACACTGTGTCTGCAGAGCTTGAAGCAGCAGCTTCAGTCTTCTGTCTGTGTCTACACTGGATGCATTCAGCCACACTGCTGTTGTTGTGCACTACAAGGGTTTGGGCAGTGATCACAGACTTTTGGTCACAGTTAAGCAATCAAGCGTAAGTGAAACATGAGCCTTTACGTGAGCCATTGTGTCTGCATCAAGTGTAATTTTGTCTTTTAACTTTAACTTTTAACATTTTTTATCAAATATCAGCAGTTTTACAAGGTGAAGGACTGACAGACGAGAGAAGGTGAGATTCCTTCTTCTGCAGTACGACAAACATTGACAACTGTTTACACAGAGATAATTAGTTCTCCCACACAGCTCTGGGGAGAGCTGATGACTGGTCAGAATGTGTTGATATCTGTGTTTTATTAAGTTCTCATAACGGATAACTCTATATAGAACTCCATATATTTCGATTGCTTTGGGGCTCAGTGTGGTGGTTGTATTGACTCACACTCTTGCTTGAGTTCTCTCTTTGTCAGTCACTATACCACTGACTTAATGTAGGCATAGATGAGTCCCTGCTGAAACTCTCTGGTAAAATTCCAATGCTGAGCTGTATTCTTACTCTAATGAGCTGCAAACCAAGCACTCGAACTATACAAACACTTTGAGATCCACAAGAAATATCCAGCATTAGTCCAAACCCTGGGCAACAAAACCCTTGTTCATACACAATGTTTCAGTGTGTATTTGGTGAAGAAAATGCCTCCGATGTGTGAGATACTATATCAAGTGCCAACAGATGTTCATGAAAAATGACCAGCAGTTAGTGGAAATAATGACACAAGAGAGGCAGATGAGTTCTTGTGAGTTCAAAATCGGGGTTAATGGAGCTTTCTTCCACCTCCAGATGTTGAACCATGAGGCATTAACTACGAAACACATCTGACTCGGTTGATTCAGGCAAAGCTGCTGTCAGTTTTTATTTACAGGACCTGGATAATTTGCTTCCAAGACCAGTAAAGGAATTCCCCTGTTGATTATAATGGACCTTGTGATGATTCTGGACTGACTAAAGGATATACAATATTTTCTATGTATGAACCACATATGAACAGGCAGAACACCACTGACTATCTAATTGATCAACATGATCCATTCAATCTGCTATAACAAGAATCAATGTCCCTTTCCTTCTTTTAGTCATCTAACTGATTGTCCTTATGCGTAGGTGTGGTGCTGCTGGAGTTAACCTGAACAACGCGCCGCCACTTTTTTTCCCCCAATTAATTAAATAAAATATCGACAGTTCACATAATCCAGTTGAAATTCATTTCTTTTTTTTTTGAAGCACTTCCAGTCATCAGCGTCAGTAAAAACAAACTGAATGGTTAAAGTCATGCCATATGGACATTTAAGGTGTATGTAATGTCAAGCATGCATTGAGTAACACCCAACAAAAAAAATTCCACCTTAAAAGTTGCCGGTAGCTGCCTGTAGCCTTTTCAGTAGAATAGTGAATTATAACATAAAGATGAAAAAGCTGCAAAACATCCTTCCATTCATCATTAACTCTATGTATGTGCACAACGTTTGTACATACATAGGCGCACTCCGGTACTTAAACAAATAGCACTACACCTCTGTCATTGTGGCACAAAAAGCTTAAATGGAAAAAATGTACTTTACATTCATGACACATTAACAGGAACCACACATTAGCTCTGGAAACACATACACTGAACTGACATGACACAATGAGTGGATGTCATGGTTTGCTATGGCATACACTTTTTGTTTTTGTTTTGGACTTTTTCACTTCCTGTTTTATTTTGTAATAAGGTTTCCTTGTGTGTCTCAGTGTTTTGCTTCCTGTCTTGGTCTTGTTTGTGTGGTGATTGTCTGCCCCGCCCTAATGTGTTTCACCTGTGTGCAATCACCTTGCCTCCCTTGTCTATAGAGTCCTTGTGCTCCCCTTTGTCTGTGTTGGTTCGTCTGTTTAGTTCAGGGTTTGTTCACGTCGTCTGTTCATGTCTGTTATTTTGGTTAATAAACCTTTCTGCACCGTTCCCCAAGTTTTGGCTGCATTTGGGTCCTACTTACCTCAAAACCCTTGACAGTGGACATGTAATGCCAGGATGTGTATTATTTATACATTTAGAGGGTATGAAATTTGTGTTTATACTTGATATATTTCTTAATATATATCTGTAGATTTGCTGATATAGACTGTTACAAAACTAAACAGATGATCACATGATAAAAGTATAAAGTGTAATTGCGGGGTAGTGGAGTGTATCCACTGCTGTTTCTACATTTAAAGCAACTTGTATGTGTGTTTGTTTCTGTACATTCTGTACAGCTCTGCAATATGTTTGTTAAGAATTAAATGTTAAAATATTAGTTTTCATATTGTAACTTTATCAAAAAGTGTGTGTGTGTGTGTGTGTGTGTGTGTGTGTGTGTGTGTGTGTGTGCACGCGCTCAGCCATGTAGTGTTTTCCTTCAGCCCCTCTTTTAAACTTTCACAGACACATATTCATCATTGCACAAATTTAAACAATCAATTAAATAATAACGCAGGACTCAGAGTTGTATTTAAAGTCGGGCGTTTATAGGGTGAACAGGAACAGAGCCAGAACAGTCCCCTGTGGAGCCCCAGTGCTGCTCATGACTGTCCCTGATACACAGTTACCCAGCCTGACGTACTGTGGTCGTCTTGTCAGGTAATCCACAATCCACACAAAGAAGTGAAGCATGGATCCACCCCCATCCCTTCCAGCTTGTATTTAAGAATGGGGGGTTGGATGGTGTTAAATGCACTTGAGAAATCAAAGAACATATGATTATTTATACAGTATGGGACCTTTTAATGAGTCTATTTCATTAATATCATTATGACCTATCCAGTCTTTGATGCGTCACCCTCAGTTCTTTCCACTGATTTCGTGATGTGGAATAGCACACGTGCTAAATCGAACTAACCTTAAAGATTTTGCTGCTTGTCTTTGCACATTCTGATTCATGACATTGATTTAATGTCTTGACAAAAATCTTTACAAGACACCTCATGGTGACACAATAAAGAATTGAATTAAAAAATTGTCGTCTGTGATAAAAGCATTTCTGCTGTACAACACCTGTTTTATTAAAGACTCGCAGGACGTAACTCACATGCATTCATTAGTTTTCATTAGAGTTTCAAACCACCTCATTATTTAAGTCTAATTATCAGCTCTTCGGAAATTCTATTTCCTTTCCCCAACTTTTCTCCCTCTCCAGCCGCCCTGTGCCCCCTCCCCTTCTTTCCCCTTTCTCCCCCTCTCAACCATATGCTGGCTTGCACAACACAACAGCCAAATCAATATGGCCGAGGCGATTAATGTGCTGGCGGTGGTGTTGTACTTATAAAGAGCTTTCATGGCCCAGTGAAGGATGAAATCACCCTCCGAGTCCCGAGATCTTAAAAACCTAAGGTGCACCGGCAAAGACAGACAGACAGAGAGGAAGAGAGAGGGAGAGAGAGAGATCAGTGTACAGAGTTCATTGGATCTCTTCCAATAGGTGAAAATGCAGAAGGAAAGAGAATTTTGAAATCTTTCGTTGGACCTTCTCCAATAACAAAGTAAAAGAGGCATGGCTCCTCTTTTGACAGGGGGAAAGGTGTTGGAGAAAGTGAATGAAGCAGAATGCAGCAGGGACTGAGAGCTTGAGGGAGAATGATGTGGCTATTTGTGCTTTCGGTGCTACTGTAACTCTTCTATTTAACGGCCTGCTGCTGCTGCTAAAGATCTGTGGGACTGAAGACAAGCTTTCACCATGTTTACAGTCACAAGTGATTTTCTTCTCAAATACGGTCAGAGTGAATGCAGGAGGGAAGAGTTTCATCAAAAATGTGTGTCAGGCGAATGAACAACCCAACTACATTTCCTCGACACAAGAAACTTTACATTTTTATTTATATAAGATACGTTATCTCAAGGCACTTTACAGAGTGAGGTCAAGACCTTGCTGGTGCTGTAATGGTGTTACAGTTCAATGACTTCAAGACTGATGTAGTGAAGTACCTTTTTAATGACAAATGATTGGCTTACAAGAGGGAGGGAAGAACAAGCAGTGAGATCGATTGATGAGGAACTTGTAGGTGAACCAGGCAACAGGAGTCTTCACACGAGGAACATGAGGGAACAGTCTGAGGAACAAAGCCAGATGAACTTACAAAGCGTGAGGGGAACACAGAGACCGACTGAACCCTGGTTGGTTTTCCCGCCTCGGTACGATTCATTTGGGCCGGTGTGAAAACAGTAATCCAACTCGGGTGCGGACCAAAACAATCGCACCAAGACCTTTTCGAGGAGGTGGTATCGATCCGGTCGCAAACGAACTCTGGAGCGTTTCGTTTTTGGTTTGAAAGAGTTCTGAACTCGATCCGACCGCACTAGCAGGTGAACTCACAAGTTTGAGCTTGATGGTTTCCATAATTTTCTTCCTGTGTTTACTTTCCTGCTCCAGCCAGACAATCTGACCAATAAGAGAAATGAACATTCTCAAGTGGTTTGTAATGATGCATTTTTGGTTCACTTGAATTTTTCTCTGTGTGAAAGCAAACCGGACCATGGGGGAAAATGCTACAAGTTTAACTTAAACAGACCAGAGCAAATGAACTTTAGGTGTGAAAAGGCTTGCTACCATTAATGTGTACAGTATTCTGACCAGTCACCTGTCTGTGTGCTTTACATAGACTGTACATAAAGATGGATGTAGCTTCTATGATGTCACCCACAGGTTTCTGAAGAGCAGTTTTGATGAGAGATAGTGAGTTGCTGAGTTAGGTGGAGTCAGTGCCTGATTCCACCTAACTCCTGGCTGATTCAATAACAGTTTAATAAATACAGCAAGCATTAGCATTGTTACCATGACTGGGCGTCTTACTCGAAGGCAAACCCGAGGCGAATTCATTTTCTAGCTAATTAGCTAGTTAATGGACTAAGCTAACAAGCCAGGTACAGTGAGCGCAGTCACTGCTACCTACTCATTAGTGCTTACATAACAATAAAATAATACTAGAATTTCCCTCACCTCAAAAAACAAGAGCACAGACCTCCTCATGAGCTGTTAGTCAGTTAACTTCACAACAAGCCAAAATATTTTTCTGATATTTACATGAACAATTCTCCAAAAGGAACCAACACCACAAAGAAGGCCAAGAGGTTACGTTTACAGACTTGAATTAGCTGAGGTGATGCTTAGCAGACAGCTAGCAGGCTGTGATGGCACCCACCCGTCACTCAAAGCGGCCACACCCTCCATTATGTAAACATGTTCATTTCTGCTGTAAAGTCGGACGTTTTAACATGGGAGTCAATGGGGATTGACTCACTTTCTGAGCCAGACTCTAGTGGCTGTAGAGGATCTGCAGTTTTTTTTTGCCACTCCATCTTTCAGCCCCAGAGGTTGCTGCTTGGTACTTTATCAGCGATTTATGGAAATTATCCTCACATTAAAAATAACAACATTGGTCCTGTGTGACCTATCGTGAAATCAATTTGAGAATCTCTTACTTCTCTGAATCTCTAACTACCCTATAACTACTCTAGTATTATGAAACCGATTAAAAGAGCAGGAATGTACAGCAATTGTTGCAGAACAAGCAACCTTCCCTTGCACACTAACATTGTTTTCACATTCTCTTTTGCTACATTGTCATTACAAAAATATTGATCATAGTCACTTTAAAGTGGTGAGAAAAAATGGCCTCTCAAGATGTATTTATTGTAAGCGTACCATATAAGTTCACATTTGCCTTTAAATTAATGTGACTTATTCAATCACTATGTATGAATCACTTTGTATTTTGACACATAAATGATATAAATATAGATATGAATTGCACAAAAACTGATATTATATAGTCAATTGTCTAAAATATTTACAAAAAGGAAAAACTTTGAAAGTATTAGTTGGTATAAGTTTTTAATGTTGTTTAAAGTGTGCCATTGTGTGCCTGTATAAGGATACAATTAACCTAAAAGGTTGCGTGAAATGAAAATGAACATGAAAATAAGGCCATCAGTGTCACTGGCTGTCCATCATTTCCATTGCATTATTGGATACATTTTTTAAAAAGGTATTTATGGAATCAAACATGCTCTCTGAATTCTCTGTAATTTTTGTCTCGTTTAAAAAAAAGGAAAACATATTTTATAACTTGGTGCAACTTGAATGCAACTTAAACCTGTGGACACAATGCTGCTCTACCCTCTCCCTCACACTCGCATACACTGTGACTGATAGTCATTTCCTTCCTAACCCATGTGTTGTGATGAAATGTGGTGATCAGCCTGCGCCATAAAGACTGCCCTCCACACCGGATGGATGACTGAGAGAGAGAGAGAGAGAGAGAGAGAGAGAGAGATGCATGGGTAATATTAGAGGGAGAGAGGGATAGAGAGAGATGGATGGGTGGGATATAGGTGAGATGGGGTCGACTGATGTGTGGCGCTGAAACAATGGATGTCCGCACACACGAATGCAAACACATGCCATTTTACCGCACACACAACAACAATACAAACACACATACACACACCTCAATCATATGGACATTAATGTTGTGTGCTTAATAACAAACAGGTTGGTAGATGATGACTTTGTGCATGTGTGTGTATTCATGCTTAAAATTAATAACCTAACTTATTCCCTTTCCATCCGTCTCTCCTTCCCTCCATTTCTTTTAATCTTCCTAATGCCCTCCTTCCCCCCCTCATGGCAGAGCCAGAGGGGTCTGGAGGAGGAAGTGAACGGTGGCTCCAGGTACAGCGGGAAATTCACCAGTCGCCATGTGAATGTTTGATGGTGAAGTCGGGGCAGCCAGAACAAGCTGCTGAGCGGCGGTGCAGAGGGCCAAAGCGCTGACCTTGTGTCATCTTTCCAGAGACTATTTGGCAGGCAGATTTTAAAGAGGGGTGGTTGGCCTCATGTGGGGCCATCATTACAAACACATGTTGCAGGGGAGGGCGCTGTTCAAACCCGCAGACCTCTTTATTTTACGTTATAGTCAAAGGGACCAAGTGGGACACAGAAAATGACTCACGATTCTGAATGTATTCAGAGAATGGAGGCTGTGATCAACTTAGATTCACATTGGTTATAATAGATTCCACTGGTGAGCAGCTTTCATGGTGTAGTAGCAAGCAAACCTCACTCTGGCAGCTTATTCCACTTCTCCAGTCTCCATCTGTATCCTCAGAGTGTTCCAGCACTTAAAGTAAAATGTCACTGGTCATTATCTTATCTTAGCTGTATAGGATGGGTTAAATCCGGTGTTGTCTGCAACAACATCACATGCTCTTTTAACGCTGACAGCGGTGTTCTCAGACGCTGCAGGTTAAACCGCTCCTGTGTCTAAACTCAGTTGCTGTGTCTTAAACATATTGGTCCAACAGAAGTTTGTGAGGGCAACATAACCAATAGTGTCAAATTGAATTGTTCAATTATGTGTTTTTCATGGATCTATTATTTCTTTGTTTGACTGGTATAGATATCTGTATTTTGGATCCATATCCTTTTCCTTTATACTCTTTATGAACGATTTCCAAAGCCCTTTCTCTGTCAGTTCTTTATTGATCAGTGGCCTCAGTTTTAAAGTTTTAAATACATGTAATTTCTTCATCCGCCAAAAAATAAAAATAATAATAAAAAACAAAATAGGTCACATCTATTTCAAGTTCCTGCAAGAAGGACATGCTGTCAGTTTAGTGAGTATTGTAGGCAGGTGAATTGTTCAGGCAACTAAAGCTGTAAAAAGCAATTCCAAATATACTGTATTGTTCCACTGCAGTTAGGGACATAGTCAGTTGAAATAGAAAATCACAAACCTTAAACCAGCCTCCATAATTGTTATTTTCTAAGTGAACATATGGCACAGCTCATTGATCAGCAGTTTGAACTGGACATCCACTAATTGCAGGGTTTGTGGTTCAAGCTCTTCCTGTCCTGACGTCAAACACAAATGTCCTTAAGCAAAACACTGTGTGTGTGTGTGTGTGTGTGTGGCTAACTGAGAGACAAACTGTACAGTGGTTTGGATACAAATGCACTCCATTCACCAGTATGTTTATCTGGGTTTCAGCTTAACTTGCACTCATTTTAACAGCAGTTAGGTCTAGCTTAGCACAAAGCTGCATTTAATCCCGACAAGTCGTGGTTAAACTGAATTTGTTCTAAACTGCGTTCAGTCTAGTGTGAACAGATGTGTTCAGGATCCAGACAAGTCAGTGTCACCATGAAGTCAAGTGTATAGGAGGGTGTTTGTTCCTCTAAAGCTTTTGGATGGGGTATCACATTAGGGATGACTTTACAAGTACACTGCAACTATCTGTAGCTATAGTTCTGAGCACCCAACCTTTGTGCTTTGTCTAATGTGGATAGTTGCTACGATGGTTCAGTCGGACATTCAAAAGCTTGTTGCGTAATGTCTCAAGCCTTGTGCCACAGTGTTTTCAGTGAGGAGCTACACTTCAGGACTTTCCTGAGTTTGTGCAGACTGAGATATTAACTGAAGTAAAAACATTAAAACGCTTACACACTTACTCAGTCAGGCTTTCAGGCTTACAATAAAGTAAAAAAAAAATGTTTCTCCAAATTTTGCTTCAACGAGGTTTGTGAAAGTACGATCAGCACCATCTGATAATTAGATATAGGGACAGATGGACTGCAGCTGAGCCGCAGATCCATTCCTGGCTTCATTGTGGTGGGAAAAGAAATACACTAATTGGTCTGTGCCTCCAGTTTCATCAGCTGTGTGTAAGAGAAAATAATGGGTGCATTTTGGAAGTAAACCAAGCAGGCAACAGGATGAATTCAGTGTACTTTGCATAGAAAAGTTTGAAAAACAGCTTTGCGCTTCCATTAAACATCTATGAACTGTTTCGCAAATTTAATGGAGTAAATCCTCCTCCACAGTTTTATGTGCAAAGATGAACCTCATGGCTGTCTTTGGTTGAAGTTGGCTTTGACTTTGAGTATTATTGCAGCCAAGAGCTTGCAACAAAGCATAGCTTGTGTTTTGGAAGGCTTTGAAAGGCTGTGAATTTCCCAACTGGGACTACACAGTGGTGTTGTGCGTGACTTTGGGAGTGTGTGGAACTTCCTGAATTGCCTCAGCAGCACTGATGTAAAACCTCTACAAATAAAAGCAACCAGAGGATTGGAGAGTGACTTTTGAAATTGCAAAGGGACATTGTTCCATTATTCCATTGGCAGTATGTGATGAGTAGGTGATGAGAAGTACAGATAAGGAGACCTAATAGGTGTCAGTGATGGTATTCCAGGAGAGTCAGTCTGGACAAAGAACAACAGCAAGACTTTCTTTCAGTCACCAATGCGCCTTTTAATTTGGAAGGACAATGCCTTTCCAAGGAGACATATAACACGATACGTTACGTTGGTATGTCTTGGTCTAAATGGTTCACCCCTGGTGTAGATTTACAGAGAAACTGTACTGATTAAAGGAAAAATGCGTAAGTTTTCTCTGCAGCCGAACGGGATGATTGTCGCTTGACAAGAGCTTTGCCCATTGTTGCGTTTACAAGACAAGAGGTTATAATACACCCTCTGAACAACACTATGTCTTCAGGGCAGACTGGAGGCTACAGGGATTCGCTATAGGAAAGGCTGGGGCTAGCTGGTTAGCGTGCTAACATCAGCAGAAGAAAAGATGATTCTTTCTTATAGCCCTTCTTCTTGAGGGCATCCGCAAAGGTATCCCCCATTTCATTTCATTGTATTGCTCTAAGTGTGTCACTGGCCATGTGACACACTTAGAGCAATACAATGAAATAAAAAAAAAAGATGTTTGCGTGTGTGTGTATGTGAGAGAGAGAGAGAAAGAAAGAGAAACAGCAAATTCATGAGATAGAAAGATGGATAGGTGAGATTAGCACCAAACAACGGATACTGCTGTCATTCTGACGCACAAAAGATGCACATATATCACACACGCTAATGCCAAGATGCATTAACTGGAGCTCCAAACACACACACACACACACACACACACACACACACACACACACACACACACACACACACACACCAATCACTCTGCCATGCATAGAGGATTTGTTTATGTGCATAATGTCCACAAACACCTTGAGACTGAATGTGAGTGCTTGCGTGTGTGTGTGTGTGTGTTTTAATACTAGCAACCAGTCACCCTCTTCACCTTTCCTTCCATCGAACCGTCCGCGTATCAATCAATCGCCTCATCTCTCCCCCGTCCTCCACCTCAGGCAGGTTATCTTTAAAATTTCAACCTATCGGAGCGTATAGCGCTGATATTAGCCAATCAGAGGCAACCCAGGAGGATTTATGAGAGGGCAGACGTGACATTACCAAAGGTTGGGTCAATCAATGCGCTGTGTGCATTTCGTGTCCGTATTCGCGGCAGCAATGTGAGGTCATCGAGCATGTGTGAGTCAGTCGTGTTTTTTTAATCTATTTCTTACGCCGTGATTATGCATTCATTCACGTACGTGTGGATGCTTTTGTGCCTGTAGATCTGTGTATGAATATGTAAATTTTTGCAAGATGTGTTTGATATTGAAATTCAACGTGTTTATTTAATTTGGATGTGTGCATATTTGTGATTATTTGATTTTCTTGTTTGTGTGTCTGTATGTGCAGTATGTGTGTAAGTGAACGTGTCTCCATCTACATGTGTAATTCTGTATGTTTGTGTGTGTGTGAGTGGTGAGAGAGAGAGAGAAATAGAGGGAGTGTGTGTTACCCCCCCTCAGGTATTCCCTGCAGCCTCTATGAGCTACAGAGAAAACAACTTATCACCGCTGGCTGTGAGGAAGCGCTCTGTCGCTCTGCTTAACCCCGGCCAGCAGTGACTCTCAGCTTTAGCTTTGTTACTGAATCAGATTTAATGTTTGTTTCCATTTTTCATTCCTCCTATTTATTTATTAGCGTCCCAAAAATCTAATGTGAGAATCTGATGTTTTCCCTGGTTGTACATTATAGTAAATTGAATATTACTGGGTTTTAGACAAAATAAGACACTTTCACATTTTTTTTAATAGATCAAAATATTAATTGACTGAATGAAAAATACTCTGCTGAATAATCATTGACAAAAATAATTGTTAGTTGCAACCAAGCAACGACCTCCAGGCCTGAAAAATGAAGCCAACACAAGTGCCATAAACTGCGGTTCCTCAAATGAGGATATTATAGACAGTTAGATATAGCAATCTATAAAGATATTAGCAAGGGGCGTAAACAAATGTTGTCACTCAGTGTGTTTCCATTAACCTGCTTAATGCGCAATTTGAAATTGCAAACTTAAAAATGAAGAAAGAAAACCCCAGAATTATTCTCATAACTAAGGATGCTGTGATTAACCGGTTTCACTATGAACCGCGCTTTAAAACATCACGGTTAAGTAATCTTAAGGCTCAGCTACACCAAGTGTGTTTCTGCTCTCACCCCAAAAAGGGACTTTTTGCTGGGACATTATTTTTAGTGAAACCTGCATGGAACAACAACAGTAATACCAGTGGTGCACCAACTTTAAGTGCAGTTAATCAATTAATCGTTATTATTTCATACTGTATTATTTGGTTACTGTATGATTTCTGTTTTAAAGGGCAGCAATAAGTAAAACATTAAAATATCTAATGAATGCTCATGTGATTTAATATATTAGTGGTCGTGTTAGATTCTTCCACAGGCTAAAATTGTACCATAAAAATATATAATCTTTGCATCCCTATGCATAACATGACTTAATGGAAACACAGACTTTTCTTAAAAAAAAAAAAAAAAAAAAAAAAATCACTTCTATTTTGTACAAAACTATAAACAGAAACCTGGCTGTTGTCTGGCAGTAGGGTTCAATTTCAGCCATAGCACTCTTAGAAAAAAATAAGCATGAAAGTTCATTCTTGACCTTCAAAAAGTGCTGACAAATGAACAAGTATTTTAAGTGGAGTTTGACTCGAGATTGTTTTGATAAACTACTATTTCTGACCTCTAGAAGGAACTTTCATGCTTAAAAATGACTTTTTCTGTTGTATCAAGTCAAAAGTTTTCCTCTTTTGTTCGTGAACATGTTCTTTCCTGGAAATGAAAAGACACAGTGCAGACACACTGTGCAGTGCATTGATCAAATATTTGATACACTAAAAGAGGTCAAACTGCCACAAGCAAAGTATTCCTCGTAAAATGTTTTATATAATGTTTAATGCTGACTCCGCGCAGCAGTCATTGTTGTCATGAGTCATTCCAGTTAACTCAGTGAAATGGAAGTTGTTTTAAAAACTTTGTATGCGAGATGCTACCTGCCTTTTCCTTTCCCCATATATCCAACAGCTAACAATTGAGAAGATTGCGAAACTGATTTAACTGACACCTGACAGATAATGATTTGGTGTTGGGGGGGGGGGGGGGTCTGTGTATTTGATTTAGTTGCATTTGGAGTAGATTTACTGAACTACTTGTAGCTCACGAAACCATGTGTTGAAGACCCCTGCTTTAAAGTTTTTAGAAGAAGCTGTCTGACAGCTCATACACTGGGTCGCATTAAAAGAAAATACATACATACAGTTCAAACTTGAATAGATGGCTGAGAAAGCCTATGCAAATGCATACATTAAAAAAAATGTCAATTCAAAGTGAATCATTAGCAGAATCCTGCGGTCAGGCATTAATGTAATCTCATCACTTTTAACCCCAGAAGCGATCTGAGCATGTTGGTATCATATTAGGATTGACTCCAAAAATTCCAACCCCGGCGTTAGACCTGTGTTTGCTGTTAAACTAATCCAGTCTTAACATGGATTAAAGCAGTATTTCACTCCAAAGCTTCATATTCTGATCAACATGAAACACATATTTCAGTCACTATTAAACCAGCATTAAACCAGCAACCACAGAGGAATGAATGTGTATGCATAAATTAATTGCCTTCTCTAAATTTCAGTAATGTCCAACTAATCAGAGGAGAAGGCGACTGCTGGTGATCTGTCATCAGTGACAATTTAAAGCTGGCACACACACACACACACACACACACACACACACACGAGAGATACAGATAATGATGCTTTATAGTCACTATTAACATCATTTAACTGACTGTCTGACTGACTAAGTGACATAGTGATTGTGATCAGTGTGCCACTGAGAGTGACCTGTCATTTCATGCATCATCCCTACAGTGTAGTGTAGTGAGGACAGCCCTCCTTTTCTTAATTCCACTAGGACCAAGGTTAGGTGGACCACGGTCTGGTCCCAGACCTGTAACTTATAGATTATCGAGAATTAAAGATCCCATACTGTCTAAAGTGAGATTTCAAAGTCTTGTTTGATTATAAAGCAGGTCTAGGTTCTATATTAATACTGAGATATGCACACAGCCTGTATTCAGAAACTGAGCCTTAAAACCAGTCGTCAGGACTTCTGTAACTTTGTGATGTCACAACAAAGCAGTCACCGCTCTCATCCCTGCTCCACCTGGACCCACCAACCAACTTTGCAGGAATTGGTTTCTCTGAGTGTTTTACCTGAAATCTGCTACATTTTTATTAGATCACTCAGAAAACAGTCAGCCAATCAGAAGAGAGGCTCAGAGCTTCCTCTCTTCTGATTGGCTCAGTGACTTGTTGTTACTGGAGCTCCAGAGAGAAGCCTGAGAGAGAAGATGTAAAACTGCATTGAAATGGTTTTTGGTTCTTAAAATCACAAATATATCCTCGGTGTGTGAGAGGGAAATAAAGATAAAAGAAGGTGTTAAAACTGTTTTTTACGATGTGTTGAGATTGTGTATTTAAAACAATGTTGAGACTGTTAAAATGTGAAATGGAGTTAATGAAAAGGGAAACTCAAGCTGCACTTTTTATTTCATTCTTTTCTAATTAAGCATTTTATTTCAAGATGCACATTTTTCAAAAGCTCTGTGTTATGTACTTATTTTTCATTTTTTACAGCTCTTACTTTTTTTCAAATAAGAAAAGATAATTTAATAATTATTATGAGTACTTATTATTTATAATCCCTCCAGTTCCCCTCACCCTTCCACTTGAAGGACCAATGTTCCAGGCCTTTGCTTGAGGAAATTTTTGTTTAACTTTGAATTTTAATTGAATACCACTGCACTAGCAGATAAATGGTGGATTTTGAATGAAACCTTTCAGAGACCTGCAACAATAAAAATGCCAGAATTAACATTGACCAGGCATGGAAGCACCTCTCTTCAGCCTGAAGAGGCAGATGTTCTGTCATGATAATAACATTAACAGCAGAACTGGAAAACCACTTTCCGACCTTTTGGGGTCACGCTGCCTGTTAATTCTAAAAAATTGAGCAGATAAGAGAATCACGCTTATGGAACAGAGACAAGAGCTCCATTCAACAAAGTGGAAATCATCAGATTTAAGAACATCATTTTCTCTCTCTTTCTCTGTCCCAAACACATACACACAAACTGCCTTCTTCCCCTTTCTTTGTCCTTTTCTTCTCGTTGGTAAAGCACACATCCCAAATAACATGAACTATTCAGTAACCCAGGTAATATTACTCAGCAAATGTTTTTGTGTAAATTAATTCAAGTCCCATGTGTGTGTGATTTGAAATGACCAAGTTATGAAATGTGAAATGTAATGCATTGTTTGTTGTGACCATGGACAGGTTTGTGTCTGTGACCCTTCTGTAACCCTTAGGGCTTTCCAACCTTTTCCAACTCATGACTCAAAAATATTGGCAGCCCATATCCGACCCCTTCACAATACAGAGGACAAGTAATGTGTACCTCAGATCATTTGTTATGTTAATTCTAATGATCAAACATTCACAACTTAACTGAAATCAGGGGGAACATATCAGAAGCTCAATTCTTCTTTTTTATTTGATGGGAGAGATCACTTGTCCATTCACAATCTCTTGACTCTCTTTCCTTTTAATTCTTCCTGTTGATAAGCAGCTATTTATTTTGCAATGGATGTGATCAGGCTGAGATAGCAAACATGTATACAATGTGGTCCAGCGGTGACAACGTTGACAGTGACAGGCCGTAATACGAGAAATAAAAACAACAACAAAAAGGAGTTTTTAAACATTTTTAATGTTTAACATTTGAAAATATTTTATATATATATATATATATATATATATATATATATATCAAATTTTCCTGTTTACCGATGATTTGTCGACCCACTGTTGGGCTGTGGCCCCTAAGTTGGGAACCGCTTCCATCAGGTTATGTAGGTCTCTGTAATTTTGATTTGCAGTGCATAGTTATTGTCATGGTTTGCTATAGCAGACACCTTTTGTTAGTTTTGTTTTGACTTTTTGCACTTCCTGTTTTATTGGTTTCCTTGTGTCAGTGTTTTGCTTCCTGTCTTGGTCCTGTGTCTGTGTGGTGATTGTCTGCCCCGCCCTAATGTGTTTCACCTGTGTTCAATCACCCTTGCCTCCCTTGTCTATATAGTCTTTGTGCTTCCCTTTGTCTGTGTCGGTTCGTCTGTTTAGTTCAGGGTTTGTTCACGTTGTCTGTTATTTTGGTTAATAAACCTGTCTGCACTGTTCCCCAAGTTTTGGCTGCATTTGGGTCCTATTAACTCAAAACCCTTGACAGTTATTAGACTATACTGTAGGACTGCACTGTATTATATGGTTAATCAAATTAGTTGTTTAAGTCCTGTTCATCTATCAGCAGTTTGGAAACTCATCTTGATCAGAGTTTACTGCTCCTCGTTAGAATACCGGTTAATGTGTTTTATTTATTTTCCCCCAATACAAGGTGGTGCCCTAATTTGCCAATTTAAATTCAGTGTATTATGCACTACCAAAGACTTCACAAAACTTGGCCAAACTTAATAAATCCTAGTTTCGCAAACACCCCAAAATGGGTAGTGGGCCTACTGCAGGATATAGCACTATATTTTTAATGGGCCTGGCCCTGAAATTTTTCAATTGGATGCTGAACAAAAAAAGTTTTACTGCAAAGAACAAAGCGTTGAATGTATTTTTAAGGTCACAGTGTTTCATGTTAGGTGATCTAACATCAAAGTACAGCACTGTAAATCATTTAACAGCGCAACCATTGTTGGCAAGTCCAGCTTTTTTTAGGCAAATGTTTATTCGCTGTTGTTTTAGAGAAAGTTTTTTTTTTTTTTTAGAAAAGAAGCTTTTCAGCCATGAGCCAGATCCAAAAAAATAACCATATAAATCTAAGCACACAGAGGAGGATCGATGGTTTCTCACTTAGGTTGAGCATGATGGCTCACTTTATGATTTAAGTGGACAAGAACGGTGTACTCTATGAAAAATCCTGCCTAGCACAGCTTAAAAACTTGAAGACTGGCTCACTCTGCACAGCCCAAACCAATGATTTATTGAGTGAGAAGAAAGTATTGTAGCTGTTCATACAAGTATGTCCTCTAAATGATGTCACATTTCACTCCAGCAAACCCAAGGCAGTTAGTGCAGACAGATTCCATTTTCTCTGACCTTGATTTGCCCTGCAAAAGTAAACTTGTCACTGCATACCCATATAGTCAAACCAAAATCACCAGCGCCTTCGACCACTCAGCCACCACACCTTTAAGTGCCCTCCTGCTGTGTTTATAATCAGTGAGGAGGGTAAAACAGGCAGCATAACTTGAGGTGTTTCATTTGCATGTGACTGCAGACATCTAACTTTAGAATCGTGACAATGAGTTCTTGTTCTTCTGAAAATATTGAAAAGACATAATGAATAAGTTAAAGAGTGAACAGACTCACAGAGTTATCTTTAGCAGAGGATGGTTTCGATCCATCGACCTCTGGGTTATGGGCCCAGCACGCTTCCGCTGCGCCACTCTGCTTACAGCTGTGCAGTGTGTGGTTCCTGTCTTATGGCCATGATTCACAGCTCAGTGCCTGCACTGTACTGATACCCGGATAAGTTTAAGTCTAGTAGAGCTGCACAAAAGAGAACCAGACCGGCAACTGCCTTTTTATATATATATATTGATAAACTTAGATTAATCTGCAGTCATCCTTTGTTATAAAAATGCAGTATCATCAAGTAACTTACCTAAGATTTCAACATCTTCCATATTAACGGATACCATTGTTAAGCATTTGTCGGACATCGCAGTGATCGTCTCTTTGATGACTTTTGAATCCATAGTTCACTCCCAACAGCCCCCCAAGTCAATCCAGAAAAGAGACCACCTAACCAAAAGAGTTTCCTTCAAAACAAAAAATTGTCAAAGTTAGGTATAGAAGAATTAATGCCACCAGCTGCTTGGGACAAATATATGGTGTCCACATTAGCACTGAGGAGGGAAGATGTGAAACTTGCGACAAATGAATGCTTAGTTCCCTGAAAACGTGTAAGTATGGATGGATAAGATAGTGGCACATGTTGACACACTCTAAGATTCTTTATGGCAAGTCCAGAAAGCACAAGTACGTACAAATAAGAAAGGATGGCAGTCATGGGATTTTAACCCAATCCTCAATATAGACTGGAGACAGTGCCTTAGGCCACGCAGACACAACAGTTTATATTCCAGTATTGCCTCTACTCTGCTCACTGGTCTACTATAAGAAACTCTGGTCAAAGTATTCAACTGTCAATTTTCACTGTAACAGCAATGTGATTGCCTTCTAACCAATCAGATGAGAGCAACATGTAGCAGCTGACACCACCTGGATGACAAGTGTTTCCAAAGTGAAATCAATCAGATATTTACTTGTAGTTACCAGGGTTTTCCATGCCATGATGACTGAGCGCTTCAAAAGGAAATTTTGTATTTACACTGATCATCTCCTGAAAACCAAATGATTTCCTTCCAGTTACTAAACCAGGATTTGAATCTTTGCCACAATTATCATATATCATGTCCATTGATGAAAACTGGATTTTACTGGAGGAAGAATCCATAAAACATGTGAGTGTGGGATTCAGATTAGGGCTGCACAATTAATTGAAATACTATCTAAATCGCAATATGGTCAAGTGCAATATCAAAACTGATATTTTTTTTTGATAAAGGTAAAATGTGACACAACATGACACAAATGAAGCATTGTGGTGCTACAGAGACACCCCTTCCTACAAATCATATTTTCCACACATAAAGGAACATCGTTATTATTTTTCCAGTAAAAATGACATGAAGTATGTTTTTTTTTTAAGCATTTCATTCAGCTATAATTCAGATTATATATTAGAATGCATTGAAGACCTTGTGAGTAATGGATATATGCTTAGCAGAGGATGGTTTCGATCCATCGACCTCTGGGTTATGGGCCCAGCACGCTTCCGCTGCGCCACTCTGCTTGGCTTCTCCTGTAGCCATGGTTCACAGCTCAGCGACTGAACTATAACGATATTTGGACAAGTTTAAATCAAGTAGAGCCGCACAAAAGAGAACAACTGCTTCTTTTAAATTTTTAGATAAGACTGGTGTAAACTGTGGCAAACTTATAATGATTCAGTCTGCAGTTGTCCTTTATAAAGAAAATTGATTTGATTCAAAAGATTTGAAAAGTTAAGCATGGTGGTGAACATTGCCGTGACATACAAATCATGGTCTCCGGATGTAAAGGAACATGCTTGTTTGGTACAAGCACCCAACAAATATCACATCATCATCAGTTTAAGTGCTGTGGCACAAATGCTCTGCGTCCATGATGCATATTTAATTCATAATGAATTTCATGTAATAATAAATAAGTTAAATATGCTAATTAATAAATAAGTAATGTATTTCATGTATGGTTAAATCTTAGATTGTTGATCGGATGTATAGTAGATAGTAGTTTATATTCGTTTGTTACAGTTAAAATGTAATAAGACGTGAAATGGCTCATCTCGTGATAATGCACCGTCACTTGTAGTAACAGGACTGCACACCAGCGCGCACCTCTTACGAGGGTCCAGTGTTTACATTAGAGTGTGGATTATTGACTGTCTTAAGACTCTGAAAGGCTCACAAACCTCCTTTCCGCGCTATTCAGTGTATGATATGTTGATGTGTCTTTGTTATGTTCACTCAAAAACAAGGTTCTCTCGGCGTCACTGAGGCGTAATGAAGGTGTGGAGACATCAGAGAAACAAGACGTGCCAAAGCAATAACCGCCCGTCTCAAAGAACCAACCTGTGTCTGTGTGGTCGTGAAGGGAGCTACAAACGTTTTTATATTTTTTTCGGTGAAAATGAAAATGCAAAAAATTTCCATTCCACCTGAAAATCATGACTCACATCACAATATGTTTTTTTATTGCATTACATTTAAGCCCTAATTCAGGTTATGCGTTATAATACATTGGAGACTTTTTGAGCTGCAATGCAACTTTTTCTGTCTATTCTCTGAGTTATATGAAATGTCACAAGCCAGGCGGTAATTCACGGCAGTGCCTGGATATAAGAGCAAGAGTGTCACACATATATATTCTTGTTGTTTGTCCTCTAGCGGGTCATGAAGACTTCTTTTATTTACATCTCGGTATTTTTTGCTCCGGCTCCCCCTTTTCTTGTTTTCCCTCTGTCTTCTCCGTCTTCCTTTGTCCTTTCATGCCCCCTACGATTCAGCTCTCTGTTTATGTTCTCCCCTCTGTCTCCGCGTCGCCTTCATCCTCCCTCTATTCGTCTCCGACTCGGCTTCACCTCGACACGGACCTCCATATGTCTCTGCCTCCTACTTCCTTTCACTTCACTCCAGTATATATATATTTCCCACAGTCAGACAGTTCATGGAAATGAGCTGTCAGCATCTGTCAGAGACTCCCAGCAGTGTGGAAGGAGAGCTGCTTCTCTTTCTCGCTCTGTCTCTACTTTTGACTCTCTCTCGGTGTGGCGGAAGGAACGATGCCTTCCTTTATGTCTTTCTGCTTTGCTGCTCCGGGGAACCTCTCAATGCAAATGACAAAAACAGACACACATCCACAAATGCATATGTAGAAACTTGTAGACATACATGTAGTAGCATTTGCATGTCATGAATGAAGCACGATATTTTGTTGCTTTTGAGGTGTGCACAAACCCTCAGACTACCTGACTGTCCTGCTCTTTGTTCACCTGCTGCTGTATGTGGGAGAACCGGAGTGCATAAATCTCTCATAAATATACAGGCTAGGCAGATAAATAGAAGCAGACAGATGAGACATTCATCATACTTTCCGGGGATGTTTGCCTGTCTGTTTGCGACAAATTGAAAAGTTTGGCAGACTGCAGTGCAGAAAAATATTTCTGGGTTTTGATGTGCTGGTGTCTGTGCATTTTTGAATGAGACTGATTTTTAGTGGGGGAGCTGTTTACATGCATGAGTAATTCATCAAGCTTGCATTGTGATCTATTATTCAGCCAGGGGGAAAGTTTACACAGCACTCAGTTCCAAAAATTACAATTTTCTTTTTCTTTACATACAATTTAATGTGTTGAATATATATATTTTAACGCAGCAGTGAGGCTCGGTCCCAACAGCATGTAAAACAGCTAGATTTCACAGCAAACACAATTCTTCTCAGTAGAATAAAGCAGATTTGCTCACAAGGACAAATCTATTCAACCTCAACAGGTCAATTTGTGCCAAACTTCCAGCCAACCATGTTGACACTTCTTACCTGCAATTTTGCAGCGTTCAAAACACAATACTCACTGTTACACATATTTAAGTTTCATATATTACACTTGTACTGTGTTTATTTGAAGTGTTCCATAAGAAGATATATTTGTGGTTCTAAGAACCAAAAACCATCTGTCGCTACATCTCCTCTCTCAGGCTTCTCTCTGGAGCTCTAGTAACAACAGGTCGAGCCAATCTGAGCCAATCAGAGGAGAGGAGGCTCTGAGCCTCTTTTCTGATTGGTTAACTGTTTCATGAGTGATCAAATAAAAATATAGCAGATTTCAGGTAAACACTCAAAGTTGGATGGTCCAGGTGGGCGGGGGCTTTGGGCATGGCTAAGAGTATGAAAATGTCGCTTCAGTTTGCCGGTGCGCATATATTGTGAGAGAAATGTGTGCCATGACGCAGCCTGAGTATGCAGATGGATTAATGAAAACAGCAGCATATCTGTTACGCCAAGATGCATGAGATGGACAAACCTACAGGAAATAGGGGGCAGGAAAGTCAAAAACAGAGAAAGCATAGCTTATTAGCTGTGTCCCATCATCCAATTTTATATAACCACTGCTCCTGCAGAGCATAAACTGCTCAACACAGAGCAAGAGGTTAACGGTTCAAACATCTCTTGACGACTTTCATCGAAACATCTGGTTAGTTACCTAACTTGCTAACTGTTAACTTGGAAAGCTATTGTGGCTGACTATCATGAGCATGTTAATTCCTGGCTGGATAGCATTTAAAATCGGGTGAGCGGCGAGTGCATCTAAAAAGCGTGAAGTTGTGACTACAGAGTTGTATTGTTAGACAAGTCTTACCATAGAAATGTAAAAAGTATTGTTGATGTAACTTTCTCATAGTTCATCCTGGGCTCGACCACTTGTAACTGAACAGTTGCAAAATGTTTCATCACACAAGGGAAACGTTTCCACATATGCAAAATGTTTCTTCCCCAGCCTCGCCTTTGACATGTGATTGACAGGTTCATTACTTACTTGTTACAGTTGAGAGAATTGTGACTTGTTGATAGTGTTGAAAGTTTTGGGGTAAAATATTTCCATTCGTCTGCATTTTTCACCATAAATAGAAGCAACTTTATTTCAACTTATTCCATATTGTTATTTCTTTTATTCCATTGATGAATGTCAACAAAAAATTTGATTTCTTGCTTGTTGCAAGAAATCAGGATATTCTGTCAGCACGAAACAACGTTTTGATGATTGGGGACATAACATTAGGATGCATATGAGTTTAAATGAGTGGCATGGTAGTACAGAACCTGCCTGTTTGTACTCCAGCTTCCTCCCACAATCCAAAGACATGCACGTTAGGTTAATTATCAACTCTAAATTGCCTGTGAGCGGTTCTTTGTGTCCATAAGTCAGCCCTTTGATAGACTGGCGACTTCTCCAAGGTGTACCCTGCCTTCAACAAATGTCTGATTGGCTTATTTTTATAGTTTTTGGCCTTCTTAATTTCATTTACTGTATATGATGGGAACGCCACTAACTTCTTGGTGTTTGGATATCTGTCAAAAAAATGAATAAAGCTATTCAACTTTTAACAGGTTACCACAAGCACAGCAAATAAAAACCGGTAAACATATATTTCAAATGGTTCCATTTTTTTTTTCTGCTGACACTTGCAAGCTGTGGAGGGTAATGAGAGAAAATGGTGTACTTAAACAGTCAGTGGCCAACAAAGTATTGGTCTTCCGCATATTTCAGATACTGTCACTGTACACAAGAAGTGACAGATTTAAACCGGAAGGGTGAACCAAACAGCTTTACTCTTAAAAAGCAGCAAATGAGTGGTCCGTTCAGAACAAACGGGAATTCACCAAAGATTACTGAACCTCTTCATCACCTGCACTTCCACCACACACCAGGTGAATACATTTCATTTGTTGTTGTCAGCTTATAAAAAGAACAAGAAAAGAAAGTGCTTCCGGCTGAATTAGATAGGCTATCTGTCCCTTCCAATCAGGCTACCCAAAATACAAAGTTGCCAAGTACATTAAAGGGTTGTTTAGCGTGAATAAGTTGACTGAACATTAAGTACCATCTTCCTAGAACAAAATGGCATTTTACCAAGTATTTTGGGAAACATAGATGTTTTGGGAATGTGTCCAACATCGCCCATGTCCTCTGATTTCTCAATTTTAGCCCTGCTAGCGGAAAGGCTCTGGGTTTGGCAATGTTGGTCCAGACAGAAATATTACAGCATTTCCATGGATTGCTATGTATTTTTGCACAAACCACTTGTTTTTCTCTGGCATTTGGTTCACCACTATACACCATTAGTTTTGTTCAATAACGGGTTACTAAAGGGGGAAAATCAAGCTCTCTTAGCTAAAGAGCTTGGTCAGTTAGCAAACTCATCAGCCCATTAGCTTAGCTTTGTTGCTAGGAGGACAATGAGTTCAGAGAGTCAAAAGACTTTTCCCGCTCTCTGACGGACGCAGCTAATAAGCTATGTTTCCGTCCCCTCAAAAGTCAGCACTGTCAAGATGGCTAAGAAGTCAAACTTTATGCGGAACATTCATGCAGATCAATTTTGAATGTCTACTTTCCAATGGAATTAATTAATATTGCCACAAAATATAATTATTTTTTTCAAATTTGTGCTTTGTCTAAGCCTTTATTTTTAAGCATGTTAGCATGCTGGTGTGAGCAGCTTCCATAGACGCACTAGCGTGGCTGTAGACTCTTTGTCTTGATTTTACAAACAGTCTGTTGTCCACAGTTGGCAAGAAAAAAACAGCATTTTTCCATATAAAAGGGAAAAGGTCAGTGCTATTGAACTTGTCTGCTTTGTTTTGAGTCTCCAGACTTTTTGAAACATCTAAACAATAAGATGTTCCAGACTGAATCTCAATCAACCACACGTTTAATGAATACTAAATACACAGAGAGACCAAGTGACTTGTTCCCTTCCCCCATTTGGGAATATCAGTGAATCAATATATTCAAAAGACTGACCTTCCAGTCACAATCCTGCCGTTATAAACTCTGACACTGTCCCTCATTTCAGCTCAGACCAAAGTTTGGTCATTTTCTACTGAGGGCAACTTCACAAGTGCTACTATTAAATTCTCTTTCACTCCTGATAGAGCCTCAATTTGAGAGTGTGTCTATCTAGTTTATGTGCATTGTGTCTCGTGGGTATGTGTGTGAGCATATAGAGAGCCCAAGTCTGTGCATTCATGCAGGCCTTTTCCAGCAACAGTTTGTGTGTCCGAGTCAATTCAGGATTTACTTCCTGGCACACTGCGTCCGTCTCAGACTTCTGTTGAGAGTTATTGTGTATGAGTGCATAGGATTTGTGTTGTTTGTGTGTGGTGAGTGTTACTGTCTCAATAGCCCATTTCCCTGAAGTCATTTCTCATCTCTGTGATGGTCTTTGGTTCAAGGATGCAGGCTCATAGCCTGAGTGACTGTTTTACCACCCCAACCAAACCACCAAATAAAACTGAACTGCCTTGGTTTTCTCAAACATTATTTTTTATGATGTTTCCGCTTCATTAGATGGAACAAAGAGGAGGATGACAGGGGAGACAGACGGAGTGGCATGCCGCTGAACCCAGGATGTGATGAGCACGTACAAGGTTATGCATTTTGGTCTGATGAGCTGTAAGGTCACCTTGCAATTTAAATTTGTCAGTAAAGTTAGTGTATGCAGTAGCTATTGCCACTACACTCTGCATCTGTCCATTAACACTGCAATACAAAAACACAATGGTAAATGTGTAGCAAAGGCAGACATGCACTTATAGAATACATCCGGCAAGTATTATTTTTTGTTAATAATCCACACAGACTGCTTTGCTTCTTTGCCTATACAAGTATATGGAGTGTGTCCTTGAAAGGACATGGCCACATGGTTCTAGTGAGGCTTTATTCCACATTTTGCTTATATTTTTGGCTAGAGAGCAACAGCAGATGTCCCTGACTGACTGACTGACTGACTGACTGACTGACTGACTGATCATATATCCACCATCGGTCAGCCAAATGCCACATGATTGAGGTGGAGTTTCCCCACTGGCCATTGCTCTTTCAAAATTATTTGGAGAAAATAGTTTCTATCAGAGGGGGTTTGCAGCCTGCAGTGTTGAGAGACTTTTTTCTAACAAGACTAGGTATAAACCTAGTACATAACTTGCCCATGTATGGGTGGCAACCATGGGCTTAGAGCTATGTTTACGGGTACTCACCCAGCCACCCTGGTTTCCCGGCTCCTCTGAAGCTGCAGGGAAGCGGCGAAGCGCTTCCGGTTCACTAAGGCTTGCCTCCATTATGGCAAATAAACTACTTTCAGTACATGTATCATTATTACTAATCACTGAGCAGAGAGCAGGAGAGTGGGAGGGAGAAAGAGAAGTCATTGATAATTGCTAAGCTAAGGAAAAGAGACATTACGCTTACTGCAGCACAGCAATAAAAATCCTGTTCAGAAATAAAGGGTTTCTGCACACTGAAATGCAGGAAGTGTTGAGTTTGTATCAACACATAATGCAGTAACTTTAACACAGTAAACAAGAGTGACTGGTGGTGTCGTACTAAAATACCGCTATGACCAGTTAGACATAAACACCTGTCTCTAATAAAGACCTGTTACCTTCTGCAGTTGAGATAACTTTCATGATGTTGTCAGTTTTACAGCAGTTCCCCAACAGTTTTCAACTACATCCTCAATTTCTATCTGACCATATGCAGTCCAGCCATATATTAGGTTTTGACCTAGTCTTTTCTTTCTTTAATTTACCATTAGTTTATATCTGTTTGGGTCTTTGAGTGTTGAGAGCAGCAGTAAAACTGGCACAGACAGACATCCTTACAGTGTGTGGCACAAACACAATAGTTGCTACTGTGTTATTTGCCTCCCTATATATATATATATATAAATAACACAAAATGGTGAGAAAATATACCAGAAACTATGAAACTTTAAAAAAAAAAAATATATATATTTGAATGACACAACAAATGTTCAAAAAGTGGAAATGAGAGAACACACTCCAGGCCTGACCTTCATCATTTTATATTAATACTAACAGTGCAGCAGTTGCTGGATGCCAGCTATAAGGATGTCAGACCACAACAAAGGCATGATGCAATGTGTGGATAAGGCCGGCCAGACCTGATTGCTTCTCACAAATGGAGACAGAACTCATTTTCTGTTTTGAAAGATTGCAACAGTAGAGGTTTAGAGAGATAATATGGGGCCGGGAAGGGCCACACTCATTTGTGATCATTTAGTTTAGACACGAGTGTATAGCTTTGATTAGTCTCCATGTTACACTATACTGGAGCGATGGTGATCACTTAAAAGAGAGCAGTGTGTCTTTGCAACAAATTGTGGTTGTGCTGTACGTGCAGGGTCAGTGTGGGGGCTTCTGGCGGACAAAGCAAGGATACACAGTGTTTCACTGCTGAATGATCAGATACATTTGATTGCTTCTCACACATGGCGACAGGACATATTTTATGTTGGGAGAGATTACAATAGTGAGCTCAGGAGATGGAATGGAACTATGGATTTATATCTGTGTGTGTGTGTGTGTGTGTGTGTGTGTGTGTGTGTGTGTGAGAGAGAGCAAGAGAAGGAAAGAGAGAGAGAGAGAGAGAGAGAGAGAGTGGAAAACATAGAATTCCCTTTGTTACATGTTTAGAAATCTGGCTGAGAGGGTAACCGGGTGGATGGAGGAAGAGATAATAGGAGGAGTTAGCTTCACTGTAAAAGTCTCAATAGCCAGTATTCACAAAACTGATGATCCTCGGTGTGAAGAAATTGTCTTCATGGACCTGAGACTGAGCCAAATCATTAAAAGTGTCCTGGGAATTTTCTGTAGAGCTGATGACATGACATGACATTAATAGCTCTGTCTGAAGCTTGTAGACCTTGATTTTGTTCAAAAGGTGCAAACACTTCTTGGTATGCAGGACCTGCATTTACAGAGGTATCACACATTCAGCCTCAGTCCCAGCTAGCATGTTACTGAGAGGCAATCCCCTGGAAACTCCAGAGACATGTCCAGCCAGATGAATAACTCGTGTACAAAGACAAAGAGGGAATTCATTTCTGTATGCATCATGCTTTACTAAATAAGTGTTTATTTGATCACCCAAACTCTACAGTAATGTGACGACATGAATAGCTCACACTGAATCATAAATAAGACCTTGTGCTGTGATTTTTATTTAAAGGCTGTATTGATCACAGTGCACTGAGCTCAACTCCTCTGCCTCCCAAACTACAAATGCGGGTCCCTCTGAAGCCCATACTAAAGTCATTCCTTGTAATGCTGATGATTAATGTATGATCATTTTCAAACAAAGCCCCTTATTGTACAGAGGATCAGCAGCCATTGACTATCAGTCATTTATTAAATAATCTGCTAGACATGAGGTTACAGAGCTGCGTCTGCTTGGCATTGATGGTGTATAGTTGTGACATCACAAAGTTACAGCAGTCCTGATGATGTGTTTTAAAGACACAATTTCTGAATACAAGCTGCATGCATTTTTCTGTGGGTTGAACGTTTTGATAGTGTTAGGGCTTTCACAGTACAGCACCTATATCTGCTTTATATACAATCAATACCAACTCAATCTCCAGAGCCAGTGCTTCACAGGCAGGACATCACTGTTCAAGGACTAGATCTCCAGAGGAAACGCCTCAGTCCAGCTGACCAGGGTAGAGGTTCAGGACCGGGGCAGATACTGATGCTTCACCAATTCTGTTGGAGTAACCAAGGTTTCATTAGTTTTCATTTCGATGGATTACTGTTTGATTAGCTCAGAGACTAACCACAAGTCAGATCTTTTTTTCTGGGTTTAATGACACAAAAACTTCTAAAATGAATTAATAAATCTTGTTCCTGTATGACTCAACCTGCTGTAGCTGCTCTCTAGTTGAAATTAGCCTGTCATATCTTTTCAAATACAGTTTCTATTGAATTGGCCTGTAGAGTGTGTTTTGTTGCCCTCTCCTAGTTGATTTTTGGTACAGGCAGTATCTTTGTGTTCCATGTGTCTAGCCTGTCTCCAGAGTCCAAACTTTATAGCATCAATGATTTATAAACAGTTAAATCACAGACAAATGGTCTGTACATTGTAATCAAGGGTTCAGGTGAGGTGATAACTTTACTTGAGGAGAGCTATACAGGTGTCTCTAGATTAGAAAATGTAAAATTCTCAAGTATGCAGGAAGGTCGGTCTCTGAAGGCTGAAGAGAACAAAAATACACACAGATACCGACTGTGAACCACACTGTAACACTCAGAGAACAGTCACTGCAGTAAAGGCCCTTCGGTAGTTTGAGTCTTTAAGCCTTAGGGAGCTTTTGTGCTTCACTGATGTGTTGTATGTAGGATGTGTAAGCAGTAACACAAGAAACTGATTGGGGGTCAGACCAGGAAACATTGTGTCATCTCCACTTTGTCTTTACACCTTCAAGAGAAAAACATCTGTTTACTTTTTGTTACCAGTTAAAAGATGTTGGTGTCATGCTAAAGTAATTTCCCCCTCATCAATCTACACTCAATATCCCAAAATAATAAGACGGGAAAACAGAATTTTAGAATTTTTTAAATATTGCGTTGTCATTTTAGCACAGGTGTTTCACTTTTTTCTTGATGACCTCCAGAGACTGCTGACCTCCTGGGATTTTTTCACACACAACAGTTTCAGAAACACTCAAATCCTCAACTGTATCTGCAGGATTTAATGCGCTCCACTGCTGCCACATGATTGGCTGATTTGATAATTGTGTGAATAAGTATGTAGGTGTACAGGTCTTCCTATATACCTGCTCATTTCCACCTGTTTCCTGCCAGTTTGTTGCACAATCCAGGCCTGTTTTCCTGTTTTCTACCTGCCCTGGTTTTGACCTTTGTCTGGCTGTTTTTGCACATTTGAACTCGGTTGCCAGATCTGACTGCTTATCTGTTTTCTGTAACATTAAACTGGCTCAGTTAGAAGAAATAAAAAAAAGAATAGAAAAAAAAGACTGTTTTTGTTGAACCTGTTCTTATGTTTGACATTTATGTTTGAAACAAAGTAGACAGAGCTATGTAAGTTGACATTTATTTATGGACAGTTGTGCGAGTGAGCATTTGGCCCCTGCACACGCACACAGTTTCATGCTGACTAAGATCCATAACCTGGAATAATGAGCGTACTGGGCATTATAAATCTGATGTTAGGGTACACATACCTCTGCGTCTGTGCATGCACACAGCTTATTGTACTCTTTGCCGGGCTTCATACAAATGTACTGGGGAGTGCTGTGACAGTTGATTGAGAAGAACCTGTTCACATGTGGTCTCACTTCAATCTATAGTGGTGCAGAGTTACGCTCTGGCAGTATCCTTACACAGTAGTTATAACAAACCACATGTCAGCCATCAAGGAGCCAGTCACTGTTGCTGTCGCAGACACTGAAACCATTTCACAGGAGTTTTGAGGAGCAATGTTGTGAAACTAGCATGCATGCCTGAAGAGAACCTTTAAAGCTCTAAACGCTCCTCACAGCCATACATGTGCCAGTGTGAATAAATTGCATGGCAGAAGCCATTTATTGTGCTCGACGGAGCCCTTCCTCACTGTTTTCTTTCAAACTTGCATTTGGCTGCTTTTTGCAGGGAGATTGTTGGAGAGAGCTGGTTTCATAAGTTGCCAAAGGCCATATGTGGATTACACAAGCAAAGCGGCCAGAGTAGACAAGTTTGCATTTTTTTTTCTTAATGTGGACTAAAGTCTTATTTTTTATATTTCCATGTAATTGGGGAATTAAATGTTGAGTCATAAATCTGATTTATGAATAGCAGAATTAACGCACATTTTTATTAATCTGCTCCTCTGTCTCCCAAATCTGACGTAAAACATGAAACTTAAACAGAAAGTACGGCGCACTGTGTAATTCCCAGTGGAACTGTTTTTAATTGCATGCATAAGCAATGCCCTCCGAATACATTCCATTCTGCTGCTCTTATTGAATTTAATACTTTTCAAACAGGGAGACTTTACAAATTTTATATCCCATGCTGTAGGCATTTGGCTGTTGATGATCTGAACTCAGATTGAACTTGCAGTTTATTTTAGCTCTCAATATTTAGAAGACTGCAGTGGCCAAATTAACTGTGAGTTACTGTAGTTCCCTTCAGAAGTCAAATAAATGTGCTGAAAGTTCTGATGTAAAGGTCCCGTATTATATAAAGTGAGAATCCCCTGCCTTTTTGATTATAAATTAGGTCTAGGTGAGAGCTTGCTGATGCCATGAGAGCCAAAGTAGCCAGAAATATAACAATGGGTGGACCAAGCAAGTAACTGGGTGCACAAGGAAAACTTAAGGCCCCATATTGTATAAAGGTAGATTTCCATGTCTTCTTTGAATATAAAGCAAATCTAGGTTCTTTATTAATACTGTGAAAGTATCAAAGTGCTCAGTCCACAGAGAAATGCACACAGCCTGTATTTAGAAACTGAGCCTTGAAACCAGCTGTCAGGAGGATTTATGTAACTTTGTGATGTCACAACAAAGCAGTCACTGCTCTCAGCGCTTGGTTTCTCTGAGTGTTAACCTGAAATCTGCTATATTTTTATTTGATCACTCAGAAAACAGTCAGCCAATCAGAAGAGAGACTCTGAGCCTCTCTTGTGATTGGCTCACTGACCTGTTGTTGTTAGAGCTCCAGAGAGAAGCCTGAGAGGGGAGATGTAAAACTACACTGAGATGGTTTTTGGTTCTTAAAACCACAAATATGTCTTCTTATGGATCAACACTTCAAATAAAACACAAGAAAAGTGTAAAATATGGGACCTTTAATTTACTGGGCTACATGGTAATCAATTATTTAGCTGGACCACACGCATATAAATATTAGGTAGATCTGCACTGGCATTAGTCAAAATGAAATCTGAATCTTTCTATAAATTACCAGGTATTTCCTGTGTCTGTAATTTCAGCGAAAGTTAACAACGCAGCAAGAAATCCTTTAGCCTCTATTTCATGAATGTCATACTCCATGGACTGCTGGTGCAGCTGTTATTCATGCATATTCACTGATTCACTGATGATCATAATGATCACAATAGACCAGCATGGCTTGATGTCTTGAATGCTTAATGTCCAACAAGTGTGTCTGCTGGAGGAGGCAGATATCATCTTCCTGTTCCAGTTTGTCACATTTGGAACATTAAAGGAAACAATGCTCAGAATAAAGTCAGTGACATAGAAGGTGAGGTTCAGTTTATTGAAGGTTATTAGTTTTCAGGAAACATCATAACATTATTACCAAAGGATTCATGCCATTCGACATAAAAAAAGTGAACTTTTTGCAGGGGCTGGGGGAGAATTCACGAAAATCAGTAGAATTAATGGTCTGCGAACCATGTAAGCGTGTGGTCTATGCAGAAATGCATTGCGATCCATCCAAAAGTTATTGAGACTGCCGCCTGGACAAAAGTGGTGGAACAACCATCGGCAAAACATTTCCAGCCTTAGAGCTACACTGCTAGCATGGCTAGAAGTACTGGTTTCAGGTACTATGAGGCATTTGAATGGAATGAACTGCAAACTGCCCTCAAAGCGTCATTATTTTACGTATTTCATGACTATTGTTTTTGTTAATTATTTGTTTCTTAATTTTTCTTGTATTGTGTAGTTCTATTGTCTTTTTGTTGGTTGTCTCTTCTGACTGCTTCCTGTTCTCTCTTGGAAGGAAGATTTTAATCTTAAAGAGACTGATTGATTAAATAAAGATTAAATAAATAGAATAATTTATTTCCCTCATTAATCTACACTCAATACCCCTTAATGACAAAGTGAAAACAGAACTTTACAATGTTTAGCAAATTTATCACATTGACGTATTCAGACCCTTTGCTATGTAACTTTAAATTTAGCTCAGGTGCCTCCCATTTGAGATGTTTCTACATGTCGACTGGGGTCCACCTGTGGTAAACTCAACTGACTGGACATGATTTGGAAAGGCGCACACCTGTCTATATCAGGTCTCGCAGCTGACGATGCATGTCAGAGCAAAAACCATGAGGAGGAAGGAGCTACCTGCGGAGCTCAGAGACAGGATTGTGTCGAGGCTCACATCTGGGGATACAAAAGAAAATCTTCTGCATTGAAGGTGCTCCAGACCACAGTGACCTCCATCACCCTTACATGGAAGAAGTTTGGAACAACCAGGATAGAGCTGGGCGCCCGGCCGATCTGAGCAAATCAGGGAGAAGGACCTTGGTAAGAGAGGTGACCAAGAACCTGATGGTCACTCCGAATGGGCTTCAGAGATCCTGTGTGGAGCTGTGCAGAAAAGAAAGAAACTTCCAGAAGTACGTCCATCACTGCAGCACTGCACCAATCTAGGCTTCATGGGAGAGTGGCCTCTCCTTAGTGAAAGTTTGCAAAAAAAAACACCTAAAGTACTCTCCGACTGTGAGAGACAAGATTCTCTGGTCGGATGAAACCAGGATTGGACTGTTCGGCCTAAATTCTAAGCGTCATGTCCTGAGGAAACCATGACAATTACAAGTGCTCGTCCTTCTGGAAGTCTCCAATGTCATGTAAGAAGCAAAGAGAGATTTACAGTGTACTTGATATCAGATAGACTGGTTTTTACTGTTGAGCTCCTCAAGATGTGAGTTGACTCACAGGATGAAATTATGTTGTCATGACAACCAACTACTAAGCAATTTTCACAATGAACTCCCTCAACGCCAAGAGTTCATCAAGTTTAACTCACCCCTGAGAGAGAAAAATACCTGCTGACAACTTCTTTATAATTCTGACTCCTGCCAATAAGCGGTAAAGGATTGTTGACAAACCTTTTGGGTAAGTATTTAATTCAAGTTTTTAATTAAGTATGTAGTCTACACAACACTTAAAAGCTTAAAAACAACATACAAATTATGGTCAAAACCAAACATGATCATAATGTGTAATTTAATCCATTCGGTTTGAGTGGCTGGTGTTTATGTTTTTTATGTTCACATGTGGGTAAAAAAGTCTCTTCTTTGCCAGGAGTCAGTATGTAAATCTGTCTGTGCAGGGCTAAAAGTGGCTTGAAATGTTTTCATGTTTTTCTTTTTCTTTCTTTACAGCTTCATGTACTTCTGCCAAGAAACACGCTCTCAGCAAACATAATCAGAAAGCATTGGAAACTGATTACTCCAGTGTGACATTTTGAGATGGAGAGCTCTCCCAGCTGCAGAATATGTTTTGTATGATTGTTCAAAATCAACAAATGGGTTTGGAGCAGCCAATTTCCGTATATCATGGCGAGCGTGCGTCATCGGCCTCAGGGTTAATTTGTGCATCACTTGGTGTTGGGTACTGAGCCACAAATGGACAGTAAATGGAAATGAAGATAATACTCCAATCTACGACAAAAACATTGTTTCTGTTCCTTAAGGCACCTGATGTTTTGTACAGTGGCTGGAAATTTAAGAGGGGGTGAAGGGTAAGGTTCATAGCCTGTGTGTTGGCCTTAAAACAGAAGTGCGGGTCTGATTCGATATTAAGGTTAATCAGTCCCTGTTTACTCAATAATGGCTGTGTCCCGCTCTCATCCATAAAGAGACAGAAAAGAGTTTCCTGTTGCCACTGTAATTTGTTGCTTTTTATTTATGGGTTATGATCATATTGATAATTAGTTCACATTCTAGGGGTTGACCTTTGACCCCTATGAAGTCAGAGAGGTCAGTGGCATAGTTTGACTGGAATAAGTGCAAACGTTTTTTTTCTGTAAAAAACATATCATAATAGATGTGAAAGGGTTATAAATACACCTGTCCTACGAGTTGATCCGTGACCTTTGATCTACCTGTTTAGCCTTTTAGAGATGTTGCTCATGATTGATTAGTTATGCCTGCAGAGATGTGAAGGGGGTGCTCTCAGCCATGGTGCTTCATTCTCGATGAAGCTGCCAGAGAGGAAGCATTGTGTCTGAGCATCTTTATTAATATTTTTCCTTTTCAGGTATGTAATGAGTTTTCATGATTTTTAACTATGGAAAATGTTGCTAAGTCGTTTTGTGTGTTATAAACACTTTAACTGTCTTTGGAGTAGTTGCATGTTTAAATCTGTAATCTGTATCAGTGAACTGCTGAAGCCGCTAGCTTAGCTCTGCCACTCCACATGGAGCGGCACCTCGTGAAGCAGGTGTATGACGCATGAGGCGTGCATGTTGAGATGTTTAGCAGTAAGAGATGTTATAGCATAATGTTGGTATTGTGTATGTGTATTTGGTTAATTCCTACCAATTTGTGAGTTAACTTGAAAATGTTTCTTTAACAATTATAGTAAGATAAGACAAGAAATAAGGAATATGACAAGTACAATAGAAAAGGTTTTACATATATTTTTTACAGTACATTTAATTTTAATAATTTAAGTCCATGTTTATTAGTTTAAAGGACAATTCCATGGGTCCTGACCTGTCACAATTGATTTCACCTTTTGAAAGAAGACGTATAATGATAATATACTTACCTGTTAAAGGACAGAGGAAAAAGCAGAGTGGAAAATGGAAATGAAAATGCATATTTTGGTATATTGTAATATTCATGTTTCAAGAACTTTTGTAACTTTGTAAGTACTTTTGAAACAAATACATTCTCAATGAAGCTGCCAGAGAGGAAGCGATGTGCACGAGCATCTTTATTAATATTTTCCCTTTTCAGGGTTTATACCGCCATATCTACTTTCAGTTACATGAACAAAGTCACACCTTTCACTAATTAGCTGGATTGCCTTTTTTTTTTAGCTATAAACTACAATGTTTGACACCTTCACATTTATTATAAACAAATTTTTAACTTCCACTTACAAACCAAAATCTGCATGTTTGTATAATGTTGCTACTAATTACATTAAATGTTAATTTTCTAATGAGTGATTAAAGAAAGAAAGGAAGCGACACTCAGCTATTATGCACCTAAACTGTGCAACACCCAAGAAAATGAGAGGGGCGGGCTCAGCAGACATTTTTAAACAAAAATTGAAAACATACCTTTACAATACGCTTTAAATGTTTTTCATTCATTAACTTAACTCCCTTTCTCCTTTGAGCTGCATCGTGTGTATAAAAAGTGTTATACAAATACAGTTTTATAATTAATACGACTACAAAATCACAATTCTTGTACTAACAGCTCCAAAGTCATTAAATAATTATTAATAGGTTTTGTTTTAGATGTGCAGACGGCAACTGACTATATCTTTCTTTTTCCTTTTTTTTCACACAAGAAGCTCTTTTTTCTTTTTTTAATCATGGATGAAGTTGTTACATGGTGTCTGCATCATCATATCCGCCCTTAAAGTCAAAGTGGAACTGAAGACCCAAAAACATTTTTCCACATGTTTTGACAGACAGTGTAATTCAACGCACAAAGCATGAATAACTCCAGACAGACATATCGGTTCACAGGAGCTTTTGTGCAGACTCCGTTTGAACTTTTTCATCTCACTTCTGCCTCACAAACATCATTTAGCTGTCCACTGCAAAAGATTCCTGTAGTTTAAGAGAAAATCCAACCTGAATCGTTGCTGTACGAAAGCAATAAGCTGCTTTAAAAAAAGCTTTAAACACCTTATTCACGTCACTCAGTTTTTCAGGAGTGCTTTCAGGTGTGTTTTTCATACTGAGTGAGTATTCTGTACTTGGAAAAAGAAAAATGCTGCTCTAAGACGATTATATTTGATATACGGCTATCCAATCCATCATGACTAAACCTGTTAGAAATGGAAACCGAAAGTGTTTCAATGGCAGAGGTGCAGTCTGGGGAAAAAAAAAAATCTTATTTCTCAAACTTCTGAAGAATAAAAATGCCTCATCTTTAGAAAGCCTCATACTCTTTAGTGAGGTTTCAGTGGGCTTCAAAGAGGCCATAAAACTTTGTGTTGTTTCTTTACATTATCATGACAAAAAGGGGAATTGAGTATTAATATGACAGTTGTGTTATTCCTGTAGCTTCTGTGAACACTAAAATTCACTGAAGTGTCAAAGTTATGAAAGGTGCAGTCATAAAGCTGTAGATGGCTGAGATTTTTCTCTCACTTCCACTGTGGTGGGTGGTTATGTCAGCTCTGTATACAGTTTGTGTGTGTGTGTGTGTGTGTGTGTGTGTCTGTGTGTGTCTGTGTGTGTCTGTGTGTGTTTCTGGTGTAAGCACACATATGATGTCTTTGACAGGTCTTTTATTTAAAAGCTCACTTTTCATAACTTTCATCACTTTTCCATAAGCATCCAAAACCCTACAAACAAAATGCCATGAATAAAGAGGACAGAACAGAAAAAACATGCCTATTTAGCTTTTTTTTTAACCATTAAATTATAACACCGCTCAGCTTACGAACTTATGTTACTGTGATTTTTCTGCACAGTGACACAACCATGTAGAAAGCCTGCTAACGTGCAGCATACTCAGTCAGCGTTACAACAGGTATTTCATTATTCAGTCATGAAAAAAAAGGAAACACGATCTAACACTCTGATCCATAAAAACAGCACAGCATCAATGTTTATGCACATAGTAATTAAAAATCTAGACTATCAGCTCAAAAAGATTGTCAGTGTGAATACTGTTATGATACCTTTAATTATATTTGTGGTGTGTTACTGTGCTACATTAAAGTTTTCGTTTTAAATTATCCACTGACAATTTTAGTTTATAAAATTTCTTTTTTTTTTCTTCTTCTTTTTATTTAAGGTTAATTTACCTCAATTAGCATATAAAAAATATATGTTAAAGACCAAGCATCATTTCAAATGTTTTATAATATCTTAGTAAGAATTCTCCCTTATTTTTTTCTTTATTCTCATACTCTCTTGTTAAAGGAGCTATTTGTTAGTTTTGTTAATGGTTCATAGGCAACGTTAGCATTAACAGCTGTTTACTTAGCAGTCTTGGCAAGCGTTTCAGCCATTCGCAAAACAAGAGGTTAAACTACGTCCCTTGAGCAGTGCTACTGTTTCAGGGCAGACTGGACGCCAAAGTGACTTGGTATCGGAAAGTGATGAGCTGGGGCGAATGGACCCAGGCTAGCTGGTTAGCATGCTAACTTTAGCAGAAGAAAAGAAGTGATAGAAATAGAAACCAAACAAGAGGATTGCTTTTCCGCCAGTGGAGACATTAAAGGAATGAAGTTTGAACTCACAATGTTTCTTCTAGACTACCCAGACATTCCCAGATGAGAAGACCTGGAAGAACAGGGCTCTGCAATTCAGTTTTCCAACCTATACTGAAAAGCAATGATTTCCTGTTTTCGGATTTACCCAGTACAACATTTGTTTAATTGGCTTAGCATCACCACCATCGACATTGTGTTCGATTCAGTGAGTGCAGCTTGGTGTCCTGCCAAACAGACATGGAAAACCCTGGATCAGCTGGATCAGCTCCACCCCGGTGCGAGTCAGGCAAATGTGGCAACAGTTTATCTATGCCGTTCTCATTAGACCCCAGCAGGGTGGATGGAGACACCAATGTACCAGCTACACAGATGGCCTGAACATCTGGCTGTGAACCCAAGGAGGTTAGCTTAGAGGTGCTTGCATATAATACTTGGAGCAAATTCACTTGACAAAGCGGGCCAGGTGACCGTCACAAAGGAAAGTATATTACATATTAACAATTGCTGGAAACAAACAGAACGTCAGCACTGACTTTGTCCTAAAACCCTGGATTATTCAATAATACATGAACATAGTTGGTAAAATTGATTAATGGAATCCAGACAGTAAAACTGTGGAGATTTGGACCCCACTGTACATGAATCTTTACCAGAGGCTTTCCACTATGCTTCAGTAGTATCCTTTCCTTGCCTTAACATCCTTACCACTTTCCTTTAGGTAATTAACAAAAGCCCTTTATGCAAATATGCCTGTATAGTTGGTTAAAATGACCTTTGACCCCATGGAGGACAAGTTGAGGATAGCAGAACCTAGACTAGTGAGATTACAGCAAAGGTTACGTTAATGTATGGCTTCTATCGATTTATTTAGCAAGTGTAGCTTGATCTTCTAACCCCTCAAAGCCAATATATTGATTCAAGTCCATGTATATCATCAAAGTAACACCCACTAAACCACCTCAGGTACTGTCACCTTGTTTGTATTCTGTCCCAGTCTTATTTCAGACTTTGGTAGTCCTTTACAGACATTTATTGAATTGTCTAAGGTCATAGCAATTATCGAATGGAGTGGCATTTTGAGATGTTTTTTTTTTTTACCTTTAAAGTAAACAAAGTGATTAATTAAGTGAACAAGGTTAGACAATAATATTGAACACTGAGTTATTTGTTTTCGGCTTGTCAAAAATGTAAACGTAAATGAGTCGATGTGCTTTCTTCATTTCTCTTTCCTTCTGCGAGTGCAGATGTGAGGATGCTGATCACTGACACTTTATCAGAGCCGAGCGGCTCTCACTTCAACAGCACTTGACGGTAAATGGCAGTTAAAAGTGCAGGCAAAAAACAGTGCCATCCACAGCAGGTGTTGTAGCCCCCACACACACACACACACAAACACACACACACACACACTGACACGCTCTCCGTATTAGAAGCATAATAATGTGAAAATGACTTCAGTGTCAACTCAAGCGGATGTAGAGACAGTCGGCTGCTCTTTCTCACATCAAACGGAGTCAGCAGACATCTGCTGAATGGCAGCTGGGAAGGGTGTGTGTGCGTGTGTGTGTGTGTGTGTGTGTGTGTGTGTGTGTGTGTGTGTGTGTCACACACACACACACACACACACGCACACACACACAGAATGGTGGAGTAGTTGATGGAGAATGGAGAGGATTGCCAACCATGGCTGCAAACATACTGACACCGCATCACACACACACACACACACACACACACACAGAATGGTGGAGTAGTTGATGGAGAATGGAGAGGATTGCCAACCATGTCTGCAAACATACTGACACCGCATCACACACACACACACACACACACACACACACACACACACTCACTGCCCTTGGTAAAGGACACACTGTCTACTCATGTTGGGATGGACATTTTTATTATTATTATTAAATATTTAAGCCTTGATAGCAGGGTTGCTCTAATGATGACAATGTGGGTTCGTTCTTTTGGTCTGCCACCAGACTGAAATATCTCCACAACTATTGGTTGTTGGCTTTTCATTCTAGTTTATACAGACATTCATGGTGCCCAGAGGAAACATCCAAATGATTTTGCTTATTCCATGACTCATGCCCTAGTGCCACCTGGAGAACAGAGTTTTCATTTATCCAGTGAAATATCTCAACTACTGGATGGATTGCTATCACATTTGGTTGACACATTCATGTCCCCTGCAAAGTGAACTGTTTGTTTTCTTGACATTACCTCTAGTGCCATCACCAGGTCAGTTTTATTTTTATTTGTAGTTTATGTGTATGTATCAAATATCTGCAAAACCAATGACATTCCATCAGCTTCAACTGTACCTTGCGTTTAGTGTTAATTAGAAAATGCTAGCATGCTAACAATGCCACCGTGCCACTGTCACTGTGGCATTGTTAGCATGTTGACATAAGCATTTGCCAAAGTTCAGCCCCACAGAGCTGCTAACGCAACTGTAGACTCTTGTTTTCATACAACCTCGTTTTTTTTTTTTGGTAGTTTTCGGATACTGTCTTCCTGTAAAAAAACAAGCCCATAGGTCATCTGTGCAGCAGGTTATTATGACCCATAGTTACATTTTGTTGCTAGGCGACATCTAGTGGTCGTAGTAATTATGACAGGAGCAAAGGGGAAAGTGCGGTGACGTAGTATAAAGAGAGACAAAGTCCACGTCAGGAGGAGGTTGTGGTGGATGGATGAATATGACACAGGAGAGCGGTGTTTGATTCCCATGTGGAAGTAGCAGTTTATGTTGCTTCTATTATCCATAACCATTAAACAAAGTTAGCCATGTTGTTATTATTGTAACCATGACAACAGAGATTGTATACTTTACAGTATTTTCTTCTCCTAAACATAACCAAGCCATGACCGTGTATTATAGTAACCATGGCGACAAAAGTCTGGTACGTTGCTCTCTGTACAGTCCGCATGTTTATCATTGTAACCTGTCATGAATCCCTCCAACTCTTACTTTGTTTTCACCTCATTTTGTTTCTTGTCTCATCACTAACTCTCCTGTCATTTCAGATCCTGCCTCTCAATTAGACCATGCACTCTGCTCATCACCTTCACCTGGTTTTCCCCGCCCATCTCCACACCTGTGGCTCATTCTCTCATCAGTCCCTCTGTATATATACCTGTCCATTCTCCCTTCCCCTCTGCCAGATTGTCTTGTGTCTTACTGACAAGCTTTCTATCGTTACTTGCCCTGCTCTGCCTGAACTACCTGCCTGTTTTTGGACCTCTGCTCTCCTGCCTGCTCCCCATTGGATTTGTTTGTCTGATCATCACCTGATTTGAGACTCTGTCTGAATTCAGTAAACTGAGCTTTCTTTGAGACTCTCCTCACTCATTGTCGTGCTTTTGGATTCACATCGGTCTGTTTTCATAATCCTCACATAACCACGACAACCAAGGTCCAGTATGTCTGCTACTATAGGGGCACTATTTCACTAGAGACAACATTGAGATTCATTTGAAGTTGTGTTTCTGCCCAGTATTCATTCTTATTTCAGGCCCTGGATGATATGGGATGGTGTGTCTCCAGCACGAAAACATATTAAGCTGAAGCCCTGAAGTCAGTAAAGACAATCCCAGGGCCCGTCAAGGTCATGGATACACCGTGGAAACGATTTGTTCCAGGCTTCATTGACCATTACAGTTTTCATGGCTCTATATCCAATGCATGCATTATCTTGGTAGACTTACCCCTGGAAAAAAAAATAAACACAAACACATACACACACTCTGACTGACACAAAGAATATAATACCTTTCAGAAAACTGTAAAAGTTGTTTTCCTCCAGGGATTAACCTTGATGACGTCTTGCTCCAAAAAAGTTCTTTGCTGCCCTTCTTCAAGTTAGGGATTGGTATTGCCCTGCCTTGATCCCATAATGCAAACTGACAGCACCACTATCATCACACTGTTTAACTCAAGATTTTCCTTTAGAGATAATAATGAACGTAATACTTTACATTAAACATATGAAACATTGTAATGAGAATCTATAGTAATATAGGAGAAGGTGAGTCCAGTGTGTGTGTGTGTGTGTGTGTGTGTGTGTGTGTGTGTGTGTGTGTGTGTGTGTGTCAGAGGGACAGATGCTGGCGTGGCGGGGGCACCATCCCCATGACAGGTGACAACTCTAGCTGCGTTGAAAACCTTATGGCCAACGGAGTAGGGTCACATTGTTAGTTAAATACTTTGTGCTTCTCCAGGGGGATCGCTTTAACCTGCCTGACAAACCTTATGGTGAACTGATCGGGGCCGTGCACGGCAAGGCAGGGGCATTTTTCAGCTCACCAAAAAGTGACGTTTAGAAAAGATATTAAGGTCACATTTGGAGTGAAACACTTTGTGGTTCTGTTTTAAGTTTTATTTAAATCTCAAAAGTCATTGCCAAAAACAATTATCAAAATGACTTTGAAAATGATTAAACCTAGTACATTTTTCTTATTGGAAGAAAATAAAGGTCTTTGGAAATCCACTAGAAATGCTCAGATAGCTCCAAGTCTCTGAGTGAGTAGGCTGTTATATGTTGGGTGTTTGATTGACAGCTTGGCCAAAACAGCAAACAACTTTAAAGCCAAGGACAGACCGTGTTTTGTTAGCAATGGTGCTGAAGAATAAGACAATACAATTTAATATCCAAACAGACTAGACCTTCAACTGAAAATCTTTTTCATTACTGATTAATCTGCCAATTAAGTTTTGATTGATCTTTGATGATTTATGAAACAAGAGCAGCGAATTTGTGATATTTTCACAATGTTTGCTTGAAAAATGAAACAATTCATCAACTATCAAAATTGTTGCTGCTTATTTTTGGGCTGATCAATCAATTAATAAACTCATTGTTTCGGCTATAAAACAGATCACTGTTGACATTAATTTGCAGATTAATTAATATTCAGGTTGTTCAGCGAGCTACAGCTGACAAGCCAATTATCTAGCCTGCTAAATGATGCAGACAGAGTGCAAATGTTTTTGCGGTGTATCACCCCAAACAGCCAATATACTTACTGTTTGGAGTGATATGCAGACATCTGGCTAGGTGCAGATGTTAGCTGTAGGTAGCATGAAACGTGCAGTTTAGACTATTGACTGCAAATAACTTCAGTTGTGTCTGTTATGTGACTCCAGTGTTTCTCCTTTTTTCTTTTGCAACTGTAAACACTTGGGATGAGTTTGAATCTTTCACTCACATTGATTTTCAGAGACAGCAATTCACACCAGCTAGGGCAAATTCTATTTGTGTCCACTCACTTTTCATTGATTTTCTATGCAGTTGCACTGCCTTTAAAATTTGCGCTGCAATCTGTGTCACCAACAGCCGGTGACAGGACAGTAATGATTTGAAATTAAATTATTGGCAACATGTTAAGAATTTCTGTCACCAGCAACACCAGATTTCTCCTTTTTTATACTGTCGCAAAAAAGTGTAAAAAAGTTTGGTTTCTGTCTTCTGTCTGTATTTAAAAAGCGGCTATTTGTATTTTTTCTCTGCCGCTGAATGTGGTTTCTTGCTGGGAACAGGTGGTGGTGATCGTCACTTGACAAGAGCTTTGGCCATCATTGCTTTTACAAGAGGTTATAATACAATCTCTTAGCAGCGCCACGTCTTCAGAACAGACTGGAGGCTACAGTGAGTCGCTATCGGAAAGTGAGCAGACGGGAGTTCACATAAGTGTTGCTTTCCACCTCTGGAGAGACAGATGTTGGTGAGTAAAGAAATTAAGTTTGATGCTGAACTCAAAACATTTCTTCTAGACTGGTAAGTAAACAGCTGTTAATGCGAATGTTAGCTATGTAGCGATAGCAAAACTTACAAATAGTTCATCAGGTCATACTGCTTGTTTAAAAAAAACATTAACATGCTGTAAAGCTGTCTTGACTTTGCTTTTTGCTTTACAACCTGGTTTTCATTCTAATAGTTCTGGTTGTAATTCCTTCCTGTTATGATACATGAACACTTTAACCACGGGTTCCATTGAAAACACCAGTCATCACATTATCCACAGCTCTTATTTTGAAGTGAAAATTAAACATCAAAGTTATTACCCTGCTCCAACTGTTTGTAATTTACAAATACACCCACATAATATTCAACATTCAAGTACTAAGCATAAAATTAGACCCCTCCCTACATGCCCAGTAACACACACATGCACACACAGTGAGCGAGTTAATATGCAGCTGTATGTGAAGTATCGGTGTTTCATTACCAAAGGGATCTAAAGAGGCATCTGCAGGATCTGCTGATCCAGCAACAGCTGGAGACTAGAGGGATGATGGATGTAAAGAAGCATGCATGGGGAAGAAAACTGATAGAGATAGAGCTGGGAAAAGGCAGGAATGGTCACAGCAAAAAAAAAAAAAAAACGAAGCTCAGGGGTGTAGAAAGGATGGAAATGGAAAGAGAGGGAACCCTTTCTTATCGCAAGTAATAAAAAGCTTTAATAAAAAAAAAAGGTTTCTCTGTGAATAAAGCATATTTGTGGTGTCGTTTTTGGCAAAGTTTGAATGAGAACCCTGTCTTGACAAGAAGTGCTTAAGGAATGGAAAATGTAATAGTATCTTTGGACTGACACAGGAGCAGGGCGAGGTAACAATTTTCTGGGTGTCATTTGCCCTGCTGTCATGAGACTCGGTCAGTCCAGAGAGCAGGCCGGGAGCTTTACACTGTCATTGGAACAGCACAAAAATTGGAAAAGCAAGGACCAGTAAAAATGTATCCACCCAGGAGTCATGTATTGACTCTTATACTAATAGAACAGAAGTTGTGTATTGACCGTGAGGCTTAAGGCTTCTCATTAGCAAAGTCATTAACTATGGTTAGCAGTCCATGTATTGACATTAAGGTCAGTTTGTGGTGCTCTGAGGTGGTGTAGAGATTTAAGATCACATGAGAAGGCTCTGAAGGCTGTTTGCATTTCCATCTCATTATGTGCAGTAGAACTTAACTTATCATTAGTAGTTTATACCTTTACCTTTAAAACTGCTGCCTTGGATAAGGTGTTAAAACCTGGAAAGAAGGTTTAAAGGGTAAGACAAAGGTTATGTTTTCACTGACAGCAGCCTCAGAGATATAAAGCTCTGTCAGCCTTTTGACTGTCTACACAGTAACTCAAAACACTTTTGTCTGGAATGGTGTTATGTACCTAGACCCTGTGGGCAGCGTGGACTTCAGTAAAAGAGAGGAAGATACACTCACTGGCACTGTAGATGTTGGTGAGAATCAGAATAAGTCTGTTAGAGTAGGTGTCACAGCCCCTTCTGTGACTGTTAGAATAGACATGTTTTTCCCTGTATGTCTTCCCCTGTGTCTCCTCCCCTTTTTTTCTGTAGCACTGGCTCCCTGGTTCACCTGTTTTCCATCCATCATCAAGCTCTGTATAAAAACCCCTGCTCCTCATTCACTCATCGCCAGGTTGTTCCGCTACCCACGTGGTGACACTTCAGGCTACTACTAGAGCGCAGCTAAAAGTTGTGACTAATTACTTCTGTTGTCTTGGATTATCCCTCACCAGCGTCTCTCTCTCCGTTTTCTCTCCGTTACTGCCTCCTCCAGTGCTGCTGCTCGCCCCTGTTGACCCCACTGCTCCCACTCAGACCATTCACCTGCTCCTCACCAGCCATCCTGCTGCAACCAGGACTCTTCAACCCCCCAGCATTCCCTGGTTGTTCAGTGCCTGAATCTGCTCTGGTGTTCGAACTGCATTTTTTTTAGTCGGTAAGAACACCCATGAAGCAGTCTTCTTTCTTTTTTCCTAAGTATCTTTATTTTCCAATGTGCGGATCAGTATGCGTTTGAGTGTATGTGTCTGTATATGTGACGTATACAGAGAACAGGACACTTGAGATTTTTCACACCCAAGTCCTGAAAATAACATAAAGCCAAAACCCAAGCAGAGCGCTGCACTTTGTAGGATTCAACAACAAAAGTGTTCAGTTGTTCAACCTCAGTGTGATCAGGCTCAGCTCAGTGTTTGTTGACGGGAGACTGGTCCCCTCCCATCTCATCACTTTCTCCATCTCTGTCTGCCTCATCTGTCTCCCGACTCTGCTGAGGAGCCATTCAGCAGATGTTTGTTGACTGTGCAGTACAAAGAACAGCTTCACAGTGTCACTATATCAGAGAGTGTTGACAGTCGAGTCTTTCTCACACAGTTATATGATCCACGGAAAGCCGGGGTTATGTTCCTGCGCTGATGTATGGTTTCATTATCTCAATCCTGTCTGTTCAAACTGCTGTTTAAACTGTGTCTTTCAAATCTTTATTTACTTTCACAACAGTTTCACAAATTACACTGGTTGGAAAACTAGTCTGCATTAGATCTGTCAGCATATCTGTTTGCAAGCATTAAGCGAATATCAGATCTAAATCCTCGCTACACTTAACATGCCAAATGCATTCATCCAATGATCTCCAACCATCTCCAGTCCCCAGTATTTCCTCTTCTAATGCTATTCCACTCTCATGACCTGCACCATTGAACCTCCTTACTATATTACCATATTTACTCTATTAACTTTATTTGTTTTCAGTCTCTCTGTGCTGATCTCAAGAGCCCACTTACTGCAGAACGCACGCTTTGTCAGCATGCATAATCAACTTTAGACATTAGATTTTATGCAGCTTCTAAACATGATTTATTTTCTTTGGGGAAGGAGTGGCACTTCTCTATTTTTTTTTTTTATTAAATTTTTTTTTTACTCACCAAGTCATGCTTTAGCATCATCCATCACTGCTCTGTGAGACTGCTCCATCTGTTCTGTGTTTTTCCAGTATCTCCCAATCACTGCTACACATTAAAACTTTGTGAACCTTAAACAAAGTTTGGTAGTGAAGCATTAATGGATAGATAAGAAAGATGTAAATTTCCCTACAGGGATCAATACATGGCTTTTATGAGGTTCACATGAAAGACTGGATCTCCTCTTTGAATCCAAACCGGTAGAAGTTTGGTCCAGCAGCAGGTTCAGAGACACAGCAGATTTTTAGCTGTTATAGCAACCCTATTTGAATCGCACAAGCACAGCAACAAGTGCAGAGTGGTTGTGTGCACGGACTGTGAGGGCTTTTCACCCGCTCGCACCTGCTGTTTTGGTTCATGTAGGTGCAGCAGCACAAAGTGCATAAGGGGTTGAAAGGAGGGAATAAAGATCGGAGGGTGTAATAAATGCACTCACAGCCAGTCACATCAGGCTCTGATGATGACAACAACTCAACATATGAAGAAGCCTCTTGAGGAATTTATATTGTTGTCTGGATGATGCAGAACTGGTGGTCTGGGGTTTTATTGACGACAATAATAATAATAATGATAATGATGATAAAGAAAGTTAATGAAGCTGATTGTATTGTCACATGAATATGTTGCTATTTCAGTTTTAATTCCACTGTATCTCATGTCATAAATGGTCACATCACATCGAAATTTGAGTCATCCGCTCTGTAGATGTAGAGATAGACTTGGACTTGGTGTCGATCTTTCCCAGTCCTCATTTAATATGCAAATGTGATACCAATTTACACTTCTCCTGGTTAGAAATTGTTAAATGGTTTATTTCACCAGACTGGCCTCGAAGTGACACGCCAGAGAAAAGACTGAAAAAAATCTTTTCACAAAAATACCAAAAACTTCATTGGTGCTGCCTCATTTGAATAAACCTCACACCTGTTTGCACCTCTCCTCCCATCAATCAGGTTTATCACAGCTTTTTCACTGGAAACATCTGCCTTCTGCTGCTTGTGATGAGAGTGCTGAGACTGAACCAAAACAGTAAATCTGCAGCCTTTAAAGTTAATCAACATGAGCAACCTCTTTCACATTTGACCCGTTAACATACAGACATTTTGATTAAGTGCAGCGTTAATCAAAAATTGTAAAGTTAAGTTACTTTTTATTTTAAAATCATCATTAATTTCATTTCATTTTTTTGTAAATGTGGCAGTGCTTTCCATTTGTAACCCAGGTTATTTTCTGTAGCTTTAGTTATAGATTTCCCTAAATGCCACTTATGCAGACAATTGGTAAATCCTGTAAATTACTGATGTTCTGTTATATTTTACTTTGGTACTTTTTCCACTGAGATCTCAGGTCATTTTTTTTGTTCTTGAATCCAAGAGAGACTGAAAATTAAAGGGAAAAACGAAAAATGACAATTGAACTGATAACTGAAACATAAGTGTATTTTGGTCCACTTGTGGATACATTTAATTTGTGTATGAAGCACTGAGAATAGAATATTCTTTTTTTTTCTAACCACTACAAAATTTGGTGAACCATTCATTTGTTTTTATCCTATCTTTATGGTATTTTGAGTTAAAGATTTGGATCAAACACTCTTGTTCTTTTGAAGAGGTACTTGAATATATATGAGAAAGGTATCTGAGAAGTGATATGCCATGATATGATATTTTCATAAATACATTCTCCATCTTTTTCTACTAAGTCAGTGGTTGTGTGTGTCGTGTGGGTTGGAGGTCTTACGCCTCTCCTCGTAGAGTCTGTTACTGCCAATCTCCTTACCGAACCTAGTGAATAGTGAACCTAGAACCTGAGTAAACCTGTAATCATATTGAACTGTGAGGTCTTTGATCTGAGGTATTTCAGAGAACTCCAGAATTAAATACTGTAGATACTTAAGCCAAGTTCAGCAGTATAGGAACCCTACTAATGTGCAGGCTACACATTCATTACCATTATTTTAAGTATTGTTGATCTATGTTAGTTTGATTTCTGACAATATACATTACATACATCAAGTTAAATTTTTTTTTTTTTTTTTTTAAGTATAGGTCTCCCCACAGAGGAATAAAATACATCACCATCACAGTGTAATTAATTAATCTGATTCGTCTTTAACTTTCTTGTTGTAAACACTAAATGTTTTTTGGGGTTTTTTTAAACAGACCATTGCAGTTCTTTCTGTCTCAGTTATCTATTAATGAAGCTCCTTCTAGCCTCTCACTCAAACTTTAATGAAACAAAGTTAATCTGATGTTCTGATGAAACACTGAAGATCCTCCACTGAAACTTTGATTGGAGTGTCATCATGCGTGTGGACGTTCTGCTGTAACATACCAAATTATTAACAGACTAATAATCAGAGATTCAGACTGGATAGGGTTACTCACAATTTAATTGTTTTGGCAGAACTTATAGTTTTTCACTATTAAGTCGACCAAGTGCTAAAAGAAAAGTAACCGTGGCAACATTTCTAGAAATATTTCCCGGGTGTGAGTTGAAGCCACCCAGCCTCAGACAAACTCTTTCACCCCATAGCTCATTGTATAGACATTCAGACACACTTCTGTGGTGTCATAGCAACTGACCTGTTGCAGCACTTTAATGGCTAATGGACGCGTTACAAAATGCTTTATGTGTTGTTGTATTTTAAGATGAAGAGAAAACGTTTACAGCTTCAAAATGCAGTCTGATATAAGTATCTTATCATTCACTTTGCAGCAGCTGCTTTGAAGTATATGAAGTCATTTGTAACAATAGCAAAACTTACAAATGGCTCCTTGTTTTTGTGAAAAATGCTATGTTAATGGCGAGCTGGTGGATGTGTGGTCAGTAACTTTACGCTTTCATTATTTTGAGTGTTGATCTGTGAGTTGACCCAGGCAGTTTTAGTAATTGGTATTTTACATTATCAAGTTTTGAGAGGCTTTTGTAGTGTTTACCTGCCCATATTTACAACTATGGGGGACCTCTGGTTCTAAGCTTATTTCACCTGGCATATTACCTGTTCATGTTACCAAGCCTTCACAGACACTGCTGTACATGAAGAACAGATTTATCTTTCCTCCCTGGTGGTAAGCAAAACAAATGGGCCTACTAATGTTAAAAAAACTGTACCATATTACAACACAATAAGGGCTCACACACACACACACACACACACACACACAGTTGGAGAGCCTCTCTTGTGGGAAGAATGCTAGCTACATTGAGGCTTGCAGAGGAGAAAAGCTGCAGCACAGTCACCCGCACAGCTGCTCTCTCTTTTCGGGGAGTAAATCTGCTTTTAGTGATTATGAGAGCACCGCCAACCTCTGTGTATTTTCCTGCAGAGACACAGGAGTGCATGTCTCTCTTCGTACTTGTTACACTGACTACAACTATGCTGCCTTGTGGCAAAACCTCACACGCGGCACGCCAGCTTATCTCCCCTCATTTGCTGCATTTATTTATTCTGTTTTTTTGTTTTTGAAGATTCTGAAGTAGAAGGACCTGGCAAAAAAGAACTGAAGGTATACTTACTCTTCAATGATTACAAGGGTGCTCACCATTTTAGCATTCACAGTGACCAGAGATGTCATCTTTTTTAGTCCACACATTCTTCTTCCCCGTCAAAACCCGGCACCTAAATAACCCATAATGCAACTCAACCAAAGACAGTTTGATCAGAGGCTGAAGTGTGGTATAGCAACTAATATAGCCTCCAGCCACTAGCCTCAAGCAGAGATGTTTTCTTATCTTTTTAATCATTGTCAACAAAAAGCTTTATACAACTTCATTTTCTTTTACATGTGCAGTAGTGCCCTCCCAAGAGCAGACTTATAGTGTGTGTGAATTTCCCCTTTAAAGTATTCATATTCTATAAAGCGATTTCCATGTCTTGATTGATTGTAAACCAGATCTAGGTGCTATATAAATGCTGTAAAAGCATCAAAATGCTCAATTCATGGAGAAATACACACAGTCTCTTTAACTTTGTGATGTCAAAATGAAACAGTCACCGCTCTCAGCCATGCCCCCCGGCACAGACCATCCAGACCCACCTTTTTTGTTGTAACTATATTAACAACACAACACCAAGTGGTCATTGTGTTGCTGAGCTAGCAGGAAATACTGCGTAATCGTTGGATGCCAGGAAGCCAATATATGAAGGAAAACCAGTGGCTGAGGTTTATTTTTTCTGAAATAGCAGAGCACTTTAGTCTGACATTAACCGTCAGTTCAGCTCATTTCAGCTCTTACTATCGCCATTTGCATTTACTGGTGACTTTTATCAAGCTACAGTAGGCTACAGTGTTTTGTCTGCTTTCTGAGTGACATATGACAAATCCAACCACAGTCAGCCAATCAGAAGAGAGGCTCAGAGACAATCACAAAATGGCTGTTCTTGCTAGAGCTCCAGAGAGAAGCGTGAGAGAGGAGATGTAAAACTATATTGAGATGTTGCTTTGTACTGAAAACCATTCTTATGGATATAACAACACTGGAAAAGTGTAAAATATGGGACCTTTAAGATTGTTGTTGACACAAAACTGATGTAATCTCTGAAAGAGAGTGAACAGAGTCTGTAAAAACATACAGTATGTACTCTTTGTGTTCCCACTCAGAGTAAAACTCTTCTTGTCCTTTAAGATGTGTTTAACTTTGAGAATATGGGGGACTTGTCTCCTATGGGACCCATTGTGGATTGCTTCTTTGATGACACGGACCAATCCTCCCAGGTAGTAACATCATCCAGTTGCGAGAGAAGAAAGGATGTCCCCCCCCCCCACCCCCCACCCTTGTGTATAGCGTGGGCACGGTGACATGCGTGGGCTCTGCTGTTGCCATGACGCGCCTCATGTAATGCAATGCTTCCACAGTCGCCATGGTAACCCAAGTTAGACAGCCACAAGGTTAAAAGTAGAACATCCCCTTGGAAACACATACATACTTGGAGCATTGTCTCATCAGTGGTTGTGATAGCTGCTGTTCTTTTCATGTTTACTTAGCTGTTATTAGGCTAGCGGAGAGTTTTCTCAGCAGAGCACATGTTCCTGCATACACATGGTTAGTTCAGCTTTATTCACTGTCATTACGCAAATAATGGTATGAAATGTGCCCAAAGAGAGAGAGTGAGAGAGAGGAAGGGAGAAATACTTTTTCCTCTGCCTTGGTTCTTGGGTAATGCTATATTTCTCAGTAGTGTCCCAGGCTGACAGAGTTCAAGAAAACCTCCTTTGATGTTTGTGCTTCAATAATTCTTCACTCCGGCTCCTTATGTCATATTACTGCAGCAGCTGCCAAAAGGGGGCTTTCACCTCTCAGGCTTCTCCATGCAGCACTGACTTGGCAATGAAAAGATGGTTGTGAAGCCTATAAGCCAGGCCTCTCGGCTCTTTAAGCTACCAGTTCACAGCTCACAACCACTACAGAGCAATTGTGCTCAGGCAATTTCCACTGAAAACTACAGATCAGGACCCATATTTTCTTCTCAGTGAAAGCATTAGGAGGAATCCCACGCCTGTTTTCACGTCTGCTGTGTTGAAATAGTTTAGTGGACTGAACACGTCTCTCGTCTTCTAGTTGGCTGGCTGCGACTCACGCCCCATTGAAACCCATGTCTTAGTCTATCTGGGTTGCTGAACTCACTGGTTTAAATGGAGATTGGAGTTTGAGTTGTACAAACATTTCTGGGAGGCAAAATTATTCAGGAGGCAGAAATAATCTCATTAAATGAACTGGAGCTCAGTGGGAAGAGCCAAAGAAGCATAGTTTATATGGCCAAATGAAGTAATATCACACAGAAGCCTGTTGGAAAAGACAGAGACATAGCTAATATGTTAAAGCTCCCATATTGCATAAAGTGAGATTTCCATGTCTGTTTTGATTATAAAGCAAGTCTATGTTCTATATTAATACTATGAAAGTATCAAAGCTCTCAGCCCACAGAGAAATGCACACAGCCTGTATTCAGAAACTCAGCTTTATTATGAGCCGTTAGGACTTCTGGAACTTTGTGATGTCACAACAAAGCAGTTACCCCTCTCAGCCAAGAGCAAACCCTGCCCACCTGGACCCACCATCCTTGCCGGATTTACTTTATCCGAGTGTTAACCTGAAATCTGCTGTATTTTTATTCCATCACTCAGAAAACAGTCAGCCAATCAGAAGAGAGGCTCAGATCATTTCAGAATCCTTACCGCAGATTATTTTCAGTCCACCTGGAAGCTGCTGTCGCTGGAAGCAGTTAAATTCATTCTTTCCAAGACGATCAAAGAAATATGTAAGTTTACTGGAAACAACCTGCAGAACATGCAGCACTCTCGTGTCATGCTTGACGTCATATTTTTGGCCATTTTTCTTTTTCAATGACAACTGAAATGAAAACTCACCCTAACCTTTTTCATGGATGTAGGTAGCTTGTAGCTATAAGATGTGATGTAAACAACATCTTTTTAAATCGCTGAACAGAATGAGGATGTGGTAAAACCGCAGATTTTTTGCCCAGACTTTAAGTTGTTCGGGGTCTGTCCTTCTGTCTAACGAGCATCAATCCATCTTTAGTTTTAGAGGGATTTCTAACACGTGTAGGAAAGCTTTTATTGCACTTAGCTCAATGAGTTGTCAACGTGTCTCTCCTCCACTCCGCTCCGTCTGTGGGGAGGGGCTAAGACACCCGAAACACAAAGCAGAGAGAAACGCCACTGTAAATGACAAGCAAAACAAAGTAGAAACTCTAACACTGAGCTGAAATGAAACGAGTGCACAGGGGAAACTCTGGGATGTTAGACTGGTAAATGACTGTGTGTGTTTTTTGTGTTTGTGTGTGGTGATTTTCTTAAGAGTGTAGGAGCTGTGGACAAACCCAGGACAGTCTACCACTGTGCATGAGAGACTGCAGCTGGGTGTTAACGGGAGTCGTATGTTTTGCTTTGTTTTGATCTATGCATGTATATTCATCGCAGAGACAGGAGCAGAGAAGCTCCAAAGGAAGGGAGCGCTGCAGGAGAAGACTTTGCAACCAGCAATTTTTATTCACATGCAAACCAAAAAACTTGATGTTATTCCTTGCATGAGTACTTTGGGCTTTTGAGTTTTCAATTTCTAAGTGAACAGTCGGTGCAGCCAGGCAGTAATGCATCGTACTTGTCTCTGCTAGAGTAAACAGTTTTCAGTCTCGTCACACTTCATGTTGTGTGAATACATTAACTAGGAAATTATGCAGTATTGTAGTATTTAGATAGGAGGCACATTCAGCTGTATGAGCATGGCTGAAAGGACGTAACTGAATGACACAGATTGTGCACAGTCTAACTTTTGACGGTGGAAATGGTAGACTGGCTACACGTCTATAATCTAATGGCCTCAGGTACAAGCTGACTGTGGTACCTTTTTTATTTGAAGTCTGTGTCATGTTGTCCACCTCTGACATGATAGATGGGGTGTAGATGGACGTGATAGATGGTATACTGTACTTGTAGAAAAATTGATCAGCAATGTACAGGTTGTATATGGGCAGACCATGACCCGAATTTAATCTGGCGTGACAGTTATTTATTCAATTACTGTTTTGGTTTGTTCTGTTGGTTGTTATATATATATGTGTGTGTGTATCATATATTTGCTAATGTTGGGTCTGAGCTCTATTAGTAACTGGAAATCATTAGTACTCGGCCTCACACGGGCGGCACCATTATGTTAACAGTACTCTACCTCATGAGCTGGACACCAAATGTGTTAGATTTCGGTTGTTTATCAATTTATTAGCTATCATAAATTAAGGAAATATTAATATTAAAAATATTAATATTAAATAATATCTTTAAAATGAATTAAAGTTCACGGGGCACCAGCCTAAACTAATAGGCAAAATAGCCAATATGGTTTTAGTCTCAATTTATTACCATTAATCTGGAACTCTGATTAATCATTAGCTTACTAACTATAACCAAATTACCAAATCAATAGTAAGTTACAGTTGAAGGATTGGAATTCTACCGAGTAGAGGTTGGCAATATTCACGCTTGTGCAACATTAAAGACACCAGTAGTTATACTTAAAAGGCATTTATTTACAATGGAGCAGAGTAAAGTACAATGTCTAATCTAGCATATACAGGTGTGTGTGTGTGGGTGTGTGTGTGTGTGTGTGTGTGTGTCTGTGGGGACACAGACATAGGCAAGATGGCCGACTCAAAGTGGTCACTGTGACCACATGACCTGAACAAAGAAGACTACAAAGATGGCGGTAAACAAAGAAACTACTAAAATGGCCGCTGAGACCACCTAGTGTGTGTGAGAGGGAGGGTGTGAGTTTCTTTGTTAGCCTAGCTCATGTAATCTAATGGTACCAGGTTAGAGGGGGAAGGTTAGCTTCATGCAGGTTCTAGGACTGAGACGTACTGCTATGTGTGTGAACATACGAGTACTCGATTAACTGTATGACTGACCACAACCTAAGCAAACATTACAACAACAAGACATCAATCAACAAGTACATTAACAAGTTAAGGCTTCTGCTGATTAGCTATGCTGTGCTGTGCTATGCTGTGCTGGGAGAGGTTAGGCCCAGTCCGTTAACGTTACCCGATTCTTGGAACAAGCAAAGAGGTCCTTTCCAGTGGTTTGTAAAATCCAGTGAGTTTGGGGGGTTTCCTGGTGGAATAAAGTCCTGTCTGGCTGTGTTGCTTGCTGGTATCTCCTTTGTTCCCCTCACAGAGTTAGCTGTTCCATGCTAACTCTGCTACGACTCCTGTTGCTTGGAAAATCAGCTGGCCTTGTGTTGTAGCCGCTGATTCTGAAGAGGATTTGGTTCACTCACAGTTAATCCGAAGCAGGTCGCTGTTGTGGAGGAGAAGAGTGTTTGCAGGCTGCTGGTTGCAGGCCGGCGAGAGAGCTAGTTTCTCAGGTAGCAGAGCTGACCTGGGCTGGGGCCTTGTTGCCCTTTGAAGAACCGAGAGGAGAGGGCTGGAGCTGCTCTCCAGAGCAAGCCAAGAAGGGAAGAGAGGGAGAAGGGGTCTAGAAGACTGGTTTTGTTTGTGACACCTTAGGGGGTCACATGTCACACGCTGGCCCACACTGGCTGGCCAGTGGGGTCCATGGGGGGGAAGGGTCATCCCCAGGTGTGAACCGTGAGGAACTGTGGGGTGTGAATTCCTTTGTCCAGTGGAGCAAAGAAACATTTGGTCTATTGAATGACTGAGTCCCAACAGTCCCCCCTTTGTTGTCAGGATGCCACCTGACGTGTCATCCTGAGAGCATAATGTATAGTCCATTTGTCAGTTCATTCAACGGGTAACATCCGGGCATTTGTCAACACTATCTATCTTGGCTAAGCAAGAACAATCAGGTTACAAAGCAGAGTTCAGATAATAACCACAATGATCGAATAGTGTAAAACAACTAACATGTTTCCTAGTTACTCATGGTGTTAGTGAGGACAGGAAAGTCAGTGATGTTAGTTTGTTAAGGTGAGATATAGAGGGTGGCACCTAGAATGACAAGATTTGGAGTGTCTGGGTGAGTGTGCCATGTATATGCAGTGTCCTAAACTTGTATCTGACTTGATTCAGAATTTAGTTTGCTGCTGCTGCTGCTGACAAACCCATTGTGTCCATCTGGAAGAGTGTAGGGTACCCTGAGCCTACTTACTGTCAGTACTCAGTGCGGCGAACTCTGGAGCGCCGGTGCTTTAAGTTTTCCTTAACTTGTGGCACAAAGCTGTAGCACTTTGAGTAGCTGAAGGAAGAACATTCAGAGGCATTGTCACTGTCTGAATTAACATGGTCAGAGATGACGTGGTCATTGTCTGATCCATGTGTTGACTGGTCCTGTGTCTGAGCCAGAATTTCTGCGTAAGGCCGTCTCCTGCTCCTATTGTGGGAGTGCCTATCTCTACGCACTTGGTGGGCGTGGCGGTTACGCTCAGCACCCATATGTGGCCTTTTATCACCCCCCTTCGATCTGTTCTGAGGGTGATCTTTTGAGGTTACATGTCTGTGTGACGCTAAGGTGTTTGAGTTGCTAGGCTCAGTTGTTTTCCCCCTTGCCTTGGAATTGACCATGGTTTCCCAAGCCATTTTTGTCATTTTCTTTATTTCCTGCATGGTGGGCTTACCTTGATGCGTCATCAGTGTAACATGAGTGCGTACACAGGGATGGAGGTTTCGTAGGAACAAAGACTTGAAGGTGGAGTTCTGCTCCAAGCCTGGTGTGTTCCTACCCTGAAAATATGCATGCCTCAAACGTTGGTAAAAGTCATTGGGATGTTCATGGCGGGAGTGTTTGATTTGAGAAGCTGCAACCAAAGATTCTATCTCATCCGCAGCAGGAGAGAATTCTTCTGTCAGTGCTTGACAGAGCTCTTTGTAGTCATCTCTGACACTGGGAGGCAGTGATTGCATAAACTTGTGGACTGCTTTTGAGCTGGTCTTCCACACAAGTTTAGTTTTCTCCCTTTGGGTTGCATGGGGCAAATCAATTAAGTTGTGATCTAACTCCCTAAAGTAGTTTTCAATATGTTGATCAGAGCTGTCTGGATCAAAATGTTCAATGTCCTTTGCTAATAACTCAAGCGCTTCGAGGCGGGGGCACTGTGAGGTCCCTACTGATGAAGGCGAGACTATGCTAGCTGGACTAGAGGAAGGAGCTGAACAGCAGTCATCACTCTCATGGAGGTGCAGAGAGGAGGCTGAACAGTCCGGAAAAGTTTTGGTCCTTCTGTTGGAGGGGTGAGCACAGGTGAAACTGTTATGCATCAGTGGCTGATGGGAACATGAATATCCTCTACCGGATAAACTACCTGTCTCTTCATTGTCAGTTTCAGGAAGATGGGAAGTCAGGTGGGTGTAACCTCTGTCTCTCAGTGGAGGTTGAGGAGCTGACTTCATTTCCCAGGACTTAGGGTCAGTTGGGAATTTGTCCCATCCTCTGAGTGGAGGCGGAGTTAACCTGTCATTAAGGGAAGAGTGTGAAGCAGAGAAACCAGAATCACAAGCACTGACCGATCGTGGTGGAGCAAAGCATTCTGATTTAACCCTTAACAATTCATCCTTGTGTGAACAGAGGTCTACCTCTGCTGCATGCAGGTCTCCTAAGTAGCGCATGGCTTTCTTGTTAGCTTCCTTAACTTCCTGGAGGAGAAAAGCATTTTGAGCTCTAAGCGATTTTACCTCCTCCTCTAGGGCTGCTTGGCTCTGATGTGAAATGCTGGTTTGCCTGTGGAAGTTCAACAGTACACATCTTAACAATGGGCCTTTGGATGCAGTCTGGGCATCACCTTTGTCACTGAGTAACAAGTCTATTTCTTTACTGCACTCACTGGAATTTAACTTGCTGATAAATTCTAGGTAGCCAGGCTTCAGGCTCTGTGCTAGGGAAGAAATAAACTGCTCTACACAGGAGTTCTCCATTGTTGTGTCTGGGAAAGAGGGAGGTTAAACAAGTTTTTCACAAAACAAGAAGGCAATATAGTTGGCTGCGGTGTTGCGCTGGCAGACACCTTGTAGTGTAGTTTGGTAGTACACTAGCCTAACTAAACAATGCAGTGGCCTACACTATGGGGGGTAGCTTCCTGTGGAGGAGGGGCAGCTACACTAGTGGGCATAAAGATTAAGGACAGTAAAGGCAAGTGCAGGTTTACTGTCTGCTTAAGAAATGTTTCAAAAAGCAATGACTGAGATGCAAGGCAGTAACAGTCCAAAGATTATCTCTTCAAGTCGACTCAGGCTGTAATGCAAGGCAGTAACAGCTAGGTGCAGAACTTGGGTTTCACAGGGCTGATAGCACGCTGTGGCTCTATCTCAGGCTCTATTTCTTACTCAGGCTGAAATGCTTGGCAGTAACAGCCAGGTATAAGCTCTCTGTGTTACACAGGGCTGTCGGCACACAGTGTTTAATGTTAAAGGGAGCAGCAATTCTGACAGCTTTACTAGATAGCATTGAACACGTGGTATTCAAATGCTGGACTGAGGTTCTTACATTTCCTACAGAATAAACTCAACTGGAATTGTTAGCAACAATAGCAGGCTCTTGATACTAAGGCTTATGTGTTAGCTATTAATAACTGGAGGACGTCTAATATTACTTCAGGTAAAATTAGTAAACCA